>NC_041227.1:113725352-113780683 GCF_002837175.3 Physeter macrocephalus
GGCCATGGCTCACGGGCCCAGCCGCTCCGCGGCATGTGGGTAGGATTTAATTTTTAAAATCTAGTTTTGGTGCTTGGTGTCTTCAGCTCTCTGATTTCTTTTGCTAGCTTATTTCCTGGCTCCTCTTAATTCTTGAGTATGTACTACTTGGGCAGCCATTTTATTTTATTTTTTGAATTCAGTCTCTAGATCCAACCACGTCTCTACAAATGACCCAATTTCATTCCTTTTTATGGATGAGTAATATTCCATTGTATATATGTACCACATCTTCTTTATCCATTCATCAGCCATTTTAAAGGGAAAGACTATGGTGTCTCTCTAACACCCTGCTTCCCCAAGCCTAGGAGTCTTAGGAATGATAACAAAAAGGGACCCTGCCCATCTGAGAAAGGGGCGGAAGCAGCAGGAAGTCCAAGCAGGCACTGAGGTTCCCTTGCTGTGAGCAACATTGGTCAGCATGATAATTGGGAGCAGAATGCCTGCTGCCTCCTCAGCCATGCTAGGCGGGAGAGCAAACACCCAAATCCTGCTGGCAAACCAAGCAGGGCCATCACAACGTGGCCAAAGCAAACAGGAGCTGAGGCAGTCTGCTGTGATGGACTCTCACTTCCCCTTGGATCTGGTAGAGGGTGAGACTGAGCCAGCCAAACCCAGGTGTCAGGGCATCAAGTAGCCATGGGGACACTCATATCCATCCCCAGCCTGGGGCACAAGCTGGACCCTTGCTCTCCTTGCCATGATCCCCTTTGAATTTGGCACAGGCCAAGGAAAGTCTGATAATGATCAAGCATGTTCACGTATTACTTTGTTTATTCTTCACAGCAGTCTTGTAGATCAGTATTATCCCCATCTTGCAGATGAGAAAACTGAGGCTAGGGGACATCAAAGACAAAGAGCCTGGACTTTGTCTCAGGGCCTCTGACTCAGTGTCTGCTGCACTTCTCATCCCCTCTGCCTTTCCACCCCAAACTCTCCCATGTCAATTCCTAGTCCCATCAATGGCAGAGCTCCCACACTCTAAACGGGACTTGAGTTCTTTCTTTCCATTTCTGAGAAAATGAGCAGCCGCTCAAAGGAGGGAGAGGGGGTTCTTTTTGTTTTTATACCAGGAAACAGCTAGCTGACCTCCCTGATTCTGTCTGCCACACCCACCAACACAAACGGAGGCCCAGTGAGATGAATTTGTTTACAGATATTTTCAGTTATTTGGATATTTCAGTAGTGTTTCTGACCCCCACCCCTTATTTAAACAGGAAAGATCTGAATCAAGATCTCTGGTTTTCATGTTAAAATTTGGTTGTGTTTGGACATCGTCTGAATAGACCCTCTTCTGACTTGCAGCCTCTTGGTGTCTCTAGGGCCCAATGAAAATTCATATCCCTTGCCACCTGGTTGGGAAATTTATATTTCACGGAGAGTTGCACAGTAGCTATATTCACATCTAATGGAGGGACTGGGCTCCTATTGAGAAAAGAAAAGCCAGCTGTTGGGTTGGCTGTTTCCTTCTGGGTCCCCATTCCTCAGCAGATTTCCTGGTTATTTGAAATTTCCTGATTATTTTTCCAACATGACTGTTTGAGGGGAAGGAGGGACAGGAGGAAGAAAGAGAAATCGTTCATTGGCCTCGGACCCTATAACCAGTCCTTTTCCCCCTAACATTTTCATTTGCTCTTCTTCTGGGGACCGTGCAGGGAAAAGCCATTGTCAGAAGGGGCCCGGGAAAGTGGAGGTGGAGGGCGTGATTGGAGCAAGTCCTCCAGCCCCTTCTCTGGAGAGAAGACTTAGAAGGCAGAGTGGGGCTGGGGGTCCCCAGGAGAGAGCGAGGTCTGTGCGGAGCTGGTTTGGAGCTTCTGTTGGAGAAGGTGCGGCCCCGGAAAGGAGCATCAGGGCGAATTTGCCGGTAACTGGAGATTAGGACACGCGGAGTAAAAACCTCGCTCCCCACCACCCAGACCCAAGCGCGGTTCCAAGCAACCCAAGCAGTACGACTGATTCGGGGCGCTGAGCCCCGCACTCCCCAGCGGGGAAAAATCGCGGGTGGACCATTACTCGCAGCCTGCTTCCCCGACACCGCGCCTCGCGCGCGCCGTCCGGCCGAGCGCATCCCGGCTCCGGCGCCGGACCGGGCGGGCAAAAGGGCTCCCCGCAGAGAAGCCAGGCCTTCGCCCCAGCGGGGTCGAAGGAGGATCTGTCGGGGCCGGAAGTAGGACAGAGGTTGGGGGAGCTGTGCCTGAGCTCCCGCTGAAAAAGCTCATGGCAGGGCCGGAAAGCCGGTTACCAAGCGCTTCCCTCTCGCTCTTCTCCCGGCTTCGCCCCACAAAGCCGGAGAAGTAAAGTCGACTCCCCAGGGGCGTGAAATTGGCCTCCTCCGGTATGGACTTGAGAATCCGAATCAGTACGCATCGCTGCTGTTTATTTAACAAATATTATGTTCCAGACCTTGGGGCAAAGCACACAACGAGCTTTATTATCCCCCAAACCACCTGATAAGGGGGCTACTATCCTCATTTACAGATGCGAAAACTGAGCCTGAGAAGTGGAGTAAACCAATATGTGTTAGATTCAAGCTTGAACTACAAAACAAACAAAGAAAAAGATTGAACAGTCCATGTCTCCAAAGCCAGGGGAGACCTTGGACTCCTGGACCACCATTGCTTGACCTTACACTTCAGGCTTGGAATTAGTTTCTAGTGCTTAGATCTAGCACTCCCACGCAGGGAACAGAGCTGCGCCTTCCAGCGTGGTCACCTCCCTTCCGTTGCTGCTCCCATAAGGACTCCCATGAAGACAGGGTGGGAATGGGCAACCTCAGCCTTACAGAACTGGGCTTAGTTACATCCAAGTTATAGATACTCTAGAGAAGTTTCAAGGAAGGTCTTCTGATGTCCTAAACCCAAGAAGAGCTTTCAGCCTGGCTGTTCTCCTGAATTATTTTCATCCTCGGAGTAAAACACAGACTGTTAGGGGTGTCTCTGCCCACGGTAGCTGTGGTTTACTAGCATCTGTCTCTTCCTAGAGCCATGGGTTCCCTGGTGTGGTGGGCTACAGCCTGGACGCCAGAAGAAAGGGAACTGAGCTCTCTCCCTTTCCCTCCCTCCCTCCTTTCCTTCCTTCCTTGTTTTCTTCCTTCCTCCCTCTCTCCCACCTACCTTTTTCTTTCCTTCCTTCCTTCCTTCCTTCCTTCCTTCTTTCCTCTCTGGGGGCTGTGGAGAAGAGTGGAGTTGGATGTTACTTTTCCTTTAATTCACTTCTCAGTCATTCTAGTCACTGGGCTGGGACTAGACAGAGGGCAAGTGGCTGAGGGTTTTTCTGGGACTCATGTAATTAGGGCCTTAGCAAGGTCTGAGAGGAAGCTGAGGCTGGTGGGGCATTTTTGCTGACACAAAGTCCTGGGCTACACCGTGTTGCTATGATTCCAGCATCAACACTGTAGCTGTTAGTATCATTCCTCTTTTACAGCCGAGAAGGCTATGCTCAGGGAGATGAAGACTTGCTGAAGCTGGTGTGGAGAGGGATCCGGGTCTAGGCTGGATCTGTTTGACCTCACAGCTTCTCCCTACTCCACCCATGGCCCAAGAATGACTTTGAATTGAGAGTCAAAACAGGCTCCCTCCACATCATCTTCAACATTAAAAATGATAGTCATAGTAACTATGTTCTTAAAATTTAGTGACTAAGCCCCTCCCCAAAGAGTGAGGATTTCCTCTTGTTGTGTATGTGCCCTTAACCTTTCACAGATGCCCAGTGTCCCTTCAGAAGGATGTCCTTTGAGGGATGGGAATCCAGCTGGTACCTGCCAGCCCTTTCCTGCTCCCCCCATCCCCCAAGGCTGGAACCATTTTCAAAGTCCCGTTTCTGAGCCCCTAGAGAACCAATTCTTTATCAAGCTGGAGAGAAACAATGCCCCATCGGGATGCTCCTTCTTCAGCCTCGAGCAGGCGGCAAGGCAACCCTCAAGAAAGGCCGCCACTGGCAGGAGAAAGAGAGAGACGATTTCAGAAGCTTCCCTCCTCTCAGTCTCTCTCCTTTCCTCCCTCCGTCTCCCAGCCACCCCCTCGCTTTCTTGTCCCACCAGTTTTCAAAGTGGAGAGGATGTTTACCCTCTGGAGTGTGCACACGAGCCCGGCCCCCAGCCAAGGGCCCCGAGCGCGGCAGAGGGTGAGGAAATCCAGCCTTGGAAACCCCACACAGCCCTGCCAATAACTTGCCTCTGTGACTCCCCAGCCTCCCAGGCATCCCTCTAGAGACCCGGCCCTTCCTCCCAGGCCCGCCCGCTAGGCCCGGATGCTCGCTCAAGCGTGGGAGGACTCCGAGGGGCGCTCTCCAGCCCCAGTCGCTGTCAGAATTGAGGGCTCTGGAGAGGGGGTTCTCATAATCCGCCCCACCTCACCCCCAGTTTACTTGAAGACTTTCCTGGCTTGTCTGGTGCATCCCTGTCCAATGGCTAGAGATTTCTGCTCCCCTCCCCCCTCCCCAACCTAGCTGAGCGACTCTTCTGTGCCCTTGGGGAGAAGGAGCCAGGAGGCGGGGTAAACTCACGAACTTGCACCGTCCCAAAGGCCAGGGGTTGGGGATTCAAAGGGTTTGGAAGTGAATCTCAGGATGCGGGGAGGAAGGGGTAGCAGCCTTCTAGTCCATGACCTCCGAGGAATGGCTCCCCGCTTCAGAACCCAGAAGGGGTTGCTATCTCACCAGCTTCCCCGTTCCTCCCACCTGGAGGCTCCGGGGTGGACTGTCCCCTAGCCCAGCCAGCCGCCACGTCCCAGGTGGGGTCAGCCTCCTCACCTGTGCAGCTCCGACCCGGACCCTCTCTGCCCGAGCATGTCGCCTCGGCCCCCGCTTGACCCCGACCCACTGATAAGTCCCCAGACGGCCAAACATCGTTAACTTCTTTGCCTTTCTAGACTTCTCTGCCTGTCCTTTCCACGAGCCCGGCTGAGGGCTCAGCCGGTGAGTCTGCACTTCCCCCAGGGGCTGGACTCCGGGGCACCACGCTTTTGGCCTTTCCCCCCACATCCCCTTCCCCATCCTCATGCTTCAGGACCCGGAGCCAGCTTTCTGTGAAACACGGTTGGTCTAAAATAGGGTTCCTTCACCCTCTGTCTCGCCGCAAGTCCCCTTGCCTGTGTAGATTCTGTCTCAGAAGAGCTCCAGGAAACGGTAAAAATTAAGACAAAGAAAGGAGAAATTGATGTCACAGAGTGTCAATGATTGCAGAAACTGAAGCTTAAAACCCCTCTCAGCTCCACCTTGAATTTGGGCAGGGGGGGGGTGAAAAGGATCGGACTGTCCACTGGGACTACATAACCACCAAATAACGTTCTTGCTTTCTCAGTTTCCTTTGCTTCTTGAAATTTTGCTCACACACACACACCAAAAGGAAATTACGCTAATAGGAGACCGGCTGCATCAAAACAACCAGTTGCTGGGAAACGTCAGGATGCTGGTGGTTTCCCCCTGGTATCACAGGAGCATGGACAAAGCCCGCGTGGGTCATGGCCCCAGGTTCGCAGACCCTCTGTCCAGGGTGGAGGCAGCCACCGTTAGAAAGCTGGTTCTTCTGGCCGCAGCTGCGTGCTTCAAGCACCCCGCCTGCCACCGGCGGCACCGGTTCTGCCCTCAAATCCTTCCCTAGATCTCTTCTCTTCACTCCTCCAGAGGAAGAGACTGGCTACTGGAAAAAGACCCCAGGAAGACAGGCTCTGGCCAAAGAGGACGTGTGGGGTTGTGGGGAAGTGACATCCACAGGAGGGGCAGAAGGGTCCCGCGGGTGGGGATGGGGAGCTCTTCTTCCTGGAGCTGCGTACCCAAACCCAAGAATGTGGCTTACACTAATTCAAGCAAATATTTGGATAATTGGAACATTTCCTCACCTGAAATAATGCAATAAGGGGACCAAGAAGTTAAACGTCCTTTGATCAGAAATCAGGTAAGAAAGCCCCTCAGGCCTCTCCTGGCAAAGAGGTCTTTTGACTGAAAAAGAAATAGATAATGTCATTACCTAATTTCAAAAAACACCTTTAAAATTCGATCTACCAAATCCATACCTCAATTCTGACGGGATAAAACTTTATAACAAAATCTTGGGGACGGCATATCTTGTTTTCAAATCTGAAACACTGCCCCGAGGCATTTGACGACCTTGAAATTCCCCCAAATTCCAAGTTGTTAGTCTGGGTCACAAAGTGCTCAGTAAGTGTCAGCGCGCGTCCTCTCCTCCTTGGGTAGATCCGGCTCCTGAAGATGGAACTCTGCAGGGCCCGAATTCTCTCTTTTCTCTAAAGATCTGCCTTTTCTCTAAAGACCTTTTCTCTAAAGATCTGCCTAACGTTTTTTGCCCCGTTTCTTTACACTGCTCAGGTAGGATAAAGACGCAAACCATTCTGCCTTCCAAAGAGTTCCTGAAAGTGGTGGGAATGCGCGGCTGAAGGTCCCCCCCACCCCGCCCAGCAAAGCGCTGGCAAAAGGCTCGTTGGTCCACCAGCGGAATATCCGGTGCGGTAGAAAGAGGCTCTGTTTGCGACCTGGGATCGCGGAGCCCCGCCTGGAGTTTTGGGAGGCAGGATGCTGGGAGGTCGGCTCGTTGCCGGGATCTCACGGTTGATGGGCGCCTCTGCGGAGAGCGAGACGCGGCCTCTGCAGCCCCTCCGATCCCTCCGACTCCTCGCTTACCTCCCTCGTTCCCCAACTTCATCCCCGCCGACCCTCCCGACCCCAGGCATTCCTGGCCGTCCCAGATGTCCTCTGGGGATAACTAAGCGCGTGGTGATCACTAAGTTCCGAGAGGGAGCAGCTTTCTCTCAGTTTCCCGAGAACCAGAGGCCAAGTCGACAGACGGTCCGCCTCCCCACCCCGTCCAGAGTGGAAGGGCCAAACCTCCAAAGGCCCATCTGCCAGGTGTCTGGAGGAGCCGGATCTTAGACCCTACCCCAGTTTTCTAGTGCTTTGTAAGTTCTTGGGTGAGAGTCTGTGACCTGTCGAGGGGTTTGCCCTGGGCTGAGTCTTCGAGGGAAGGAGACGGAGGGGGAGCCAGGCCTGAGGTCTTAGTTCTGTAGCGCTGAAGCCGTTTCCATCAGAGTCCAACGTGGGACTTTTCTGTGTCTTCTAATCTTGAGAGTCAGAGAAGATGAGGAAATGATTAAGAAAAAACAAATCTATCCCCACTTTCCAATAAAAATGGAATTCTGCAAGAGAAAATCCAAATGGGCAATAGTCTGAAATCTACACTCTATTCCCTCCAGGAAAAAAAAAATGTCAGGAAAACTCTAATACATATAAACTCCAAATCCTCAGTCACAAGTATAGTCATAGGGACAAAAACCACAACTTTTTAGTAAAATATCGTAAAAAACAAATTAGTAAGAAACTAGATTAACAAAAAACAATAGAAAAATGGGAGGACAAGAAAAGACAGTTCTCTGAAAAAGGACATACAAATTGCTTTAACGCTGTGAAGCAAGGTTCAACCTCTATGAATGTTAAAAATTCACAAAGCCTCAATACCTCCCATTTCTAAGAATATATCATACCGATACACTTGCATATATACACAGAGTAGTGTATTTTGGTGCAATAGCAGAAAAAAGAAAAAAAGGAAGAGAAAATTGGGAACAATAAATATCTATCAATAGTAGCCTGGTTAAATAAACTGTGGCACATTCATACAATAAAATGGAACCATTAAAAAGACATTAGTAAAGACATAAAACCATCATTAACACTTAAAAAAAGGCAAAATGCAAAGCTATGTGTATGGTATGCTGCCTTTTGTGTTAAAGGTATTTGTAAGGATACAGAGGACTCTGAGAACAGTGGTTGCTTCTGGGAGGAACGGAGGTCAAAAGAGACAGATAACTACTTTTCAATCTATGTCCTTTTGTAACCTTGGAATTCTACTTTTAGCATATATTACCTAATTTTTAAAAAGATAGATTAAAATCTGGTATTTATTATGTTCATAGTATTAATTTTATAGATAATAAAATTTATTATGGAAAAATTGAAAACAGAAAAATTAAAAACGAATTACAGTTCTGCTTATGAGGTCTGATCTACACAATCTTTGTAACAACTAAAACGTAGACTTCTCTCAGAATTAGAATAAAAATCAGGCCGTTGACTTATTCGTTTTAAAAAATAAAAACAAAGGGGTTTTTTTGGTTGTTTTGTCTTTTTTTAAAAATTTCTGAAGCAAGTTTTCAGAGTTTAACTCGACGAGAACTATGCTAAAGCAGGCACTCAGCTGGTAGTCCGAGTAAAAAGATTGATTCGGCGGGGTGGGGGCGGGGAGGAGTAGGAATTAACTTTTAGCTCCCAGGCCAGGTCTATACATCTGAGATCTCCGACCGAAGAGTGAAAAGGCGACATTATTTGCACCACTCAGAGCAAAAATTAAGCCAAACTCTAGCCGTTCATTTTCAAGCTGAAACATATGTACTGTTGCGGGACTTCCCGCCTTCTCCCTGTCGGCTCGGCTCTGTAGATCTTCCGACCATTTCGCCCAGGGACCGGCCGAGGCGCTCTTGGAGATGCTGTTTCGGCGGCCACTTGGCGGGGAGTCGGCGGGCGACCTGAGCTGGGGCTGCCCTGGGGCATCTGGGGATGGAGACCGAGCAGAGGTAGAGGCACCCTCCCCTGATGGGAGTAAATGCTCCTGGAGGGAAACGCCTCCCTCTGCGCCCCTCGCGGCCTCCCCAGCCCCTGGCTTCGCAACCCACCTTGACCGCCGGACCGCTTCGGGCAATCTCACCGGGTTGGGCCGGCTACCGCGCGTCGTTCAAAAGAAAGTCGGCCCTTTAGGCCAGGTATCCTAGGATACGGTGAGGAAGCCAGCGGGCCTGAAGTTCTCCCGATCCCTGCATTGAGCTGGGGGCCGGGGGTGAGGTGGGGGACACGGGGCGAGAGCCAGGCGGCTTCTGGGGCGCCTATGGGTCCGCTGCTCCCACCCGCTTCGGTTGGGGTGGCTCTGGGCACTTGCTCTCCTTGTCACTGGAGCGACCAGCGACCGACTCAAATCCGTGCAGGAGAAACATGAGTCTGTGGCCCAAATCCTCCCCTGCCTAGACCAGTGCCTCAGCTCTCTTCCCAGCCTCCCTCACTAAAAACATAGGGAAACTGAGGCACAGAAAGATTCAAGACATTTGCTGGAATTGGGTCAAGAAGGAGATCTTGGGGACGGTTTCTTGGCCAGCAGGATATTTGGCAAACCCAGAGGATGAATTGTGTGAGGCGGAACAGACAAGTAAGGGAGGTCCGAGTTGGGGGTCAGGAGAGGGGTTGCTGGAGGACATTGAGATCCCACACTCCCGGAGCCCCTCACGAAGAGCCCTGGGGAGGGAGATTTTGATTTAAAAGACAGCAAGGCAACTCTGCAACCCCCCCCCCCACCCCGTGTCTCCTCAAAGAGCAGCTGCTCAGAGGCTGAAATGGTCCAAACATCACGGGAATTATAAACTGACTGGATTTACCCCCAAACCATTCATTTCCTCCATTTCCTCCCTGCCTGGGGATTCTGCTACCCATTTTCAGCCCTCTCCAAAGAAACTTCTAAATGAAGAAAAGATCAGCGTCAGCCCAGCAGGGCCCTTGGAATCTTGTTCCTCTGTCACATCCTCCCCCATCTGACTGGCATGGCTAAAATTGGGGGTGGGGGGTGGCTTGGAATCTGAGTATTCGCCTAAATGCTCCAGCCTTCTTTATGTAAATATGGCTGTGGTTCTGTCACACCGGGCAAGAGGAGATGACCAAGGTTAAGACTAATAATAAAAATAAAAACTCACTGGCTTTTTGGGACTTGAAAATTATGGTTGGGCCTCTGGTCCTGCTTCTGGCCTATAACCTGATCAAGGAAATAAAATTGAAGTTGATAAAACTTGGAGATCATTCAAGGTTGTTTTGTTTATATGCAACAAACCAAAGCACTTCCTCTCCAATATTGAATCAGTAAAGGTGAGAGATTTTCCCCCATGGGAGTTGTGGGGGAGAGTCCAATCCTAGATTGGAGCCGAAGGGGCCTGATCACCTCCCTTCAGGAGTTAACAGCTCAGGGAAAGCTGTTTGGTTGAAGAAAAGACAAACGATGGCTCTGGCTGATTTCTCCTGGAATTGGCTGAGCTGCCTGGGCATTTTGGCATCTTAGAAGGCCAACCTAGCGGGTGCTGAACTAGGATATCTGTATCTGTGTCAACACAGGTTATGGAAGATCCCAGCCCCTGCTGCTTTCCTGTCCAGCTCACTAGGACTTCCCCTCTATTCTGCATGCACTGAAATTTCCTAATTTCTTTGCTCCAATTTCGATCCCTATTCTTTTCTCTATATATGCTCCCATCCGGCTCTCTATCCGTCTCTCTGTCATAGACTGCATCCATTTTTCTAGGGGGCTTCTGCTGAATTCATTCACTCCTGGTGAAAAAATTAACAGTTCACTGGTTAATCGGCTCACATGTTCGGTCAGAGCATCTGTGTGATGGTGCAACTGCTGTCTGTGGTTCTGTCAGTCTGTCTTTTTGCAGGCGGAGCTTGTGGGTACTGTTCTGGATGTATTATGGACTGGACAAGTTGTCTTCGTGGGGAGGGTGACCCACCTACCTATGTTTATTAAATTCCCACACACTTTGAAATGATATTAAAATTTCTTTCCTCCTGAAACTGAAAATTTGAGTAAGTCAGAGAGGGAAGGCAATTTTATTTTGTTTCATTTTGGAGTCTCCTTGTCTTGGCTATGTCTGGAAAAAAAATTCCAGGCTGAGATTCCAGCTGAGACAGACTTTCCTCTCCATTTGGAAAGACCCCACTTCAGGGATCAGCCAGGACAGATTTCTGGGGTCCAGAGGGAGCTGAGGGGTGTTTGAAATCCAGCCTCTCTTTTCCTAAAAAAAAATAAATTCTGGCGTCCAAATCAAGGAAGGAAATTAAAGGAGGCAAAAGGGAAAAGAAAACAAGCTGGGGGAGGCCTCTCTTGGCTCCGATCTGGCTCGGTACAGGTCCCCTGGCAGAGCCTCCAAGCTCAACTCGGGGGCCAGACCAAGACTAAGAGAAAACACATCGCCCTGTTCTCCTTTTTAAATCTCCCCCTCCTTTCTCCCCTCCCCCCAAAGACCCCCACTCTTCGCTAGGGCAGGAACCCAGACGTGCCAGAGTCTCCCACCTCTTCTTGGTTGAGCTCTGGGTGGGGGGGCTTTAAATCGACCTTGGACCCCTGTCCCTCTACCCTCCTCCCTGCCTCCCACTAGCACTGCCTTGATCTGGGGAAGGAGCCTAGCAAACACATATCACTGCTCAGAGCAGCCAGACTGCTCCCCCCACCCACTATACCTCCAGACTCTCTTTAAATGAACACGTTCAGCTCCCCAACCCCACTCAAAAAAGTCTAAAAAATGTAGCCTCCCTGATGCTATGGACCAGCCCTGCAGTGCTAATGGCTCTATGGGGATCCCACACTCGTTCTGGGAAGGAGCCTGTTTTGTAGGTGTGGGGCCTGGGGTAAAGGGCTTTTAAGTTAAACAGAAAGGAGTGTAAATCCTAGACAAGAGCAATTCTGTGCTTGCACAGCAGAGACCTCATGATAGGCGGCAAACATGAATCTTGGATGATAAACACTGAATTTCAGAGGCCCCAGCAGTAAGATGCCAGGTTAGTTGAAGCAAAATTCAGCATACATTTCTATTCTGCAATGAGATGGCTTCCCATGTCCTTTGCAGACATTGCGAAACAGTGACTAATATACATAAATGTGCATGTGTGCACGTGTACACAAAACACCAGATTTTCTAAGAAAGAAACCCTGTCAAATCAGCAGTTGGAAAAACAAGACTCAATCTCTTAGTACCGCTGTCCGGCTGAGGAAGCTCTCTTTAAGCTAAAGTCACACTTTTATTTCACCCCAAGACCTTCTAAGGATAAATATGAGTTTTGTGTAAGTCTCTGGAGAGGATCACAAGCAGCCTGTTACTCTGAATGGATTATGTGAGATTCAGTTTACGAGGGCAAATTGCATTTCACACATGAGTCACCTTGAATAACCCAATAATTAATTAAAACCATGTTCTGCAGGGGATAATTTATTACGTTCACCAGCTTTTTATGAGCTAAGTGTAGTTTGGAAATGAAAAATGTGAGGGCTCTTCAATGATGTTTGCACTGCATTCTGCAGTGGCTCATGGAGATTCCCTCTCACCAGATCCCAGAGAGCAAAGTCAGGGGGTGGGGGACTTCAGCTTGGAAGGGTAGAAGGGTAGTGCCCATTTATTGCAGCTGAGTTGGACCCTCTTCAGCTCCTGTAACCAGGGCCCGGCCAGTGTTTCCTGGACTTCCTCTTGGAGATGAGGTGGGGCTTTGGGGTAGCTGAGGCACCAAAGCTGGGAGCCATGGAAAGAGGGAAGTGGTGTGGGCAGTGGGGAAGGGGGTTCAGGGATGAAACAAAATCCTAGCTCCAGGCTCCTTGGCAGTTCCTGGGAAAGAGAAGTCAGCATTATGGTACCCTTCTCCATGCCAGGAGGTCACAGCTTCTCCGGCTGGGCACCACCAAGCCCAGATCTCTTCTTAGTTTGGAGGTCGGGGGGGCATTGATGTATGTGTATGGAGGTGCTTCTCCATAGACGTGGGACCAGAACAAGCTTGTAGGTTGGTTCCCCTTCCCCCAGGAGAAATCCTCACATTCCCCTCGGACACCACCAACTATGAGAGAAACAACCTGTTGGTTATATGTATGTTGTAATCTTTATACAGAATCTCCACTTCCCTCATCTTTATTGTCTCCAAGAAGCCCTGTGTGGAAGGCTGGGCAGAGACAATCACTCCCACTTTACAGATAAGGAGACTGAGGGCTGGAGAGACAGATGGCCAGCCCAAGGACACACAGCTGGCAACATGTGCCAGAGCAGGGAGAGAAGTTCAAGTTCCCCATGTCAATAATGCCCTAGGGGCAGGAAAGAGTAAGATATGGCAAAGCTAGTCTGGCCACTGCACCTTGGAAACAGACCATGCTTTTTGGTTCCCTTGGGAAGCATGGAGGCCTCTGGGGGCACCCCCAAGGAAGGGACTGGACAGTCCTGCCACAGTGGCAGTAATTTTGCCTCTAGATCTGAAGCTGTGTATCAGTCTCTGACACTCCTCAAAACCTGGCTAATCCAAAGACTCATCAGAGGATCCCATTCTTGGCTGCCTGGGAATGGGAGAGGGAGGGAGGTCCCCCATTCCAAGGGCAATAAGGGAACCAAAGGGGGTCAGAATATGGCCTGTGGGGGGAGGGGCATTGCCTGGCCCAGCTCCATTTTCTCTGGGAAGGGGTACAGGAAACTGTGCAGCTCTCCTGTCCACAGCCAGTTGCCCTAGACAGTGGAGCAGAAACCTGTAAGAATAAGTTGTTTGGTCTAACATAGAACAGTAATCTTTTTTGAAGATGACCAATACTTTTGGGAATATGGTTGACCTGGGTTTTTTTTTTAAATCTATTTATTTTAATTAATTTATTTTTTGCCTGCGTTGTGTCTTTGTTGCTGAGCTCTGGCTTTCTCTAGCTGCGGCAAGCAGCGGCTACTCTTCATTGCGGCGCGCGGGCTTCTCATTGTGGTGGCTTCTCTTGTTGCAGAGCACGGGCTCTAGGAGCGCGGGCTTCAGTAGTTGTGGCACTCGGGCTCAGTAGTTGTGGCTTGCGGGCTCTAGAGCACAAGCTCAGTAGTTGTGGCGCACGGGCTTAGTTGCTCTGCGTCATGTGGGATCTTCCCGGACCAGGGCTCGGACCCGTGTCCCCTGCATTGGCAGGAGGATTCTTAACCACTGCACCACCAGGGAAGTCCCTGACCTAGGTTTTCAAAGAAACAAATGGTATGAAAAAAAGGAGACAAGGAGACTGCCATAAGAAAGTTGAGACATAGCCACCAAATGTAATGTGTGACTTTATTTAGATTATGATTTGAGTAAACTAATTGTAAAAACACAGATTTTGAGACAACTGAGGAAACTGAAACATGGATAGTATTAAGAGGTTATTGTTAATTTTGTTATGTGTGATAATCACATGATGGTTCTGTTAAAAAAAGAAAGAAAAAGAAAAAGAAAGAAAGAAGTCCTTGTCTGTTAAGGATTCAAACCAAAGTATTTTTGGATGAAGTGATGTCTGGGACATGCTTTAAAATACTCCAGAAAAATACTGAAATAAGATTCGCTTTGAGTTGTTAATTGTTGACACCGAATGATGAGTTTAAGGGGTTATTATACTCTTCTGTATGTGTGAAACTTACTTTTTATTTTTACTGTTTACTTTTCTGTATACGTGAAATTTGCCACTAGAAAACAAATCAATAAGGCTGTGGATCCACATCCCAGAAAAACCACACACACACACACACACACACACACCAACTTTCACCCTCAATATCAAGGGGTGAGCCTTTGAGAACCCTCATGGAATCGAGTTCAGAATCTTCAGGCTCACCAAACACCCATTTTTCCCCAGGGAGAGAGCAGGATTGGGAAGTGTTTTAGCACCAGACTGATCCATCATTTTTCTTCTCTGCGGTGCTATGGGTGTGGGCAAAGGGGCCAACAGACACTCAGGAGTTTGAGTCTCAGGGGATTCAGCTAGAGGTGAATATTCCAGGCATAGCTCCCTCCTTGGTCTTACGGACTAAGCTCCGAAGTGAAACAGGGTGGTAGGAGAGGGGTAGGCATAAGCGGGCTGAGCTTAGTCCCTAACTTTGTAGTTTTATAAGTCATGGGGAATACATAGAAAAATTACTGCGTGTTCCTGAAATTTGTGTAATAGTGTATATCAACTATGCCTCAATTTTAAAAAATGCGTGTGTGTTAAAGGATTCCTTTATTGTGGAGTCAGTATTTTATTTTTCCCCAACCCCTTTATTTCCTCCCTTTTCCTTTAATAGCTTCCCAAATATCTCAAGTCTATTTGTATCAGTTTGTAGTTTTAAATGGGATTTATTTCCATTTTAAAAATTGGAGAGGACTTGGTGTTTGAATAGGGAAGAGAAAGTGAAATGGTCAAAGCCTGGATTTGGTGCCATAAAGACCCATGTTGGAGTCCAGGCTTCATTATTTATTAGCCTCTTGAAGTTGGACAAATTAAATCTCCTAAACCTCAGTTTTCTTATCTACAAAAACGAGAATAACAATTGCCCTCTACCCAGTTCTACTGCTGTGAGGATTAAATGAAAGGTACATACCGAGCGCTTACACGCCCTGGCACACCCGCACATGAGTGACGACGATGGTGAGGATTCTGAAGGAGACGCCCCAAGAAGCCCGAGGGGCAACGCGCAGGGAGGTAGGGGCCCGAGGTGCTGGCCAAAGCGGCGTCCAGGGAGGCTGCGTCGCAAACCCGGGTCGGGCAGGCGGCCGCGCGTTTCTCTCCGACGCTCTAAGCGGGTTTTGGTCCAGCGAGAACTTCCATCTTGAGGTAGAACCTCTGCCTGAGGGTGGGGGATCCCTGGAGGACAAGCTGCACCCAAGTCTCTGGGTGGAAGGGAGGTCTGGCTCCCATGCTCTCCAGCTGTGCCTTTGAGGTTAGAGACCTCAGCCGCCAACGGGGCCGTTTTGCCAGGCGCGGGCGGGCGGACAAACCTCAGCTGGGTCCGCCGCATTACTGAAAAATCTGCCCGACCAAGTGTTTACACACGGGCACGGAAGGGAATGAAGGCTCTTGGACAAAAGCGGGAAACTCCTTAGGCTGCCCCTCGTCTTGGTGGAGAGTTCTTGGGTTCCCTTGGGAGCCGCCTAGCCCCCCTGACACGCACGGGTCTCAGGCCACGAAGGGCCCCCCGGGGACGAGGTCCACGGTCCATCTGCACCTCTCCTGATCCAAGGCTTGGCCTGCATCCCTGGGACAGGTGATTCCTGAGCTAGAAAAACCATGCAGATGGGGCGGGCGAGCAGGGGATAAATGCGGCAGAATCCAAAGGTAGGCTAGTGGGGGGGATTCCAATCCAAGGACGGAGAGGACCCCCAATCCCTGTCTGCATCACCTCCATACACACAATACACACAGGCAGCTGCAGGTCTGGGTTGGGCCTGTGCTAGATCCTGGGGGATATTGAGGGACTGGAGGGGATGGAAAGATATGGTCTTCTTCCCATGGCTCTTCCTCAGGCCCCCATCTGGGCCTCTGGGGCTGAACCCTGTTGCTCTGGAAAGTTTCCAGGCTGACCTCAGGAATAAGAAACTGGAGCCCTGGCCTTGCCTAGAGGAGCTGGAACAGCCAGACCAGCAGTCCCTCAGCCTGGGATGGGTTGCCCTTGTGACCAAGCTTTGGCCCTGTAGGACCTGCTAGACAGGGAGCTGAGACTTGAAAACCACCCTGAACTTGTGAAGCTTCTACATACTCAAAAGTCCCCTGTGTGCCTGGGGGAGGCATGAGAGGGATAGTCAGGGCATCACCGGAAGTTCCAACATCACATCCAGCTGCCATAACCATCTAACTTCAGGGTTCATCCCTCCTCCTGCTCCCACTGTGGCAGCGCAGAGCAGCCTGGACCCACAGAACTGGCTATCGGTTTCCTGAGGTCAAGTCATTCTGACTTAGGCAAGACAGCTTCTTTTCCTTAGCATCTGTCACCCAGCTACTTGAGCACATAGCTGGCTAGAACTGAATGATCTCTAAGGATCCTCCAATTCCAAATGCCAACTGACTAGTTTGGGTAACTAGGGGATTTGAGGCTTCCTATTCTAAACTTCTAGATCCTTAGCTCCCGATTTACCTTCTACACCTGGAGCTTCTAAGATTGGAATTTCCTCTCAAGCCCTACCATGGCCATATAAGCAATGTGAGGGGAGAGCAAAGATTTTCATGTCTCTGGGGAAAAATTTCTGGCATCTGGGGACAGTAACAGCCACCATCCCTTCCAATCATGGATAAAGCTATGGACTCTATGGAGGCCAAATATTTTTTAAAAAAAATTTTAGTGGGTGATTTTCCCATTTAAAGTGAAAGACACTTTGTCTACCCTCTCAGAACTCTTAGAAAACCTCTGAAGGAGGCTAGAGGGGAAGAAGCACTAGTTTAAGCCCAAGTGACCTACAGCTGAGCAGATTATGAGCCCAGAGCTCTGCACCAATCCCAAATCTCACTTTGATGGAGTTCCTGATGTGTGGCCCAATATCAGCTCTGGACGTTTAGGGTAACACTGTAGACAATTGGACAGATTCCTCCAGCCTCATAGGGTGTCAGGGTCTGGGATAAATGGCCAGTCCAGAACCGTGGGGGCGTGAATGAGATGGGCTTTCCTCCAGGTCAGAGTCCTCAGATGGTAACAAGGAACTACCCAATGTTCATCTCAGGCTGAGGCTGGGATTCAGAAAGGCAGATGGCATGTGTATGTATGTGTGTGTGTGTACAGCCAGACACTCTTGGAGGCAGAAGGGTTATTTTCAAGGCTTTCTTGAATCCCAAGAAGGTAGTCTCTTGTGGCATCCTTCCCTCCCATCTTGGTTATGCCCCTTCAAAGACAGGAACCCATGAGCACCATGGACAGGACATGTCTTAGAAGGCATGGATTATGGGCCATTTTCCTCTGCTCCATGGTGTGTGCATGTGTGTGAAATGCTTGCCTTTCTCTTCTCCCAACTTTGTTTCTTGGAACAGATAACTCAGTGAGAGGAAAAGGGAAAAGCTCTTGCTATGGTGGTGGTGGTGGAAGAGGTGAAGACTAGACTACGGTCTAGTCCTGGGCCATTGGAAGGGTCTCAGATCTCTCAGCAAGGGGAATGAGGGAATCAGAGCAAGAAATCAAATCTCTCAAACTGTACTTTCCCCTAAACCTCAAAACTACAGCTCCAGTTCAGGCCAAATAGGCAGGTTTGGGACTGGAGGGGCCAGGGCCTCGTTGCTGACATTCCTCTTGATTTCAGGAGTGAAAACTTAGCAGAGTCTATACATGAGTAGCCAGAATTTATCCTGATAATTATCACCTACATCCACATTCCCTGAGGGAAAAAACAAGGTGGAGATGGGGGTGGGGGGGCGGGTTGTGACTCAGATTGCTTTCTCGAATTTGCAGGTAGGTTTGTTGATATATTTCCCATTCCTGAGCCCCATGCAGGATCCCAGGGGCTGGAACAAAGGAAGCGGAGTCTCCCAGGACCCTGGAAGCTGCTGCAAACCCCAAAGACGTTGGCCGTGGGCTCTCACTTGAGGATGCCACCTTTATGAGTGGGATTTGAGGGTCCGCTCCCAAGTGTGTGTAGGGGGTGAGGAGGCTGGAGGGCTCGGACAACTACAGGGTGAGGGTGGAGGAGGTGATCTCCTGCACCAATTTCATCCCATTTAATGGGATACTGCGGAGTTTACACCCTAGGGCTGATGGTCCCATAACGGTTGCCTCTCAGAGGCCGGGTCGAGGGGCTGGGTTCCCTCAAGGACCTAAAAACTGCGCCCCGCCCTCTAGACCTGCGCGGAATAATCAGCGGCGAGCCTAGAGGCCTCTTCCTGGCTCTCTCCACGGTTTCCCTCCACACTGAGGCCTTCAACCTCCAGGAGCGCTCCCTTCCCTGCTCCCGCCTGCCCTGCGCCTCTCTTGTGCCCCGAGTGAACACTGATGCGGACTTAAAGAGCAGCTGGTCCAACGCTTCCCTTCTGACACACGGCAGATAGGAAAACGGAGGCACAGAGAGAGGAGGTGACTTTTGCCCACCACTCCCAGCTAGATCAAAACCTTGCCTGAACCTTGCGCCCCTCAGTGCGGCCCTCTAGGCCCAACATTCCTAACGGCTGGGGCCCGGATGCGCCTGGGCTTCTCTGGATTGGGGCTGCGGGCGCGTGATCGAGGTCGCCCCCCCGCCCCCCAGTAAAGCGCACGGTCCGAAGGGGGGCTGGGGTCTCTGGGCCAGCGGGCCTTCCAACCCGGCATGCGCACACGTGGCAGGTCAGGAGCAGCCGGCTGTTCAGCGCCCAGCAGCTTTACTCCCATCCCTTCTCACTCCCCGCCTCCCTCCCTCGGCTCTGGACCCCGCTCACGTTCCCCGGCTCACCGCTTCTCCGGTTTCTCGGCGCCATCAGGACGGCGGCGGCGGCCATGTGGCTGGCACTAGCTTCTCCCCTTAGCAGACCCTCCTCGATTGCCCCTCAGATCCACTTGCTGGGCGGTGGAGGCCGCGATCGGCTCTAATTAAGGACTAATAGCTGGATCCCTCAGCCTCCGCCTCCGAAGCACTTAGGTTCGTCCTGAGAGGGTCCTAAGCCCAAGGATGTCGCAGGGCTGCCCGGGCAAGAGGGACGCGGAGGTGAGAGTGGCCTCCTCCTGACCAGTCAGGCCTCCACTCTCTGGTTCTCGTAGCTCCCAGACTCCGCCGTCATTTTGTCCAAAAGGTTTTCCTCTGGGGCCCGTGCAGGCCCCGCCTGACTTCTTTTCAGGGAGAAGGGCCCGGGTCGCCTGTCATCCCCAGTCGGGCCTGGCCGTTCTCGCCGCTGGCGGGCTCGGGCTGGCGACGCCGCTCCAGGAGCGTCCTGCGAGGCCGCCCGGCCAAGGGCAGGCTCCGGCCGCGGGGAGCTGCGGGCAGGCCCCGTGCAGACTTCGGAGAAGAACAATGGAAAATTGAGAGGGCCGGGAAAGGGGGTAGAGAAAAGTAAGAAGGGAAATAAGAGAGAAAAAACAGGAAAAAAAAAATAAAGAGCTGGATGAGAGGGAAACACAGAAAAGGAGGAGGGAAGGAAAAAGGAGAAAACGAAAGAAAGAAAAGTGAGAGGACGAAGAAGCAAACAAAAGGAAAACAGTGTAAGTGACAGAGAGGGAGAAAGGAACCAAGGGGAAAATAAAGGTAAACGGGGGTGGGGGTGGGGGGGTGGGGAGAAAGTAAGCAGTAAAGACGAGAAGAAAGAAAGAAAACAAGACGGCCCCAAAGGCAAGATAATCAAAATTAAAGGAAAGAAAGGCAGAAAGAAGAACACAAATATAAAAAGAAAAGAAAGATTCCAAAAGACAAAAGACAGATGAGAGAACATACAGCCAGAAAGAAAAGGAACGGAAGAAAAGCCCAAAGAAAGGAGCGCACCGCATCAGGCCATTTTCCTGAAACCGAGAGAAATAAGCGACCTCCTCAAGCAGTTCGGCCAGGCCCGCGCACTCTGGCAGGCCAGCGGAGCCCCAACCTTTCCAGAAAAAGAAGCGTTGCCGCTGCAAATAAATTCTCATTTTTCATCACGACCTCCCTGAAGGCCGCGGTCGTCGCCACCACGTACATTCTCCCAGGTGGGAGGACGAAGGCACCGGGCGCTCGCTTTGCTTTACAAAAAATAAACCATAATTTAACAAATGCCCCAAGCGGGGCTGGTGGGCTTCTCTCGCCCCCTCCCCCTCGTCGGCGGTCCCGAGCCCGGGAGGGGCGGGAGCTGACAAGGAGGTGCCAAGTCCCCGTGGCCGGAACCCCCGGGGGCGAGGCGGCCGCGCTCAAAGGCCTGGCTGTAAAGGTCACAGGCGGTCTGTGGGGCCGCGCTGAATGGGCTCCCGGAGGTAAACAGACTCTTAACTTTCAACTTGGCCTTGACCTTCCTGGAGGTGTCTGGCCGGTATGTAAAGGAGCAGCTGAGGCTTTCAACGCGTTTGGCTGGGTCAGTAAAGGGGGTTGGGATTCGGGGGAGGCTCAGGGGTCCTGAGGGTCTGCCTGGAGGCTCCCAGCAGGACACAAAGGAGTCTGTGGGGCTGGAGGAAGGGCTGGTTCAGCCCAGGCCGGCGGGGAGGTCAGGACGCCTGGGTTGTCCTAAACTTCAGCCCTGAACTCTTGTAGAGCCCAGGGAGGATATGGAGGCCCTGAGCCTCAGGTTCTCTATGTGGGAACCGCAGGCTTACTCGAGGCAGACAGAGGCAAGTGAGAAGTGACCAATACTCTTTAGAGAAACTGCCCTTTTCTTTTCAAATAAAAACAGGTGCCTTGTAGTTCATTAGAAACAGATACACATACAGAAACAGAAAGAGAGCTCATTTATTCAGTTTAGAAAATGTTTCCACGTGCAAAATCTCATTTAATCTTCACAGCATTCCCGTGAGGTAGAAATTATTGTGCCTTTGAGGAGACAGATAATTTTTATAGATAAGGAGGCAATCTTACCTTATCTGACTCCAGTTGAGGTCTATGATAGGTCACAGATTGTTGCAAATACATAAACATGTACAGAAAATGGGAGCACATGCTCATATGTTAATAATATGATATCCAGAACTGTTCCTGGCATCTGCTAGATGCTAAATAAATTGGGGAGGAGGGCTTCCCCGGTGGCACAGTGGTTAAGAATCTCCCTGCCAATGCAGGGGTCACGGGTTCAAGCCCTGGTCCGGGAAGATCCCACATGCTGCAGAACAACGAAGCCTGAGCGCCACAACTACTGAGCCTGCGCTCTAGAGCCCGTGCCACAACTACTGAGCCCGCGTGCCTAGAGCCGGTGCTCCGCAACAAGACGCCACCGCGATAAGACTGCGCGCCACAACGAAGAGTAGCCCCCTGCTCACTGCAACTAGAGGAAAGCCCGTGCGCAGCAACGAAGACCCAACGCAGCCAAAAATAAATAAATAAATTTATTTTTTAAAGTGCCTCTAAGATATTTTAAAAATAAATAAATTGTAGAGTAAAACAAAAACAACACCCCCATAGTATTTACTTGTATTGAAATGTATCTGTTTACATCGGGGTCTCCAGCACAGCTGGTGAGCTTCTCCAGGGCAAGGCTTGAGTTGGTCATCTTTGCATTCCACAATGATGCAGTTACATGCATTTAGCTGCTTATTTCCATGAACACAGATAAGAACACTAATATCCAAAAAGCACAGTTGCAGGCAGTGTTGCTATGAATCTTTAAATTTTTGTATTCGATTATTTTTCCTTCTAAAAAATAGATAGGCTGATGTAAAGTGAAGAAATAGCCAGTGTACATCTTGAATTTTTTCACAGTGAACACACCCATGCAAGTGTCACATAGATTGAGATTGAGAACATTTCCAGCCCCCAAGAAGGCTTCCTTACATCACCTCCCTGTCAGGAGCTCCCCTCCCTAGGGTAATCTCTTCTGACCTCTATCACCATAGATTGATTTTGGCTATTCTTGAACTGCATAGATGTAGAATCATACAAAAGTTACTCTTTTGTGTCTGGCTTCTTTCACCCACCTATCTGTGCAATTTATGTTGTGTGTAGCAGTCTTTTTTTTTAAATTGATGTCTAGTACTCCATTCTTTAATTATAGTACAATTTATTTGCCCATTCTACTATTGATGGATATTTGGGTTGTTTCTATTCTTGAGCTATAATAAATAAAGCTGTTTTGGACACTTTAGTACATGCCTATTGATGAACATAAACATTCATTTCTGTTGGGTATATTCCCAGAAATGGAATTGATTGGTCTATTTTTAAAATTTAGGGATCTATTCATGCCTGTGCTGTCATCTAGCAAGCAAAAACCAGTAAAAATAATTCTTAGTCTTTAGGTAAAAATCCTGGTATTTCTGCCTTTCATAATCAGACAAACAAGAGGCTGTAATAAGAAACTGGAAAGCATCAAATAGACATCTCCTCCCTTTTCTCTCACGTTGTTTTCAAATAAATCAAAATCCATTGAGGATTTCATGCTTGGTGTCTTCATTTATTAGCAGTGTTCATTGAGGGTGATGTATCATCTTCACTACAGCCCTACAACTTGGGGCAACTCCAGTTTGCATGGGCCCTTTCCCAAAAAATGGCTCAAGTTCAGACTCAGGTTGGTGAGGGGGCACGGCTGAGCCCACCTAGAGGGTAGGGTGGTCTGTTCTATATAACTGCCTTGACCCTGGTGTAGAATGCAAAAGTTCCTGTCTTCTCCAGAAAAACTGTGAGTTCTAGAAAAAGTGAACCCAGAAGGATTTGATTTGGGAGGGGTAGTGGTACAAACAGAAAACCTCTGAAGACAGATCTGTGAAACAAATTGGTTTGGGTCTTCTGCCTTGCACTGCACAATAGGCCCCAACAGAGAGGCCTCAGGCAATTCCTCCAGTGGTTGGGGCTCCCTCTCCCATCTCCTTTTCCTTCTAAGAAAATGTAAAGCCTGGAGGAAGCAGATAGGGGAGATGGAAATCCAGACCCCCTTTTACAGCCAGGTCCAGAAGCTCCATTTCCACTTTAGGTCTGAACGTTTAGCGTCTCCAGTTCTCAAGTCTCCTTCTTTGGAGCACGTGTCCCGCTCCCTCTCCCTCCCACCCCTCTCGGAATCCGGAGCTTTCTGGGCAGAAACTGGAGTCCCTGGGGAAGAGAAGTCCCAGGCACTTCCCTGGGCCCGGGAGCAGCTTATTACTGCGCATCCAGGATGGAAGGGGCACCTGGAGTGAACTGGGATGCTAGCACCTAGGACTCAAAGCAAGGGGCTTCCAGAAATACCCCTTAATCCCCATTTTCCAGCCTCCTCTGACTCAGGCACATTCCCGGGTTCCCCTTTCAGGCCCAGAGCGGCCTCCCGGTCCCACCCCCGACTCCCCTTCCCCCCACGAGATGGACACTTTATAGGGAGAGCTTTTTATTCTCTCGTTAAACCTGCCAAAGCACAGGAGACAGAGAGCCAGGGAGGGAGAGGAGGCGACCGAGGTGGGGCGGGCTCCACGTCCCCTCTCCCGCCTTCCACTACTCCCCCCCCCACCGCACCCCCGACGTAGCTGGGTTGCTCCAAACTGGAAAGCAGCGAAAGGACACCTCCTCTCTTTTCTCTCGTTTTCAAATGCAATAAAAAAAACCGAGAGAGGGAGAGAGGGAGGGAGGGAGAGAAGGAGAAAGGGGGGGAGGGAGGAAGAGAGAGAGGGAGAGGAAGAGAGTGAGGGACTGAGGGAGAGAGGGAGGGAGGGAGGGAGAGAGAGAGGGAGAGAGGGAGAGAGGGAGAGGGAGAGAAAGAGAAAGCGGGGGTAAAGTATTTTCGCAATTTCTGCCATGAAGATTTTATTAGCTTCTCTCCGCCAGGCCGCAGCCAATCAGCGCGCGTGCCCGGGCACCTGCGTCTCCTGCGTCAAGACGGCCGGGCTGAGCGAATGCAGGCGCCGAGAGAGCTGGGAGCGATTTAAAACGCTTTGGATTCCCGGGGCCTGGGTGGGGAGAGCGAGCTGGGTGCCCCCTGTATCCCCCACCCCCAGCACCCCATGAGCCGACCCTCGGCCCCATGGAGCCCGGCAATTATGCCACCTTGGACGGGGCCAAGGAAATCGAAGGCTTGCTGGGAGCCGGAGGGAGTCGGAATCTGGTCGCCCACTCCCCACTGACCAGCCACCCAGCGACGGCGCCTACGCTTATGCCCGCTGTCAACTACGCCCCCCTGGATCTGCCAGGCTCTGCGGAACCACCAAAGCAGTGCCACCCATGCCCCGGGGTGCCCCAGGGGGCGTCCCCAGCTCCGGTGCCGTACGGCTACTTTGGAGGCGGGTACTACTCCTGCCGAGTGTCCCGGAGCTCGCTGAAACCCTGTGCCCAGGCGGCCACCCTGGCCGCCTACCCTGCGGAGACTCCCGCGGCCGGGGAGGAGTACCCCAGCCGCCCCACCGAGTTTGCCTTCTACCCGGGCTACCCGGGACCCTACCAGCCTATGGCCAGTTACCTGGACGTGTCGGTGGTGCAGACCTTGGGCGCCCCTGGGGAGCCTCGCCATGACTCCCTGCTGCCTGTGGACAGTTACCAGCCCTGGGCCCTCACCGGTGGCTGGAACAGCCAGATGTGTTGCCAGGGAGAACAAAACCCACCGGGTCCCTTCTGGAAGGCGGCATTTGCAGGTAAACTGCCCACTACTCTGGATCCCCTTGGCGCTGAGTGTGGGGTTGTAGGCCTTGCTGGCACTTGCCTGGGAGGAGGTGGAGGGAGACTTGGGGCTGGTGAGGAGGAGCTTGGTTCTCCTTGGTTGGCTATTAGAACTCTGAAGGAGGGTCCAGGCAGTTAGAGAGCCTGGGTAGAGGCCCCAGAGGGTCTGTGTGAGGGCCTGAGCTGCGGGCTATCTGAAGCCTGAGGACCACCAAGCCCCTGACCTCCCCAGGAGGCCTTGGGACCAGCCTTTCAATATGCTGGTGTGTTTGGCTCTCTTTGCTGTTGTTTGGGGCTCAGGGTATCCCTGCCCAGCAGGATCCCAGTTTAATTCTTCAAAAGGGCCAAATAACTCTCAATTCATTGAGTATGGGGTACAGTGGGGTGAGTGGGAACAGAGAAATTGGATGTTCTGTGAAGAATACAACCCCTCACTTTCTCTCAGATGAGTTTTTCAGTTTCCAAAGGGAAGTTTAGATTTCCTGCAGCCATGGCTTAGGTGTGTGCATTAGTGCATGTGTGTGTTGCGAGTGGGGGCAGAAACGTGTTCCCCCCGTACAGAACTTGCTTGTAGTATCTATAAGAATGGCCAAGAGTTGGAAAATGCATGTGAGGGTGGACATATGTAGACGGTGGGCAAAGGTCTGGCCGTGTGTGATGGGTGTGTTTGCAGACTTGCAGGTGTGAGGGCAGTGAAGAGTGAGGGTGGCCTGCAGAAACCGCTTTCCAAGGCTGGGTGGTGATCAGAGCTGGAAGCCGAGGTGTCCTCTTGTGCTTTGGGGGAACAGGAGTGCACGAATGCCTGTAGGGTTACCTGAGTGCTCCTGCAGGGTGACTTAGCTTGTGGGGCCTGGGTCTGCGCCTGAGCTTGCGCCAGGCGGTGGTGTGAGTATGTCTTGGTGGTGTGAGTATGTCTTTCTCTCCCTCCCTCTCCTGCCGCGCAGACTCGAGCGCGCAGCACCCTCCAGACGGCTGCGCCTTCCGCCGCGGCCGCAAGAAACGCATTCCCTACAGCAAGGGGCAGCTGCGGGAGCTGGAGCGCGAGTATTCGGCTAACAAGTTCATCACAAAAGACAAGAGGCGCAAGATCTCGGCGGCCACCAGCCTCTCAGAGCGCCAGATCACCATCTGGTTTCAGAATCGCCGGGTCAAGGAGAAGAAAGTCCTCGCCAAGGTCAAAACCAGCGCTATTCCTTGAGGGAGCTCCCTGGCTGTGCTTGGGGATGGGGGGGAGGAGGAAGTCGGAGTATCCTGGGGAGACCAGGAGGCTGCCACAGCCAGGCTGGGGCCCAGGACTCTGCTGAGAGGCCCCCAGAGGTGACACTCTTCCCAGACCAATGCTCCTGGGCTGTTCCTCAGGGACAGCTTGGGTAACCCATTGGTCCCAGAGAGCCAGCGAGGCCCAGAGTTACAGCCCAGTCCACCAGGTAACACCACCCAAAGGACCTTGTCCCAGTCATAATCATTCATCCTGGCAGTGGCAATAATCGCCATAGCCAGTACTAGTTGCCATGATAATTAGTATCATATTTTCTATCTAGAGCTCTGTAGAGCACTTTAGAAACTGCTTTCATGGATTGAGCTGATTACGAATAAACTTGGAAGGAGACCGGTGGCAGGAGAGCTTCCTCTGGAACCCCTTCCATTTCCAAAGCCCATCCCCATCCCAGTGAAGGCAGAGGAGACAAGAAATGGCAGATTCACCCCTGTGACTATGTTGCCCCTTTAGCATTTTTCTAAGATGACAGCTAGGCAGGATGGACAACACTGGAGGGTGAATCTCCCTCCCTCCGTGCCCATCCCCTAGGTTGTACCCACTGGTCTCAGAAGTCCGCATCCCCAACTCTTCAATTTTGTCCGTGTGTGAAAAACAAGCCAGCGAGCTGCCCTCCAGGGTCTGTTCTCCTTCCTTTCAGAGAAATGGGGTTTGAGAAAGTGCCTGGATAATTCACCACTTCCTCTCCAAAACTTTCCAAACCCTCCCTTAATGTTCCTGGTGGTTCTGACCTAAGGAGGTCATGGTTCATTGGGCATTTGGGAGCCGCATGAAATAGATATTTGTGGCCTTGTAGACGGAGCCCCTCCCAGGCACAAACGGTTACAGAATGAGGGAATAGTAGCCTATCCATGGTAGGCACGTCCCAAACACACTGGTATAGCCCAGAAGGAGAAAAACAAACAAACAAAAAAAACAGAAAATGGCTCCTTCACTACCCATTCCTCCTCTGCTTGCCTGCCGGTGACGCCGAAGAGCTTGCAGGGCTCAGGCCTGGGAGCCGCGGAAGGCTCTTTTTCGAGTGAAAGAACCACGGGCGGCGGAAGCCCAAAGACCCAGTCTCAGAGTGGGAAACGGCAGGCAGCCGCGACAACAATGGGCACAGACTCGTTTCCTTTTCACTGTGCGCTGGTTCAGTCCACGTACCCTGAATTCTGGGTGGGTGGAGGGCAGGTTGGCGCCAACTCTGTTTTCCGCAGCCACGTAGACAGTATGGGAACAGTGCGGAGTTCCAAAAACCTGGGGCAGACCGGCTGTTAGCAGAGCCGGGGACACTGATGTCCTGTACCTGGGCCCTGTGCCGGGTGGGACTCGCTAGCTTGGCCGCGCAGCAAATCAGCGGGTTTGAGCTGGATCTTCCTGCAGCCCAGGCTGGAGGATTCCGGCAGACACTCTCCCGGCGATCGAGCGCACAGGCGTGAAGTGGAGAGGACCCAACGCCGGACCCACGATCCCAGCCACCGAGCAGCGAGTAGGCGGGAGGCGAGCAGCCCGAGGGAGGCCCCCGGCCACGGTCTCGACGGCCGCTCCATCTCGGAGCAGGCTCCTCCTTCTCCAGGAAACCCTGGGTTGGCCGCCGCAGCCGAAGAATTCGAGTCGGGTGGGAATCCCAGTCCCGGCTCTTCTTCAGGGAAAGAGTTGGGAAGACTGTTCTAAATCTTTTTACCAAAGAGGATCCCGAGGCTGAGGGGAAAGGCCCCGACGGGCAGTCACCCTCCCTCCCCTGGGTCTTCTTAGAATGCGTGTGCTTGGGGAAGGGGAGGGTGTCAATTTCTTGATTTAAACAATTCTTCCAAGCCCCGTGGTCCAGTTTAAGCTCCCCGGTATCGCGTCCCGCCCAGGGGAAGTTACTTTCTGCCTTCCACGTTCTCCTTCAAGCTTAGTCTCAAGCGAGGGGCTTTTAATATCGCAAGGTTCTCAAGCTTAGTGGGTGCGTCCCCCTCCCTCGCCGCTTCAGAAAGAGCGAGACTTCAGCGCAGATAGGCCCATGGGTAGAGAGAGCGCCCTGGTGCCGGCTCCCCACATGGGGAGGAGAAAGGCCGCAAGAGGGGTTGCCACTTGGACTTCCTGAGATGGCGTAGGTGGAGGCCTAAGGAGTCAGAGGCCTCGAGACTCTGGACTCCCAGAGCGCTAACTCCTCCACTCCGCTATCAAGCCCTTAAAGTTTCGGAGCTCTTCTATTATTCCCTCTCAATAATTTTAGAACAAACAAAAGATTTGGGATTTTAGAGATTTATTTCGCTACCAGTGTGTTTGGCCTATTAAAAGGACAAGGGCGCCCCCTACCGGTAGAAGCTCGCCATTTCAGGGAAACCCGCCGGTCTGCTCGGCTTTAACCACCTCAACCGAGCCTCTGGCTTCCAGATGCCCGGGGCGTCGGGCCTTCGCGGTTGGGGAGTTCGGGGCTGCGTGTGATGAGCGCCGGGACCCGGAGTCGCCTGGAATTGGTCCAGGGTATAGGCAAATGTATCGGTCCAGCGGCTGAGAGACTCAGGAGGAAGGCTAGGAGAGCAGCGAGCGATCTCGAATAGTGAAAAAACAGGGCGGCCAGCATTCCCGGGGGCAAGGCTGCGGCGCCGTCAGCCCTCGGTGCAGGTCTTCGTTCCACTGGAGTGTTATATTTATCTTCCTCGCCAGGCCAATTCGCGGCGGACCCCTCTCCTCCCCTTTTATCCCCCCGACTCATTTACTTGTGTGGAACCTGTGCAAAAAAAAAAATTTTTTTTTTTAAATTTCGCTTTGTATTAAACCCTTTTATGGAAGCTCTTTCCAAACACCAATTTTACTCCCGAGGCAAACTATACCCCCTCCCACCGAGGCCGACCATTTAAAAATCTTTCAGTACTTTGTGTCAAAATTACAACAAAATATATCTACCTGTATTTGCCTGTAGCTATTTGCTTTTTAAATAGGGCCATTTTAAGCTACAGGAGAGAGGGTTTTGCTAAATTTAGACTGAAATGTGCTGACTCTAACGTTCACAAATAGGTAAATTCAAACAACATTCTCATGAACAAATAAACGCAGAGGCGCACAAATAGACTCCGGAAAATACTCCGGGCGTCTTTTCACCAGCGAGGTGTAATTTTACTCGGAGCTGCCCTCCGCGTCCTCTCCCTTACTCGGAGCAGAACATCCCCGGTTGAGTCTCAGCAAACGTCGAAACGGGATCCGAGGGTCGCGTCTACGCTGCTCCAGGACCGAAATCACTTACTTCCAACTCCAAACCAGGTGGATCTTATTAGGCCTCCAGAGGCCGACTTAGGGGGTAGTGGTGGAGAAGTGCATAGACGTGACCTCCGGAAGCTCTTTTCGAATCTAGGTTCTCGAAGCAGCCCAGCGGAGAGCGAACCCGAGGCTCTGGCTCCGGGGTCCTTCACTCGTGCTGGCAAACGCTTCCCACCATCCTGGAAGTCGCGAGGCCGAAGCCGGCGACTCTGCACCGCCGTGCCCCCCTCCGCAGTCACCCCTAGCTAGCCACCCCTACTCTGAGTGGTTCGAGGACCAGAAGATGTCCTGCGGCAGGAAAAAGGCCCAGATCAAGACCCCCCAGTTCTACGAGAGGCGCGGCTCCCCTCCTCCAACACGGGGCCAACTGCCCTCCCCTCCTCCAGTCCCCCTCCTCCCCTTAATTAAAGTTTTATTCAAGGTCCTAAGTGCTGCACTTTAATTAGGTTTCCTTCGGGGGAAACGCTCTGTACCCCCGCCCCCGTCCGGTCTAATAGAAACCCCAGAGCTTCAAACGTGAATTAAATAAATGAACCCGTTACCGTAAACTGGCAATAAAGCGCGGAGGCAACTGCTGCGGAGGGGGCGAAAGGAGAGGTTCCGTTGTTTTTGAAAGAAATTTATACCACATTCTCACCCACCTGAATAGTCCCTCTCCGGGAAAGTGGGGAGAAAGCACTGGATCGGCCCTCGGCCTCTCACCCGAGTGGGACACCCCGCCCCTCCCCCCAGGCGCTGGCCTGGGCCCGGGGAGAGATTTCAAAACATCCAATGGGGAACTGATGCCAGGCTTTCTTCCTCTCTAGGCTACCAGTTACTTTTGTGTCGAAAGCGGGTGGGGGTGGTCGGAGCAGACGGAGAAGGAGTTCCACCACTGGTCCCCCTCCCCTAAATTGCCTCTAAAATGACAGGGAGCGGCAAGTGTTCAATCACCCTCGGAAAGTTAGGGAGGGAAGGGCGGTCTGCCGGCGCCCAGAGGTGAGGGTCGGGTCGGGGACTTTGCCATTGAAGTTTCAGGCCTTTGGTCTCCGCTGCCTTTACCCCCACTCTCCTCAACTCTTTATGGGAAGGGGTCCCATCTCTGGCCTCGGGAAGGAGGGAGGAGGCCAAGCGGCGTTGGAGGGGCCAGAGCGACCAGAAGACCGTCCAGAGACGCCGAGGTTGGCGGGGAGACGAGGCGGCCCCGGGGAGGGGGTACTCCAGCCTCCTCTGGGCTCGCAGACGCGAGATGGGGACCCTGGGGCTGTGCGCCGTCTCCCTGAGCCTCGCTCCAGACTCGGCTGGGAGGGGGGCACCCAGTGCCGCGCTCCGGTCCTTCCTCCTCTAACCTAAGGTGCGCGAGCAGAACCCTGCGCCACTCGGAGGCTGGAACCTTCAGGCCGGCGCTGCCCCAGCTCAGGGCCTTGGGGCCCAGCTGAATTCCAGCCCTGGCCTTTGCAGAGAGAGCAATTGTGTTATGCCCCTATTTCTCAGATCAAGACCTACTCATTTTGCTACCTCCAAGAGTGCGTTTCTCTCTTAAAAGGTAAACTAGCTGATTCGTGGGCCAAGGGCGTTACCGCTCTCTCAGTCTGAGGACCCGCTCAGGGAGCCCTGGGGGGGTCCTCCAAGGAATTTGGGGGACTCCGCGGTCACGGCGGGCAGGGAAGGGCGGGCGTCAGGCTCTTGCAGAGACCACTCGGCGGAGCGCCTCCTCGTTGGTTCCTGAAGAGACCGGCAGCCACCTGGGCAGAAAGGGACAAAGAAAGCGCTTCGCAGCACGCGGGACCTGCGCGCCCTCCGCAGGGGAGAGTCTGGCGGGTGAGAGCAAGGCCCCACCATACGACCTTATGTTTGTCTCCGACTGGATGGAATCCTGGTACAGACAACGTTAATGTTATTGTTATGTTGTTGTTCTTATCTAAACTGTAATACTTTACAAAACATCTACTTTGAAAGCTGCGTGAAAAGTAACCGTAATGATAACGGTAATGATGATTTATTAACACACTCTTAAGGGAAAGGCTCTGGCCCTTTAAAAAATAAATCAGTGCAGCTTAGTCTCAGATGGCCGCCTTCCTTCCTGCCATTCCTATGCCCTCTTCGGAAGCTTGGTTAGTGCTGAGATCTAAGGAGCAACTGGAGGTGTTGCCCATGGCTGGCACATCTGCACCGGGACTCAGAACCTGCACAGAAGCAGCAGGGGGCCACATGCCCATGTCCTCAGTCACTGACACTGCTAACTTGTTGTTCTTGGGGTGGGGGCAAGGTAATCTACAGACACACTCTGGACTCACCTAACCCTCCCAGCCCCAGCTGGTTCCTGCCCATGACTTCTCAGAGCTACTGTCCCCACACTGACAGAACCCACTGTATAAAATGAGGGCACTGAGACTAAGGGTAAGTTACTTGATCAGTGTCGCAGCCAGCAGTGGCTAAGCTGGGCCCCCAAAGCAGGAGCTCCTGAGGACTAAGCTCTGTGGTCTACGCCAGTGCAAGAGAATAGGGAGGAGACTTCCCTGGTGGCGCAGTGGTTAAGAATCCACCTGCCAATGCAGGGGACACGGGTTCGAGCCCTGGTTCGGGAAGATCCCACAAGCCGCGGAGCAACTAAGCCCCCGTGTGCCACAACTACTGACTGAGCCTGTGCTCCAGAGCCCGCGAGCCACAGCTTCCGAGCCCGTGTTCTCAGCAAGAGAAGCCACCACAATGAGAAGCCCGTGCACTGCAAGGAAGACCCAACACAGCCAAAAATAAATAAATAAATAATTTTAAAATAGAGAGAATAGGAAGCCAAGCCTCTCCCTCACTCCCAACATACCTCTCCTCACCTGTTTCCATCTGGAGCCATCCCTTGAGGTCACAGCGCTGCACTCATTCTCCCTAGACCCAACCCTTCCTGGGTGCACCCGGCAGATTTGCATAAGTGCAACAACAGGGGAATAAACACAAGTTCCATCACTCATTTATCGAGTGCCTACTGCATGCAAAACCTTCCACTGAGGTGGAAGGCTGGAGGAGATACAGTGGAAACACTATCTCTCTTCCTACTGATCCCTGCCTCTCGTTCCACCTCTCACTTGCTGCCAGATCTTAGGTCTGCTGTTTCCTCAGATGTGACCTGAAACCGGGGGACTATATTCTGTTATCTCTGACATTGTAAGGTGGGCCAAATGCCTACACATGGGGAACTGAGACCGAGAAAGATTCACCCCTCCCCCCACGGCATATGGAGAGGCTTTCCGGAAAAGGCTGTGTTGGAGAAGGACCTCGAAAAATGCTTGAATACCAAATCCGGGTGGAAGATGTGAGCAAAACTCGGGAGAGGGGACAAAAGAGGCAGGTCTCTGAGGGAGAAAGATCTGGACCTCTGCTCTGGTTGGGGCAGAGCTGGTAGGGAAGAGGGCAAGGGCGTTCTCACTGCGTCCTGAACGCGGGGCGAAGCCTGTGCTGTGATCAGACAGCCTCCTGCCCATTCAGGCTGTGACCGCCCCACTCCCACCCAGGCGCGCACGCACCGAATGTTGGTGCAGGCGCTACTGGCGACACACCGCAGGCCCCGGGAGGAGATAAGGAGACAGCTCTCGGAGAGAGGAATCGGTACCCGCCTGGACTCTCAGCTTCCCATCTTAGGTGTGTCCAGTCTGTCGCCCCCGTCTGAGACCTGAGCTCGGTCTTCGGCTGACGGTTGAAGTTCGCCGCCCTTCCCCCTCCAGGCAGGGTTTTGTCGTTGAACTTGAGCCAGGCCATAACATTCCTTCACCCCTCGGGGAGCTGGACCGGGACGGGGAGGGGGTGGAGGGAAAGGTGGCGGAAGAGGGTTGTGGAAGGATCCGGAACGCCAGAGACCGGGCATCTCCCACCCTGCATTGCTTTATCTGCAAAAGCCTGCATTGCTTTATCAACTGAGCTTCGGATCTTTGCATTCTGTGGAAAATTCGCCAGATCTGCATTTTTAAAACCGATTATTGAGGCCTTATTGCAAGTTAGACCAATAATTTAGTCAGGATCAACGTAATGTAACTTTCATTTTCACTCATTCGTAATTCATGTTTTCTTATCTTAATTTAGGTAGTAAAATCCCCTATTTTTTTTAATGAGCAGGAAAAGCAAATGCATAAAGACCAAACGAATAATAGCTACAGCAGAGGAATTATTAAAGATTGGAGTAGGTCATCCCTAGGCCATCGCCTCTGCATTTTAAAAGCGCCCCTCTCTGGGCAGAACAATCCCAGCCTGCGGCCGACGAGCCCCGCGGAGCCCTCGTTCTCCCCAGGATCCGGAAGCTTAGACTTGGTAAATGACCCCCCCCCGCCCCCATCCTTGGCCTGGGGAACCGCCCGCGGGACCCGGGAGCCTGGCGCGTGCTTCCCAGTGACCTGCCGCCGGCGGAGGCTGCTCAGAGCGGCCTGCTGAGACCTTATTAGAGTTTTTCCTCCCTCCCTCCCTTCCTTCTTTCCTTCCTTCCTTCCTTCTTTCCTCCCTTCCTTCCTTCCTCCAGGATCCCCGAGCAAGGGAGGATCAAAGACTCTATCCCGGGGTCTTTTCCTGGCTCAATAAAACCCAGTGTAAGGGTAACTGGGCGCGCTGCGCGGGAGACGCGGGGCTCTTCTGTATCTCGTGCGGGGCAGCTCCGCGCGCAGGGCTTCCTTCCCCGCGAGGAGCCCAGGCGGCTCGGCGAGCGGCCGAAAAAGCACCAAACCCTGGCGAACCTACGACAAGCTCCCGGCCTCCTAAACGCCCGGAGGCAGGTCCTCACTAGCAAACCGGAAAAGGGGCTTGACGGAGCGGTCAGGATACTACTCTCCGCACTCAACCCGCCCCCTCGTCCCCATTTGGCTTTAACCTGCCCGACGACTTGGACCGAAGAGGGTTTTTCGTCTCATTGTCCTCCCCAGCCTTCGATTCCCCAGGCCCTCGGGGCCCCGGAAAGAACTCAGTCAACCCCTCTCCCTTTGTCTGACCTTTGGGGAAAAGAGGCGTGGGCGCCTGGGTCAAGTTCACGCACCCGGCCAGCATCTTTTAGGGCAAGTGGGGCCACCTTTGTCATTTGGACCAGAAGGGTCCTAAGCAATCGGGATTGGGGGGAGGGGCGGGGGGGGCAAAGCTTCCAGAAAGGCTTTTTGATTTTAGTCTGCTGTTCCGTTCTCACATCCCCGCGCGCCCCTCCACTCAGCTCTGTAGAGGAGAAATAACTCGATCTGAAAGGAAGCCGTTTATTTGGAAAAATAAATGCGAAGGCCTCATGGAGTGAGCTTCTCCGAAATGGTCTGAAGTCTTTGGTTACTTGGGTAGTTTTTCGTTAGTTCTGTCCCGGTGTCTATGAAAGTTAAGGATTTACAGTGTTTATTTGGTACAACCGTTTCTGCGGAATCTGAGTTAGAGTAAAAGAAGCCACATCCACACTGCTCCTCAAAAGCTTCAGACTAAACACATTGAAATAATTACCCGCAACATTCCAGCCTTTACAAAAAAACAAAACAAAAACAAAACAAAACAAAAACCCCTCAAAGTGCAAAAACAAAAACAAACCAAAAAACCCTATTCAGGTAGCAGAAAATAGAATACGGGGCTTTAAACACACATATACTCTAAAAACTTTTAATAAACAACGCTCTTTAAAATTTTTTTCCCATTCTTTACTCCAATGCTCGTGTTTTATAATTTGCAACCACTGTTATTCGCTACTTTTGTCTTTCCCCTCCCAACTTAGTGATATGCATCCTATCTCGAGTCTAAAAACACACTATACATTTACAATGTCATAAGCAATCTCCCAAGTTATTGCAGTCTTCTAAATGCCATTTAAAAATGCATAATATGAAATGAAATGAGTTATCATGTAGAAAACCATTTCCCTAATGTTGGTAATTTAGATTGTCCCCACATTTAAAAAGAAAACTATTTTTTCCTGATTAGAAAAGTAACACATTTTCATTGTCAAGAATTTTTTAAAAATCTAAAAAATATTATAAAGAAAAGAAAACTACCCCATATCCTATCACCCAAAGGTTACCAAAATGAATCTTTTGTTGTGTTTTCTTTAGTTGTTTTTTATACAAATATGTATAATTTCAAAATTGAGATTCTGCATGAACATTTTTGAATCTTACCTTTTAACTTAATATTAGATGAACATTCCTCAGTGTCATTAACCATTCTTCAAAAACATGATTTTAATGATTGCATAGTATTCAGTCTTCCAGGGGTGCCATCATTTAGAAAAGCATTTCTCTAATTATTGATCATTTCCGTGTTTACTTTTTAAAATAATTCATAAGAGAGTAAGAGAACATTGTTATGACCCTACGTGTGTTTGGTAGGAAGATAAGAGTTGAATCTCCCTCGAATAGAATGCTTCGAAATTTTTAGGTGAAAAAGCCCCCCTCCTAGGTCTCTTTTGGGAGGGGATGAAAGTGGGCCTTCTAGAGTGCTGGAAATATTCTATGTTTTGATCAGGATGGTGGTTCCATGGGTGTGTATACATGTGAAAAAAATCATTAGGCTGAACATTTAAGATTTGTGCACTTTACTTTTTTATTTTTTAATTACTTTTTAAATTTTTATTTTATTTTTGGCTGTGTTGTGTCTTCATTGCTGCGTGCGGGCTTTCTCTCTGCATGAACATTTTTGAATCTTACCTTTTAACTTAATATTAGATGAACATTCCTCAGTGTCATTAACCATTCTTCAAAAACATGATTTTAATGATTGCATAGTATTCAGTCTTCCAGGGGTGCCATCATTTAGAAAAGCATTTCTCTAATTATTGATCATTTCCGTGTTTACTTTTTAAAATAATTCATAAGAGAGTAAGAGAACATTGTTATGACCCTACGTGTGTTTGGTAGGAAGATAAGAGTTGAATCTCCCTCGAATAGAATGCTTCGAAATTTTTAGGTGAAAAAGCCCCCCTCCTAGGTCTCTTTTGGGAGGGGATGAAAGTGGGCCTTCTAGAGTGCTGGAAATATTCTATGTTTTGATCAGGATGGTGGTTCCATGGGTGTGTATACATGTGAAAAAAATCATTAGGCTGAACATTTAAGATTTGTGCACTTTACTTTTTTATTTTTTAATTACTTTTTAAATTTTTATTTTATTTTTGGCTGTGTTGTGTCTTCATTGCTGCGTGCGGGCTTTCTCTAGTTGCGGCAAGCGGGGGCTACTCTTTGTTGCGGTGCGTGGGCTTCTCATCGTGGCGGCCTCTCTTGTTGCGGAGCACAGGCTCTAGGCGCTCAGGCGTCAGTAGTTGCGGCACACGGGCTCAGTAGCTGTGTCCCGTGGGCTCTAGAGCGCAGGCTCAGTAGTTGTGGCGCATGGGCTTAGTTGCTCCGCTGCACGTGAGATCTTCCCAGGTCAGGGCTCGAACCCATGTCCCCTGCATTGGCAGGCGGATTCTTAACCCCTGAGCCACCAGGGAAGTCCCCACTTTTTAATTTTAACACTTCTTTCCCACTCCTGAAAGCCTATATCTGTTTACACAGAAAAGGACCAATGCAGAAAATAGGTAGGTGGAGGAAGTGAGAAAGGAGCGGGGACCAGCCCAAACTGGAGTAGTTCACCCCTTGCTAGGGTATTATCTTTGGTTCACAGAGACCAGAAGTAAATATTGAACAGCTAGTGATGAGGAGAAAACAGACAAAAAAAGAACCTGGCCCTTCTTCCCAACCCCATGTTAAATAAAGAAGATTTTTCTATCACACTTACACTCATGTGGCTTTGAATTTTCCAAGCGAGTAGAAGATAAAAATAGGCTAGATGTGGTTTATAAAGAGAGTTAAAATTAACATATAAATAGCTGACTCAGCTAACATGGTCACGGGAAACAGAAGTGGGGTGCTTTATAGACAATGAAAAAATTTTTTAATTTCAGAAAGATTCATTTTGGATCTATTGTGTAATCTACATTTTCACTTTAAAAGATAGCAGGCAGGACTCGGAGTCTGCCGGGCAACTGCTCCCCCAGATGACGAGGAGGACCCGTGAGGGAGTGGAGTGGTGTCTGGTGTCTGTGTCTGGTTTTATTGGCACTATCTCGTGTGATGCTGCGTGCCGGCCAGAACATATGCTCCCTCCCTGGGATGCTGGAGGAGCGGGGAAAACCCTCCAGACTATTTGGCCCCATGCTTACTTCCTGTTGTACTTCAGATAGAAGACTGTTACAACCACTGCACACTATTCGTCAGCGATTTTTAATTTTTTTAAAATTAGTTCACTTTTTCAGTTAGGATAAAGTTGGATTTTTAATATCTGATGAAGAAAGACATCACAGACATCTTTCCATGTCAGGAAAATATACTGTGGGTGTTTTATTTAAAAAAAAAAAAAGCTTTTCCTGATATTTTGAGGTATAGCATAATTCAGTAAAGTCCATTAATCTTAAGTGTATGGCTCGGGAAATATTTACCCATGTAACCACCATTCAGAACAAGGTATAGGACATTTACAGCACCTCTGTAGTTTCCCTCTAGCCCCTTTCCAGTATAATAGTCCAGAGATAATTGCCATTCTGGTTTCTGTTGCTATGGATTAGTTTTGCCTCTTCTTGGACTTCCTATAAACAGGTCATACAGTACAGAGTACAGACCTCTTTTGGGTCTGGTTTATGCCACTCAGCAAAACGTCTGTGCCATGTTGTAATGTGTATCAGTATTCTTTTAAATTGCTCTATGCTATTCCATTGTATGGATGAACCATGAGTAGTTCATCCATTCACCTCTTGATGGACATTTGAGTTGTTTCTATTTTTGGCTATTATGAATAAGGCTATTATGATTATTCTTGAACAGATCTTTTGGTGGATCAATTGATTCATTTCCTATGGAATTTCTGGATCATAGGGTAGGTATATGTTTAAATTTACTAGCTATGTGGCATTTAAAAAAATCAAATTATCCATGGACCAGTCACCATTCCCCACAACTAGCACAAGTAGTCAGATTTAAGAGCAAGAAAAATCTAACATTAATGGTTATGATTATGTTTGCTTGAATTTCTAGAACGAGCTCATTTTGAGGTCTTAATGGCCTGGATCCTTGGGACAGCAGGGATTTGAGTTTACTGATAGCAGAGCATAAAAACTCATGGCTCTGGTTCTTCCTGTAGCCTCCCTCCACTGATCCAGTCATGGGGCAGAGTAAGATCTGCAGGTTATGTCTACATGGCTCTCACCAAACTCCCCCAAATGCAAGTGCAATGAGTCAGGGCAAAGAAGAACTATGACTGAGGTCAACGGTAGAATCAGCAGGGCGCCCAGGGGCCCAGGGGTTAGTGCTAGAAGATGGAAGTGATTCTCCTGAGTCCTGATTTGGATGCTGAGTTATGACTCAGGAAATTTATGGCCCCATGGTCTTTTAACAAGAAACAATCTATCTTCCTGGGCAGAACTTCCATTACGAGTGACAGGTGCCTGAAGCCAGCTTATTAAAAACCATCATTTCACCCCCAAAGCGAAGGTGCCACAGTGTGTTGGAACAGAATGCTAATTTACAGCTCCATATCTTAATCTGGGGCATGGAGAGACATTATGAGACATGTTAATATTGAAGAGAAAGGAAACCCAGTGCTATTTCTACAGCTACACCCTGAGCCAGGGAGTGTTAGGATCTGCCTGTATTTCCCAGATCACACTGCCCCATCCCCGCAGGTTACACAGCTCACAGACTCTCACCTGCTGCCTTGGGCTGGTTCTGCCCTGGCCTGAGACAGAGCTTACCTTGTTGCTCAGCGGCCGTGGTGGAGTGGAGTGAACACCGGACTTCCAGTCGGTGGGCTGGATTCAAGTCCCAGCTGTGGCAGAGGAAAAAGCCCTCTTATGTTTGTATGGTGCTTTTTAATTTTTCCAAGTACCTATGTGCATTCACATCTTTTATCTCGTGTGGTTCAGTGACGTACAAGGAGAGGGAGAGAATCTGCCCATTTTACAGACAAGGTAAATGAACACCCTGGAGGCAGCACTTTGTTGTTATTTTTGGAGGTGAGAGGAGCCTCCACTCATTGGCTTTTGTCTCTAACTCTCTCCTATGCAGCTTTGAGAACAACTCTGAGAAATTTGTATGGCAGGAGGGGAGATATGGGGGCGATATTTCAGAGAGATCTCTCAGGGTCGAGCCAGGTTTTATGCCCACACAGTTTCTCTACCCCCATCCAGTCTCCTGGATGATCTTCCTGGCTGAGTTATCCAGTTATCAATGAACTTTCTGTCATGCAGGCCTGGGGGTGCTCAGGCCAAGTCAAAGGGAGAGCTAAGGAAATGGTCTGAATGGTCAGGTCAAGAATTAGCCACGTAATTGAACCAAGTACAATTACTTGTACAAGACAGGCCCTCAGTAGATACCTCATCTAAATGCTTGGAGTTGGGGGCATGGGTTTGGGGAACCTGGTACTCAGACATGGTAGTGGGAGGGATCTCCCCAAGAGGTGAAGTTGAAGGTTCATTTTCAGTTGCACCATAGCAAAATACTTAAAAATTTTCTGTTGTTTCTAACTTAACAAACAACATGAATTTTGCATAGTTGCCATGAGATAGCAGAATGTTTCACAACTTTCTGTGGCTGATTTCATGTAGTTTCACAATTTACATCAACTATATAAAACTTCCCTAGAAAGTTTTGTTCCTCTGAGAGTCTGGGGGGCACGTGCTATGTCCTTCTTTCTGTGTCTTTTTTAAAAAATTAATTAATTAATTAATTTGTGGCTGCATTGGGTGTTCATTGCTGCGAGCAGGCTCTCTCTAGTTGCGGCGAGCGGGGGCTACTCTTCGTTGTGGTGTGCAGGCTTCTCATCGCGGTGGCTTCTCTTGTTGCGGGACCCGGGCTCTAGGCGTGCAGACTTCAGTAGTTGTGGCATGCGGGCTCAGTAGTTGTGGTGCACGGGCTTAGTTGCTTCGCGGCATGTGGGATCTTCCCAGACCAGGGCTCAAACCCGTGTCCTCTGCATTGGCAGGGGGACTCTTAACCACTGCACCACCAGGGAAGTCCCCTTTCTGTGTCTTCTTACTCTGACACTCCACCTGAGACTCAACATTATTTTCTTCAGACTCCTTCCCTCTTTATTAAAATATTTGGGTAAACAAAATGAACACATCTCAATTTCCTATTGCTTTAGCATCTCAGGGGCCTGGAGGAAAATGATGCCATTGTGTCTAATTGAATTTTTCATCTGCATGTTTGGAGCCATGTGGTCTGAGGCATGGGAGATCTGAAAACTTGGTGCCGGGGACTCCTGTGGAGTGTGTATGTAGGTGACAATTAAAACCAGTTTTCCCTCTTTGTCAGCATGGCCCAAGATGGGGCTTACTTGGCCTTATAGACAGAACTACTTCCTAGGCCTTGGACCTAAGAATCAGCTGTCTCCCTTCCTACTGCCACATTCCTGGACAGTAAGCCCTGGCTCTAAAACAAAGGATTCCCTATTCGTGTGCAAAACAAGTGTTTCCCCAGAGGAGCTTCTCCTTCAGCCCAGGTGTCAGTAACAGGAGACTGATTGTTGTTTCATTTTAGAGATGATCTAGATGATCGATACAAGCCCTTTCCCAATAAAAACATTTTATTTGTCCCTGAGAAGGTTTCCTTGGAAGCATCTCAACATGCCCCATTTTCTATTTTTACTCTGAATGTTTCCGTGGTCCAGAACATTTTTGGCAAAGCTCTCGGGTGAAAGCGTGACTCCAGGCTGGGACGCCTGCCTGCCTCCACGTTGCCAAGGGGTTTTCTAGTGGTTGGGCTGAAGTGGGCCACCTCTGCCACCTCGGTTCATTAAAGAGGCTGATGAGGTTGCCCTGCATCTGCACCACACCTCAATCCATACCCTCTCATCTTTATTTATTTATTTTTGTTTTGCAGTACGCGGGCCTCTCACCGTTGTGGCCCCTCCCGTTGCGGAGCACAGGCTCCGGACGCGCAGGCTCAGCGGCCATGGCTCACGGGCCCAGCCGCTCCGCGGCATGTGGGATCTTCCTGGACCGGGGCACGAACCCGTGTCCCCTGCATCGGCAGGCGGACTCCCAACCACTGCGCCACCAGGGAAGCCCCCCTCTCATCTTTAAAGCAGGAAACTGCAAAGCTGCGGGAGCATCTGGGGAGAAAAGCAAGTGGGAATGAGGCATTCTCCCTCCTAGTCTTGAATCGCCAAACGGAGAACCAGGTAGTGATACATCACCAAGTCCCAACTACCTGCAAAAGAATTTTCTGTCCTGGGCTTCTCTTGGCTAATCTTATGATCTACGCTGTTGGCGCCATCAACTCACCCTCTTAACCTGACACTTCTGTAGTTCTCAGTCCTGCCTTAGTTGATCCCTTCCAGGTGCAGGGAGCTAGAAGTCTGAGAAAAATACGAGCTCTGTTGACCGTGAGATTTGAGGAAGTGGACGGCTTCTCTCAGGCTCTGGTTTTGCTTTCACTGCCACGATGTTCCAGAGAGACAGCGGGATACAGTTGAGAGGTTGTGGAACTCACCCTCTTCACTTGGCACTCACAGCATAGCTTGATAACTTGACTTCAGAGTTACAAGTCCTGGGTCTTTGTAGGTGCCGGATAAATGTTGGTTGAATGAATAAATATACAAGGAGTGAATAAATCAGTATATTCCAAGGACACTATCACAGTTACACATCATACAACTGAAACTGCATTCAAAAGTAAAACTGTAAGTCATTTTTATAATAAAGTAAAACTTTATTTGATATGTGGTTGCCTGTCATTGGTAACTGAAAGATAAGATTTTGAGTCCACCTTGCAGCACTTAATGGAATGCCTATCATGCCACCCCTTGCTCCTTCTCTCCTCAGTCCTGGAAGTCACTTCTTTATCCCAAACTCTCTTATGTTCCCTTCTCTAAGGCCTTCAGAATAAAGCCTGAACTCTGCCGTATGCACCCCCCACCAGGCCATATATGATCAAATTCCTATTTACATTTGCAGGCGTAACAATTCACACTGTATAGTCCTTAATTGTTCTCAGAGTTCTCACTAATGTTGCCTCATTTAATCCTTCTAATCTTTCTGGGAGATAATACTTTTTATCCCCATTTTACAGATGAAGAACCTATTATCTCACAGAGGGTAGAACCAGGACTTGAACCCAGGTTGTTGAGCCCACATTCTCTATGCTTCCCACACATGCACTACCTCTCCCAACCCCCTAAGCTGCTACTTTTTACTTCCTTCTCGGTGCCAGAATTGTCTGACCCCTAGATCTTTGACCACATGATACCTCACCCCCAACACTGTGTGTTCAGAGTCTCGTCCATTTTTCGAAGTTCAACTCACATTCTCCCTCTCCTCTGAGTGGTCAGGTTATGTTTAGTCTCCTCTCTCTTTTGTGCTCTCATTGCCCTTGACTTTACTGATTTTAAAATACTCAGCTTTAAAATACAGTGTGGCTATTTAAAATACAGTTATCTAAAGCAAAGTGTAGTTATTTGTGGATGAACCTGCCCGGCTCCATCACTAGGCTGCAAGATCCTTGAATACAAGCACGGGTTTTACTCACCTGTTTTATGTCCCCCAGGGCCCAGCACAGTGTCTGGCACCTGGTAATTACTCAAAAAATGCTTATTAATAAAATCATGATTTTATTGTTAAGTGAAAAAAGTGTAGAGTAGGATATAGTAGTCTACCTTTTGTCTAAAAAGGGGGGAACTAAGAATATATTATCACAGTAATTTTTATTTGCATAAAGACAATCTGGAATGACATATAAGAGACTAATCACAATGGTTTCCTCTAAGGGGACAGGGCTACGGTGAGAATGGGAGAGATGGAGACAGTGCGGGAGGGAGATTTTTCACTTTATACAATTTTATAGTTTTCTAAAACCATGTGAATATATTTCTCTTAAAAATCAAAAAGGTTGCTGAAGTGATTTAGCCACCAAGGACTATTCCTGATGCTGTCCCTGCACTTATGAGGTGACAACATCCACAAACTGTCATCAGCCCATCAACTCTAGAGCAGGTGGCAGGGCTGTCCCTGCAGAAGGTGGTAAAACTCCACTTGATATATGGAAGGCCACGGGTGGGGAGGGAGGGAGAAAAAAAAAGGATAGAAAAAGAGATTTTCTTTTCAATCAGATAAATGGCAACTCTTTTTATTTAAGCATGTTTGCATTATATTTATAATTTTTTAAATGAAAAGCTAGAAAGAATACAGAAGTCTTTTGCAGGATGAATTTACCTGGCCACTAGCAATGCAAATTTAAGGTCACCTAAAGAATTACTCCTCTGGACCAATGCCTCATCTCTCAGAAAATCAGCTCTGAGAAGAAACTATGCTTTGGAGATCATAGAAAATGAGTGAATAGGAGCGGAGAGAGAGAGAACAGAGTGAGAGACGGGGAGAGATAAAGAAAGAGAAGAGACAGGGGGCTTCCCTGGTGGCGCGGTGGTTGAGAGTCCGGCAGGCGGACTCTCAAAAAAAAGACAGGAAAAAGATGGAGGATACCAGAAAGGAAAAAGAAAACAGATTTTATTTATTTATTTTAATATTTTAATTAATTAATTTTTTATTTTCATTTTTGGCTGCATCGGGTCTTAGTTGCGGCACGCAGGCTCTTCGTTGCAGCGCGTGGGCTTCTCTCTAGTTGTGGCGTGTGGGCTCCAGAGCACGTGGGTTCTGTAGTTTGCGGCATGTGGGCTCTCTAGTTGAGGCATGCAGGCTCAGTAGTTGTGGCGCACCCGGGCTTGGTTGCCTGGGGGCATGTGAGATCTTATTTCCCTAACCAGGGATCGAACCCACGTCCTCTGCATTGGAAGGTGGATTCTTTACCACTGGACCACCAGGGAAGTCCCAGAAAACAGATTTTAAAAGCTATTAAAAAAAGGAGACATAGAGAGTTGAGAGTGAGAAAGAGAAAGAGAGACAGAGAGAAGCAGAGAGGGTATGTGCCTGGGAAAGGCTTGGAGGATAATTCCCAAACCAGGCCAGCAAAAGGCTCACGCGCCAGGCGAGACCAGCCCATGCCATCAGGGACCTGCTAGGCTCTGAGATGGGGAGGCTCCATGTTCCTGGAGCAGAGAGTCTCATCAAAGGTTTGATCCCGGCCACCCCTCCAGGTATGTACACCACCTCTACAGCATGAAGCAATGGAGGGGAGTGGTTCTCCAGGCTTCGTTGGATCTTTCTAGGGCCGGTACCCATTTGCCTCTAGGAGCTGAATTCCCAAAGGCAGGCACTCGCGATAGTCTAATTGTGCAGCCTCTGGGGATAATCTAGTCTGAGGGGAACTCATCTGTCCTGCTCTGGTAGTAGGCACAGTGCCACAGTCCAGCCTCCATCTTCAGGTTCCCTCCTGAACAACTGGAGAGGAGTGGCTGGTGCAGACTTGGTCCAGATTCCCCATTCCTAGGTGGGGAGGACCCTGAAAAAGGATGGAGAAGGCTAGAGGAGGAGTTAAGGTTGGCGGTAGCGGAATTTTGACCTTGAGTTTAGCTGTGTACCCATGAACCCAGCCAGAGATGAGGGGATAAATGTCCAATTCCAGACAGGATGGAGCTCTCTCTTCCCCACTTTGGACTGCTTCCGCGCCACTGGTAGGACATCTACAAAAGAAAGGAATTCAATAGCATCTTGTTAAAAGGTATGGGGAGGGAGTCGCATTCTGACTTTTTTCCAGGGTGTCTTCCCTAATCAAAACCAGCTGGGTGAGGTTGTTCTATTCTGTCAGCCACCACCTGGGCAAGTCACTTTCTTCTCCTGCACGTGATTTCTATCCCCCTCTTTTACCTATTTCTCTCACTTAAAGTCCTATCCACAGGCTCCAACTAGACAGAAAATCAACAAGCGTACATAAGAATTCAACACTACCATCAACCAACAGGATCTCATGGATATTAACAGAAACTTCCATCCAATAACAGCAGAATCCTCATTGTTTTCAAGTGTTCATGGAACATATACCAAGATAAACCACATTATTGACCATAAAACAAATTTCAATAAATTTAAAACAATTGATATCATACCGAGTGTGTTCTCTGACCATAATAAAACCAAAGTAGAAATCAATAACAAAAAGCTAACAGAAAAATCTCCAAATACTTGGAAACTGAACAACATACTTCTAAATAATCCATGGGTCAAAGAGGGAATTCTCAAATGAAATTTAAAAATACAATGAATTGAGTGAAAATGGAAATATAATATAAAATTTATGGCTAAAGCAATGCTGAGAAAGAAGTTTGTAACACTAAATTCATATATTTTCCAGTGGAAAACTCTCAAATCAATAATCTAAGCTCCCACCTCAAGAACCTAGGAAAAAAAAAAAGAACAAAATCCAAAGCAAGTGGAAATAGTAAAGATAAGAGCATAAATTCATAAAATTGAAAACAAAAAAAGAAGATAGTAACAGAAAACAGAAAAGAAAAAGAAAATCAGTGTAACAAGGAGCTGATTATCTAAAAAGATCAATAAACCTCTAACACGATCGACAAATTTTAAAAGAGGGAAGAAACATATCACCAATATTGGGAATGAACAGGAGATATCACTACAGACACTGTAGACATCAAAAGAATAATCGGGGGCTTTCCTGGTGGCGCAGTGGTTGAGAGTCCGCCTGCCGATGCAGGGGAATTTGCATCGGGTTCGTGCCCCGGTCCGGGAGGATCCCACGTGCCGCGGAGCGGCTGGGCCGGTGAGCCGTGGCCGCTGGGCCTGCGCGTCCAGGGCCTGTGCTCCACAATGGGAGAGGCCACAGCAGTGAGAGGCCCGCGTACCGCAAAAAAAAAAAAAAAAGAGAGGCAGAGGGAGATTTGACATACAAAGAAGAGGAGAAGATAATGTGACCGTGGAAGGAGAAGTTGAAGCAATGTGGTCACAAAGAATACTGGCTACCACTAGAAGATGGAAAAGGCAAGGAATGGACGACCCCCTGGAGGGAGTGTAGTTTTTCCAACACCTTGATTTTGCTTCACTGATACCGGTTTTGAATTTCTGGACTCAAAAACTGTGAGTGAATAAATTTCTATTGTTTTAAGCCATTATGTTATGTTACTTTGTTACAGCAGTCACAGGAAACATACAGTATGAACAACTCTACACACATAAATTTGGCAACTTAAATAAAATGAACCAATTCCTCAAAAAAACGCTGACTCAGGCAACTCACCTGGTATGAAAGAGGTCATTTGAATAATCCTATAACTATTAAGAAAATGGAATTTATAATGAAAACCCCCCACTCTTCCCCATTTCCAGGCCTAGATGGTTTCACTGGAGAATTCTACCAAACATTTAAAGAAGAATTAAATTTTACACAATCTCTTCCAGAAAACAGAAGAGGAGGAATACTTACCAATTCATTTGATGAAGTTAATATTACCCTGATACTAAGATAAAGACAGTACCCAAACACACACACACACACACACACAGAGCTATAGACAAATGAATATAGAGGTATAAGTCCTTAACAAAATATTAGCAAATAGAATTCAGCAAAATATAAAGAGAAATACACAACATGAACAAGAGGAGTTTATTTCAGGGATGTGAGGCGGATTCAATATTCAAAAATCAACAGAGGCCTTCCCTGGTGGCGCAGTGGTTGAGAGCCCGCCTGCCGATGCAGGGGACACGGGTTCGTGCCCCGGTCCGGGAAGATCCCACATAACGCGGAGCGGCTGGGCCCGTGAGCCATGGCCGCTGAGCCTGCGCGTCCGGAACCTGTGCTCCGCAACGGGAGAGGCCACAACAGTGACAGGCCCGTGTTCTGCACAAAAAAAAAAAAAAAAAAAAACAACAACAACAATGTAATCCACCATATTAACAGCATAAAGAATAAAAACCACATCATCTTATCAAGTGATGCAGAAAAAACATTTGACAAAATACAACATCCATTTTATAATTAAGCAAAAACTTCTCAGAAAAATAGGAATAGAAGGGAATATCCTCAACTTGATAATGAACACCTATAAAACCCAACGAACATTCTACTCAATGGTGAAAGATTGAATGCTTTCCCCCTAAGATTTGGAACAAGCCCCCACCTGAGGGGTCTCATGAGCACATGTGTGGACATCTCAGTCTGCACAATCAGCCTCCATCCATACCTGCTGTAAGGCTGCCCTTGGACTTAAGAGTGAATATGCCAGGAGCATACTCTTCTATCCGCTATGGAAGGAGGATCCATTAAAGAGGACTGCACAGCCTTTAGTCTCAGAAAAGAGACCTGTAGAGGCTTTGGGCCATTTGGAGGGCAAATTCCAGTGTCCCAGGGGCCTGGGACAAGGTCTAGAAGCGGGGTATCTAGGCTCCAGGTGGGACTATTCTTTTGTCTCACAGACTCCTCAGCTAGTAGGGAAGGGCCACTTAAAAGAGGGGCAAAGCAGGGCCCTCCAAAGGTGGGGTCCTCTTGCCTGGGCCGAATGTCAACACCGTAGATGAGTTTGAAATTCAGAATTGTTCAGAAAGATAACTGTTTCAGAAGGATAATACGCTGCATACACTGAGGTGAATAACTACCCCAGTGGGGGCTGGGGAAACAGAACTTAATCAAATATATGGACACTTATGCAACAAAACACATTAATATTCATTCTAGGCGGGTTAAATAAAGACTATAACTAGTCTCTATAGATGTCTCATGTCATTTCAAGTCAGATTTTGCCACCAGATGAGTTCGTGTGAAACCTCAGAAAAAGCTTTTGGGGCTTCCCTGGTGGCGCAGTTGTTAAGAATCCGCCTGCCAATGCAGGGGACAAGGTTTCAAGCCCTGGTCCGGGAAGTTCCCACACGCCACGGAGCAATGAAGCCCATGTACCACAACTACTGAGCCTGCACTCTAGAGCCCGCGAGCCACAACTACGGACGCCTGTGTGCCTAGAGCCTGTGCTCCGCAACAAGAGAAGCCACCGCAATGAGAAGCCCACGCACCGCAACGGAGTAGCCCCCGCTCGCCGCAACTGGAGAAAGCACGCACGCAGCAAGGAAGGGCCAACGCAGCCAAAAATGAATAAATAAAATAAATAAATAAATTTAAAAGAAAAAGAAAAAGCTTTTGATTTTCAGAACTTCTGAGATTTCAGAACTTGCAGATAAGGGGTTGTGGCACTATAACAGAGTTGTGGAGTAATCCATGGCTGCTCAACTAAAGACACATTTTCAGACCACCTTTCAAGTAAGTGTGGCCACGTATGACTAAGTTCTCAGCAACAGAATGTGAGCAGAAGCAAGGAGGGCCACTTGGGGTCTGAACTTTAAGATCTTGGGCTGTGCTTTTCCACAGTCTCTTCCCTGCCTCCTGCAAGCTGTCATGCAGATGGGCTGTCAAAATGAGGAAAATGGGGACTTCCCTGGTGGCGTAGTGGTTAAGAATCTGTCTGCCAATGCAGGGGACACGGGTTCAAGCCCTGGTCCGGGAATATGCCACATGTCGCGGAGCAACTAAGCCCGTGCGCCAAAACTACTGAGCCTGCGCTCTAAAACCCACGAGCCACAACTACTGAAGCCCACGCGCCACAACTACTGAAGCCCGCCTGCCTAGAGCCCATGCTCTGCAACAAGAGAAGCCACCACAATGAGAAGTCCGTGCACCGCAATGAAGAGTAGCCCCCGCTCGCCACAACTAGAGAAAGCCCGCGCGCAGCAACGAAGACCCAATGCAGCAAAAAAAAAAATAAATAAATAAAATAAATTAATTTTTTTTAAAATGAGGAAAACGTTCTCATTTGGTGAAGCAACAACATGGAAGGAACCAGAGTTCTCAGGTTCCTGTGTCAGGGCAGAGTCCTTACTAACCAGACAGCCTGACTCAGGACTGCCATGTGGGAGAGAGGTAAACTTCTATTCTTCTTTAAGTATTTTTGAGCCTCCAGTCCACTTAGCCTTGAACCAATTAATGTGAGAGACAAATGTTGGACATGTGAAAGATGGAAGCTGCAGTCTCTACCCTCAAGGGGGTTCTAGTTTAAGTAAGGGAAATCATTCATATACAGATAATTCCAATAAAATGTGCTATGCTGATAAAGCTGCTATGGAAACACACAGGCCCACCTAGGGGCTTCAGGGAAAACTTCCTTGGAAGATGATGCCTTGGCTGAAGTATGAAGGTTAAAGAGAAGTTGGTCAGGTAAGAAAATAGAAAAAGGTATGTTATGGGCTGAATTGTGTCATCCTTAAAAAAGAGATATTGAAGTCCTAACCCCCTGTCCTCAGAATATGACCTTATTTGGAAACAGAGTCATTGTAGATATTCTTAGTTAAGATGAGGTCATGCTGGAGTAAGGTGAGCCTCTTAAAAAGAGGGACATTTGGACACAGTGACAGACACACAGGGCGAACACCATGTGAAGGCACAGACATGGGGGAGACAGCCATGTGCAGACAAAGGCAATGATTGGATTATGCTGTACAAGCCAAGGAAAGCCTGGGGACACCAGAAGCCGAAGGAGGCAAGGAAGGATTCTCTCCTAGAGGTGTTGGAAGGACCATGGTCCTGCCAACACCTTGATTTCAGACTTCTAGCTTCCAGGACTATGAGAGAATAAATTTCTGTTCTTTAAGCCACCCAGTTTGTGGTGCTTTGTTACTTCAGCTCTAAGTAACTAGCCCAGAGTGTTCTGGGCACAGACAACAACAGAGAGATGAGAAACAACATGGTACGTGCAAGGAAACTGTAAGCAACTCCCTATTTCCCTATGAGCATAGCGTTCAAGGCAGGACATGGCCTGTGACATATATATCTCATAAATGATATATATATATCTCATAAATCAAATATATATACATATCTCATAAATCAAATATATATACATATATTTATAGGAATAAAGAAATGCAAAAAAGAATGATCACCAACATGATAACATAGTTATCTCATGGTAGTCAAATTTCAGGCAATGCTTACATTCTTCCTTGTTCTTCTTCTGTATTGACTGGTACTTTAAATTATCATACATTTTAATATAATCAGAAAATAATCTATTTCATTCAAGAAAACAAAGGCCATCAATAGGGAGAATTGGATAAGGTGGAGCAAGACTAGGAGCTGAGAGACTAGCTAAGAAACTATTGCAATAGGTCAGATGATTTAAGAGGAGGGCCTGAACTCAGAAAGTGGTAGTAAAATGGAGAGGTGAAATATTCAGAAGGTAGAATCAGAAGGGCTTGGTGAGTGATTAGATGTATTGGGATTGGTGATAGAGAAGGAGGATTCTAGAATGACTCTCAGAGCTGTAGCTGGGGTGACTTGGTGAATGGTGGCCCCATTCACTGAGGTTAGAAGAACAGGAGGATATTCAGGTTTTTAGGGGAATATGGTAAAATACCAGTGGGGGCATTCAAGTAGGAAGGTCCTCATCTGGTAGCTCTAAGTGGTGTCTGTCTGCATAGAGATCAGACTTGTGGTTGCCAAGGGGGAGGCGGGGAGGGAGAGGGATGGACGGGGGTTTGGGGTTGGTAGATGCAAACTATTACATTTAGAATGGATAAACACCAAGGTCCTACTGTATAGCACAGGGAGCTATATATCCAATCTCCTGAGATAAACCATAATGGAAAAGAATGTTAAAAAAAAGAATGTGTGTATGTGTATAACTGAGTCACTTTGCTGTACAGCAGAGACTGCCACAACATTGTAAATCAGCTACACTTCAAAACAAACAAACAAAAAAAGTGGTGTCTGTCCAGCATTCCACCCTAGACTTCCTCTGGTAAAGCCTCTTTCCCCTACTCCACCTCTGTGATACTGATGGTAGTTGCTATGTTCATACAGATCCTACCACCCTAACTACAGTTGATTGGTCAAGGATAGAGGCCTGACCCAAAGTTCTTTTTTTTTTTAAGTTTTTTTTGAATATTGAAGGCAGGACTGGTGATAAATCTGGGAATCACCCCGTAGAGGTAGCAGTGAGATCCAAGAATGAATGAGACTTCCTAACAACACTTTGCAACGAGAGGGTGTCGGGGGAGAAAGAAGTCTGAGGATGGAATCTACCAAAGGTTAAGGAGGGAGAAACAGGAGAAGACTTCACAACTGAAATAAAAGGAATGTTCAGAGAAGTAGGAAGAAAACCAGGAGAGTGTACTACCCTATTTTGGGTTCTGTACCCAGTTCCTATGTATGTGTGTGGAATTTCCCCCACACAACCAAGCAATTCTCAGGACACCATCTGAATGTCTTAGAATTCAACTCAATTCTGAAACTCTCTACTCGGAGATAGCAAGAGAGCTCACACGTTAAGGGTTCGGACTGGGACCCTCCACAACTCAGACACCAGTTGAAAGCCCAGTTGTCGCCTGTGCCTCTGACCCACAGGCTATAAATCAGTGGTTTCCACGACCCTCTCTTTGGGTTGGATTAATTTTCGAGAGTGGCTCACAGAACTCAGAGAAACACTTTACTTACTAGATCGTAGTTTATTATAAAAGGATATAACTCAGAAAGAACCAGATGGAAGAGATGCATAGCAGAAGGCATGGGAAAAGGGCACAGCGCTCCCATGCCCTCTCTGAGCACCCCATTCTCCGCAAGTCTCCACGTGGTCACCAACCTGGAAGCTCTCCGAACCCTTTTTGGGTTTTTATGGAGGCTTCATTACATAGGCAGGATTGATTAAATCATTGGCTACTGGTGACTAAACTCTATCTCAAGCCCCTCTCCCCTCCCTGGAGTTTGGGGGATGGGACTGAAAAGTCTAGACCTCTAACCCGTGATTGGCTCTGACAACCAGCCCCCATCCTTAAGTAAGGACCCCAAATCACCTCATTAACATAACAAATGGCCGTTTTCTCACTCTCATCACAGGAAATTCCAAAGGTTTTAGGAGCTTTGTGCCAGAACACCAAATATGTATTTCTGATTATACATCACAATATCACATGCCCCCATTTAGAGGTGAGGAAACTGGAGTTAAGAGGCTAAGCTAAGAAGCTGGCTGATTCAAGGCTCAATCCAGGTCTTTGTTCTTTCTATTACACCAATGCCAAAAAGTCCATGGATTTTGATTATTCTGTGTTGTTTTTTTTTTAAATGGACTTTAAGGGAGAGAGTCAGTATAGACAACCTGTTTTATTTTCCAATTTCCCTCTCAGAGCCTGTGCCTAGTTTTGCACTGAAGGCTGCCTCTGCTCTGCCCTCCTGCTGTTGCCATCCTATTGATCAATATTCACAGGTCAGGCCTAGGATTAGGTACTTTAGGCCTAAGGGCCTGATCATTACCAAAAGCATCAAGGTCCTCAAAAATGCTTTGGACAAGGGCAAGTAGAATGTTGAAGCAGAGTGTGGATGGAGACCAGGCTGAGGGTGTCTGAAGCCCTGGGGCCACATGGGAGAGCATTCCTGGGACACTGGGAGCCACATGCCCACCACATTTTCTCAGAGACTTCAGTTTATCACATCTGTCATTTCCCCACACCTTATTCTCAATGTCATAAGTCACGAAGATGACTCGTTAAGTTGATTTACTTAATTTATCTTGTGAACACACTAATAAAAAGACTGTTATTGAATCCCTATGTCTTAGATAATGGGCAGGTGACAGGAGTTTTAAGAGATCCAATAATTCCTTTTAATTAAATTAGCCAATGACCACTAGAGCTAGTAATTAGTGTCACTTGCCTGGTAATTGAATGGTTGGTGTGAAAAATGGCTCCATGTTAGGATCCATCAAGGAATGAAGGTAGGAAGTATACAAATTTTTATATTCTTTTATATTTATTGTGCATTTACTATGCATCAGGAAGTATGTTGAGCAACAGACTCAGAGCAGTGAGCAAGACAGATGAGGTCCCTATCCTTCTGGAACTTGAATTCTAGTGGGCTGGGTTAAGTCCACTAACTGAGGACATTCCTATCAATTGAAAAATGCCTTTCCCTACTTCCCTTCTAAGTAAGAAAGAACACCCACCAGGATCCAGGCCAATTTGTCAGAAGAATATGTTAATTAAATTTTCACATTTTAATTCTCACAACAGCCCTGCAAGGCAGGGTAACATTGTAGAAAGGGCCAGACCTGGGTTCAGATGCCGGTTCTGCTACTTCCTACAGCTTCCTCTCAGAGCCACAGTTTTCTCATCTTAAGCCCTGAGCTGATAATATACATACATAGCATATGGCATATAAATCTTTGGCATATTGCACAAGCTATTCTTATTGTTATTAGCCTATTTTTGAGGATGAGAAACTTGACACAGAGAGGTAAAATGATTTGTCCAAGGTCACACAGCTGATAATTGGCAGAGCAGGAATTTGAACCCAAATCTGACTCCAAGACACCTCCTCTTTTTTTTTTAACATCTTTATTGGAGTATAATTGCTTTACAATGTTGTGTTAGTTTCTGCTGTATAACAAACTGAATCAGCTATATGTATACATATATCCCCATATCCCCTCCCTCTTGCATCTCCCTCTCATCCTCCCTATCCCACCCCTCTAGGTGGTCACAAAGCACCAAGCTGATGTCCCCGTGCGATGCAGCTGCTTCCTACTAGCTATCTATTTTACCTTTGATAGTGTATATATGTCAATGCTACTCTCTCACTTCATCCCAGCTTACCCTTCCCCCTCCCCGTGCCCTCAAGTCCATTTGCTACATCTGCCTCTTTATTCCTGTCCTGCCCCTAGGTTCATCAGAACCATTTTTTTTTTTTAGATTCCATATATATGTGTTGGCATACGGTATTTGTTTTTCTCTTTCTGACTTACTTCACTTTGTATGACAGACTCTAGGTCCATCCACCTCACTACAAATAACTTAATGTCGTTTCTTTTTACGGCTGAGTAATATTCCATTGTATATGTGTGTCACATCTTCTTTATCCGTTCATCTATCGTTGGACACTTAGGTTGCTTCCATGTCCTGGCTATTGTAAATAGAGCTGCAATGAACATTGGGGTACATGACTCTTTTTGAATTACGGTTTTCTCAGAGTATATGCCCAGTAGTGGGATTGCTGGGTCATATGGTAGTTCTATTTTTAGCTTTTTACGGAACCTGCATACTGTTCTCCATAGTGGCTGTATCAACTTACATTCCCACCAACAGTGCAAGAGAGTTCCCTTTTCTCCACACTCTCTCCAGCATTTATTGTTTGTAGATTTTTTGATGATGGCCATTCTGACCGGTGTGAGGTGATACCTCATTGTAGTTCTGATTTGCATTTCTCTAATGATTAGTGATGTTGAGCATCCTTTCATGTGTTTGGTGGCAATCTGTATATCTTCTTTGGAGAAATGTCTATTTAGATCTTCTGGCCATTTTTGGATTGGGTTGTTTGTTTTTTTGAGCTGCATGAGCTGCTTGTATATTTGGGATATTAATCCTTTGTCAGTCTCTTTGTTTGCAAATATTTTCTCCCATTCTGAGGATTGCCTTGTTTATGGTTTCCTTTGCTGTGCAAAAGCTTTTACGTTTCATTAGGTCCCATTTGTTTATTTTTGTTTTTATTTCCATTTCTCTAGGAGGTGGGTCAAAAAGGATCTTGCTGTGATTTATGTCAAAGAGTGTTCTTCCTATGTTTTCCTTTAAGAGTTTTATAGTGTCTGGCCTTACATTTAGGCCTATAATCCATTTTGAGTTTATTGTTGTGTATGGTGTTAGGAAATGTCCTAATTTCATACTTTTACATGTAGCTGTCCTTCTCCACTGCCACTTTTTAAAAAAAATAAATTTATTTATTTATTTTTGGCTGCATTGGGTCTTCATTGCTGCGTTCGAGCTCTCTCTAGTTGAGGCAAGTGGGGGCTACTCCTCATTGCAGTGTACGGGCTTCTCACTGCAGTGGCTTCTCTTGTTGTGGAGCATGGGCTCTAGGCGTGTGGGCTTCAGTAGTTGTGGCTCGCAGGCTCTAGATTGCAGGCTCAGTAGTTGTGGTGCATGGGCTTAGCTGCTCCACGGCATGTGGGATCTTCTTGGACCAGGGCTCGAACCCGTGTCCCCTGCATTGGCAAGGGGATTCTTAACCACTACGCCACCAGGGAATTCCTCCCTCTGCTATATTTTGTAAGAGTTTGAGAAGGATAGGTGTTAGCTCTTCTCTGAATGTTTGATAGAATTCGCCTGTCCTGGGCTTTTGTTTGTTGGCAGATTTAAAATCAGAGTTTCAATTTCAGTGCTTGTGATTGGTCTATTTATATTTTCTATTTCTTCCTGGTTCAGTCT
>NC_041227.1:113782488-113784629 GCF_002837175.3 Physeter macrocephalus
CTTTAGGATTCTCTATGTATAGTATCATGTCATCTGCGAACAGTGACAGCTTTACTTCTTTTCTGATTTGGATTTCTTTTCTTTCTTTTTCTTCTCTGATTGCTGCAGTTAAAACTTCCAAAACTATGTTGAATAATAGTGGTGAGCGTAGGTATCCTTGTCTTGTTCCTGATTTTAGAGGAAATGGTTTCAGTTTTCACCATTGAGAACGATGTTGGCTGTGAGTTTGTCATATATGTCTTTTATTGTTGGCTGTGAGTTTGTCATATATGGCTTTTATTATGTTGAGGTAAGTTCCCTCTATGCCTACTTTCTGGAGAGTTTTTATCATAAACCGGTGTTGAATTTTGTCAAAAGCTTTTTCTGCATCTGTTGAGCTTATCATATGGTTTTAAAGGTTGTGCTTCTATGAATTTGTCCATTTCTTCCAGGTTGTCCATTTTATTGGCATATAGTTGCTTGTAGTAATCTCTCATGAGTCTTTGTATTTCTGCAGTGCCAGCTGTTACTTTTCCTTTTTCATCTCTAATTCTGTTAATTTGAGTCCTCTCCCGTTTTTTCTTTATGAGTCTGGCTAATGGTTTATCAATTTTGTTTATCTTCTCCAAGAACCAGCTTTTAGTTTTATTGATCTTTGCTATTGTTTCCTGTATTTCTTTTTCATTTATTTCTGCTCTGATCTTTTGATTTCTTTCCTTCTGCTAACTTTGGGGTTTTTTTTTTGTTCTTTCTCTAATTGCCTTAGGTGTAAGGTTAGGTTGTTTGAGACTTTTTCTTGTTTCTTGAGGTAGGGTTGTATTGCTATAAACTTCCTTCTTAGAACTGCTTTTGCTGCATCCCATAGGTTTTGGGTTGTCATGTTTTCATTGTCATTTGTTTCCGGGTATTTTTTTTTATTTCCTCTTTGATTTCTTCAGTGATCTCTTAGTTATTTAGCAGTGTATTGTTTAGCCTCCATGTGTTTGTATTTTTTACAGTTTTTTTTTTCCTGTAATTGATATCTAGTCTCATAGCGTTGTGGTCGGAAAATAGACATGATACGATTTCAATTTTCTTAAATGTACCAAGCCTTGATTTGTGACCCAAGATATGATCTACCCTGGAGAATGTTCCATGAGCACTTGAGAAGAAAGTGTATATTCTGTTGTTTTTGGATGGAATGTCCTATAAATATCAATTAAGTCCATCTTGTGTAATGTATCATTTAAAGCTTGTGTTTCCTTGTTTATTTTCATTTTGGATGATCTGTCCATTGGTGTAAGTGGGGTGTTAAAGTCCCCTACTATGATTGTGTTGCTGTTGATTTCCCCTTTTATGGCTGTTAGCATTTGCCTTATGTATTGAGGTGCTCCTATGTTGGGTGCATAAATATTTACAATTGTTATATCTTCTTCTTGGATTGATCCCTTGATCATTATGTAGTGTCCTTCTTTGTCTCTTGTAATAGTCTTTATTTTAAAGTCTATTTTGTCTGATATGAGAATTGCTACTACATCTTTCTTTTTTAAAACATTTATTTATTTATTCATTTATTTAATTTTTGGCTGTATTTGGTCTTCTCTGCTGTACGCAGACTTTCTCTAGTTGCAGTGAGCAGGGGCTACTCTTTGTTGCAGAGAGCAGGCTTCTCATTGTGATGGCTTCTCTTGTTGCAGAGCACAGGCTCTAGGCACGCGGGCTTCAGTAGTTGTGGCACACGGGCTTCAGTAGTTGTGGCTTGCGGGTTCTAGAGTGCAGGCTCAGTGGTTGTGGCACACGGGCTTAGTTGCTCCGGGCTTAGTTGCTCCGCAGCATGTGGGACCTTCCTGGACCAGGGCTCGAACCCGTGTCCTCTGCATTGGCAGGCGGATTCTTAATCACTGCGCCACCAGGGAAGCCCTCCAGCTTTCTTTTGATTTCTATTTGCATGGAATATCTTTTTCCATCCCCTCACTTTTAGTCTATATTTGTCTCTAGATCTGAAGTGGGTCTCTTGCAGACAGCATATATATGGGTCTTGTTTTTGCCCCACTCTCTCTTTTTTTTTTTTTTTTTTGTGGTATGCGGGCCTCCCTCTGTTGTGGCCTCTCCCATTGCGGAGCACAGGCTCCGGACGCGCAGGCTCAGCAGCCATGGCTCACGGGCCCAGCCGCTCCGCGGCA
>NC_041227.1:113784919-113793870 GCF_002837175.3 Physeter macrocephalus
TGTTTAATATTGTCCCAGAGGTCTCTGAGACTGTCCTCAATTTTTTTCATTCTTTTTTCTTTATTCTGCTCTGTAGTAGTTATTTCCACTATTTTATCTTCCAGGTCACTTATCCGTTCTTCTGCTTCAGTTATTCTGCTATTAATTCCTTCTAGAGAATTTTTAATTTCATTTATTGTGTTGTTCATCTTTGTTTGTTTGCTCTTTAGTTCTTCTAGGTCCTTGTTCAACGTTTCTTGTATTTTTTCCATTCTATTTCCAAGATCTTGGATCATCTTTACCATCATTACTCTGAATTCTTTTTCAGGTAGACTGCATATTAACTCTTCATTTGTTTGGTTTGGTGGGTTTTTGCCTTGCTCCTTCATCTGCTGCATATTTCTCTGTCTTCTCATTTTGCTTAACTTACTGTGTTTGGGGCCTCCTTGTTGCAAGCTTCAGGTTCATAGTTCCCATTGTTTTTGGTGTCTGCCCCCAGTGGGTAAGGTTGGTTCAGTGGGTTGTGTAGGCTTCCTGGTGGAGGGGACTGGTACATGTGTTACGGTGGGTGGCGCTGGATCTTGTATTTCTGGTGGGCAGGGCTACATCTGGTGGTGTGTTTTGGGGTGTCTGTGAACTTGGCGTGTTTCTCCTTGGATTTATCCTGTATGGGACTCTCTGCGCTTCCTGGCCTTGATTGACTATTTTCCATTTTATGATTTTAGGCAGCCTCTCTGCTAATGGGTGCGGTTGTGTTCCTGTCTTGCCAGTTGTTTGGCTGGTACGTACAGCACTGGATCTTGCCGGCCGTTCGGTGGAGGTGGGTCTTAGCATTGAGATGGAGATCTCTGGGAGAGCTCTTGCCAACTGATATTACATGGGGCTGGGAGGTCTCTGGTGGTCCAATGTCCTGAACTCAGCCCTCCCACCACAGAGGCTCAGGCCTGACACCAGGCTGGAGCACCAAGACCCTGTCAGCCACAAGGCTCAGAAGAAAAGGGAGAAAAAAAAGAAAGATAAATAAATAAATAAATGAAATATTATTAAAATAAAAAAATAAAAAGTAATAAAAAAAGAAGAGCACAACCAAACCAATAAACAAATCCACCAGTGATAACAAGCACTAAAAACTATACTAAGATAAACATAAAAATCAGAAACAAGTCATTTGCAGACAGCAAACCCTAAGTCTACAGTTGCTCCCAATGTCCACCGCCTCAATTTTGGGGTGATTCATTGTCTATTCAGGTATTCCACAGATGCAGGGTACATCAAGTTGATGGTGGGGATTTAATCCACTGCTCCTGAGGCTGCATGGAGAAATTTCCCTTTCTCTTCTTTGTTCGCACAGCTCCTGGGATTCAGCTTTGGTTTTGGCCCCGCCTCTGTGTGTAGGTCGCCCTCGGGCATCTGTTCCGGCCCAGACAGGACGGGGTTAAAGCAGTGGCTGATTAGGGGGCTCTGGCTCATTCATGCTGGGGCGGGGAAGGGAGGGGTATGGTAGTTATAATTGGAATGCAGGGCAAGCCTGCAGTGGCAGAGGCCGGCGGGACATTGCAATAGCCTGAGGCGCGCCGTGTGTTCTCCCGAGGAAGTTGTCCCTGGATCACGGGACCCTGGCAGTGGCGGGTTGCACAGGCTCCCGGGAGGGTGTGGATAGTGACCTGTGCTTGCACACAGGATTCTTGGTGGCTGCAGCAGCAGCCTTAGCGTTTCATGCCCGTCTCTGGTGTCCAAGCTGATAGCCACGGCTCGCGCCCGTCTCTGGAGCTTGTTTAGGCAGTGCTCTGCCGTCTGTGGGCAGACGGGGTAGGAATCCCCTCTCCTCGCACACCCCGAAACGATGGTCTCTTGCCTCTTAGGCGGGTCCAGACTTTTTCCCGGACTCCCTGCCAGCTAGCTGTGGCACACTAACCCCTTCAGGCTGTGTTCACGCAGCCAACCCCAGTCCTCTGCCTGGGATCTGACCTCTGAAGTCCAAGCCTCAGCTCCCAGCCCCCACCCATCCCGGCCAGCGGGTGAGCAGACAAGCCTCTCGGGCTGGTGAGTGCCGGTCGGCACTCTGTGCGGAAATCTCTCCGCTTTGCCCTCCGCACCACTGTTGCTGTGCTCTCCTCCGTGGCTCTGAAGCTCCCTCCTCCGCCACCCGTCTCCACCAGTGAAGGGGCTTCTAGTATGTAGAAACCTTTCCTCCTTCACAGTTCCCTCCCCGAGGTGCAGGTCCTGTCCCTATTTTTTTGTCTCTGTTGTTCCTTTTTCCTTTTGCCCTACTCAGGTATGTGGGGAGTTTCTTGCCTTCTGGGAGGTCTGCGGTCGTCTGCCAGCGTTCAGTGGGTGTTCTGTAGGAGTTGTTCCACATGTAGATGTATTTTTGATGTATTTGTGGGGAGGATCTCCACGTCTTACTCTTCCGCCATCTTGAAGGTCCTTTCACCTCCTCTTTCTACTTTGGCACCACTGTCTGGCATGAGGCCAAGAAGAAGTATCCATGGGGGCAGTGACGTACGTCTATGGAGGGGGCAGGCATCAGTTACTTGGGAGGGGCAGCCAGGGAGAACCAGGAGAGATGTGGGGTCTGGGCAGGCAAGAACCCAGATAATGGTCAGTGAACAAATCCAGACACACTGGTAGTGGCAAGACCCAGCCGGAGGAACCACATTCACAGTCTGGCTGCGTCGGCTCACCTGCGGCCAAACACTGCCCCCTACCGGCCGCCCGAGGGGCGGAGGCCAGCGGCTCAGCTCCCGGAGCCTGCGGGCTGCCCACGGTTGGAACCACGCCGAGAGCGCTCACCGCACAGGCAGGAGCCCTGGGGACCATGCCCCCTTTCTCGGAACGAGGCTGAGAGCCGGAGAAGCGTGGCACCTCGGGACCTCTGTGCCGTCCTGGGCCTCCTAGGGTGACGTCACATGCCCCCCTCGCTCCCTCAGCTTTTGACCAGAAGGGGTCAGAGCTCAGGATTTTTCCTGCCTTGGGTCCCCACCCCGGGCATCTCTGGGGCCTCACTTTGCCGCGCAGCCCCCCATTCTGTTTAGGGGGTTTTGGGGGCCGCCCGCCGCGCCCCTCTTAGGATGCCGGCCACCTGGGCGGGGGACGTCCCTAGGGATGAGCCCGAGCCTCGTGTGGGGGCATCTTAACCAACTGTGGACCAAAAGCCACTTGCTCTCCGGCTGAGGAGACACTGTGGTGGCAGCCGCCTCTTGTTCCCCTCCTGGCATCCCCCTAGCGCCCCGGACGCGGGTTGGGAGGGGTTAATCCTGCCGAGGGAGCGCACTAAGTAAGGGCTCTTCAGGCCTGCAGCTCGCCAGGTGTGGGGCTTGGGCTCCTCCCCATTTCATCCCATCCCCCGCCTCCCATCTCTCCAGTTTCCTAGGCCAGAACTACTAAACAATGTGTTAAAAGTTTCAGTATTCTCAGCTTTTAGTCCCGACGTGGCTCCACACCTCCATTTGCTCTCTGTAAAATGAAGTGAGTTAAACACTCTAAGAACCGAGGTAAACAACATCTCAATATAGTCACGTGCATTTCCTAATATAAGAGAAGCACTTGGGGGAGAAATCTTCAGGAGACCTCATTTGCAAGGCAGCCAAACATTGGACACAGCCAGGGAACCAGCTGGAGATATGACATATGGCCACATAATTATGTGGAGTTGGTAAAACAACAGAACGAGCTCAGTAGCAATCCGGAGGGCGAGGTGTGTGTTTGCGGGGTGGGGGGGAGAAGGGTCTCAAGTGTCCCATGCATGGATTGGCATTTTATTCTATGACTTGAATGAAAACAAAGAAGAGGGCTTCCCTGGTGGTGCAGTGGTTGAGAGTCCGCCTGCCGATGCAGGGGACACGGGTTTGTGCCCCGGTCCGGGAAGATCCCACATGCCGCGGAGCGGGTGGGCCCGTGAGCCATGGCCGCTGAGCCTGCGCGTCCGGAGCCTGTGCTCCGCAACGGGAGAGGCCACAACAGTAAGAGGCCCGCGTACCGCAAAAAAAACCCAAAAAAACAAAGAAGACAGGCTTGTTAGCACTTCAAATCTATTGATTTAGTAGGCAAGATTTTTTAAAATTTCAACAAGCTCAGATTACCTGTAGAAAGGAACTAGATATTTTCAAAAATTAGGATTGGTGTCAGGTCCTTTATCGTATCCTCCCTGAATCAAGAATCCCCATTTGGAATAGAAGAGATACGACTCAACTAAGATTCCTGTGAAAAGGGAGAGGGCATTGGGGGAAGAGCTGACTGAGCTGACCTGTGCTCAGGGTGAGAGCCTGCAGCCCCAGGTAGCTGAGCCTGACTGAGTAGGCAACACTCACATTTACAATGGATAAAAAACTTTCCAGTGCATCTTTAGGTCATCTGAACTCCACTCTGACTATAAGGTGGGCTGGGGAGTTACTACCATACTACTTTCAGATAAGGGCTTGGAATTTAAAGCTCAGAGAGGTGAAGAGAATAGCTTGATAAAAAGATGGGATCAGAGCACAGGTTTCTGATCCTTTCCAACCAAGTGTCTTGGGTGGGATGCTTTCTTTAAAAAGTGTGACGTCAGACTCAGAGGGGAGATGGCTTTGCTCTATGGTATAGAGCAAAGAGACCTCTACATCTTTTGCACCTTGAGCACTGCATTTTGACAAGGCTACCATCAGACTCTCTTTCTCATTACCAATTAGGTCACCATTCAAATGTCACCTCAAAGAGGTGTTCCTTCACCCTAGTATTGTTCCCTTCCTCAGTGATATTCTTTCAAGTTTGTGGCACCACCATCAGAAAATTTCTTGTTTATTTATGTGTCTCCCCCTGAGAATGCAAGGCCTTGTCTTATGGCCCGCTGTGGCCCTAGGACCTAGCATATACCAAGTGTTCCATTAAAATGAACGAATGAATGAACAAGAGCAGTGGTTCTCAAAGTCTGGTCCACAGACTCCTAGGAAACTCTAAACTTTTCCAGGGGGCCCACAAAGTCAAACACTGAGTTATAATTTGTCTTTTCCCCATAATGACATTGACAACATTTACAATGATGGCAAAGCCGCCATGGCACTATATTATACTGGAAGTCATTGCGTTCTTCACCACCATGCATGAAAGAACAAGACAAAACAAAAGCCAGTTTCACTTAAGAATGTGCTTGATGGGACTTTCTTGGTGGTCCAGTGGTTAAGACTCTGCGCTTCCACTACAGGGGGCGCGGGTTCAATCCCTGGTTGGGGAACTAAGATCCTGCATGCTGCACAGCACAGCCAAAAAAAAAAAAGAATAAAAATGATTAGTTTTATTAAAACTCAATCCCTGAGTACATTAAATAAGAAGTCATAACTTCTGCACATAGAAGGACAGTGGTTGTGTTGAGGAAAGGCACTTGTTTGAGTTGTGAGCTAAACTAGCTGCTTTTAAAAAATTTTTATTTATTTACTTTATTTATTTTTGGCTGCATTGGGTCTTTGTTGCTGCGCGCGGGCTTTCTCTAGTTGCTGCAAGCGAGGGCTACTCTTCATTGCAGTGCGCAGGCTTCTCATTGCTGTGGCTTCTCTTGTTGCAGAGCACGGGCTCTAGGTGCGCGGGCTTCAGTAGTTGTGGCACATGGGCTCCAGTAGTTGTGGTGCGCTGGCTCAGTAGTTGTGGCGCACTGGCTTAGTTGCTCTGCTGCATGTGGGATCTTCCCGAACCAGGGCTCGAAACTGTGTCCCCTGCATTGGCAGGTGGAGTCTTAACCACTGTGCCACGAGGGAACCCCACTAGTTGCTTTTTTTAATGGAACATCATTTCTCCTTGAAAGAGTGACTGACAGAAAAAAAATCTATACTAATTCAGACCTGGGTATTGGTAGACATTTTCTGAAAACAAAGTGAGCTTTCCCTTTCACGGAAAACAACTGAGAGCTTTCATTGCTAATTATGAGATTCAAGTTTTAAAACAAACATTGGAATTTTGGAAAACTTAAATCTACCACTGAGGGCTTGCAGCTTCCCCAAACCTAAAGACTTTTCTGATGAGCTTGGTGTTGATATCAGTGAATGTGAGATTTTGGTATTGAATCATGAAATGTGTCAACATTTGGAAGAGCTTCATAACTCAGTGAAACAAATATTTTCCAAATGACCAATGCACAATGTTCCAAAATCATGCATGGGTAAAAGATCAATTCAAAGTCCATTATAGACCAATGGATTTTAATGTAGCAGAATGAAAATTTTATTGATATGATTTCAGATTTCACATTGCAACTAACCTCTAAAAAACTACCACTTGACCAGTTTGGGTGTGGTATCTAAGAAAAATATCTACAATTATTCGAAAAGGCTACAAAATACTCCTCCCTTTCCCAACTACATATCTGTGTGAAATCAGATTTTTTTCATATCTTTCAACCCAAACAACATATCAAAACAGATTAAATGTAGAAGCAGACAGGAGAATCTGCCTGGCTTCTGTTATTCTAGACATTAAAGAGATTTGCCAAAATGCAAAAACGATGCCACTCTTCTTCCTATTTTTTTATTTGGAAAATATAGTTATTTTTCGTAAACTGTTACTCTTGTTACATGCATATGGTGTATTAATGCTATTTTAAATGAATTAACAAATATTAAAAGTTTTTCTGTTTTAATTTATAACATGGTGAATGTCAATGTGTATTTAACATAAACACATAGACAAAACTGAAAACAAAACCCATAAACAAAAGCTCTTTGGGACCCTCAATAATTGTTAAGAATATAGAGGGGTTTTGAGACCAGAATGTTTGAGAACCACCAAGCTAGAGATGAGAATATAAACTTCTCTCTCTTTTTCTTATTCAGATATAATTCACATAACATAAAATTCACCATTTTAAAGTGTAAAATTCAGTGGTTTTTACTATATTCACAAGGTTGTTCAATCATCACCACTATCTAATTCCAAAACATTTTCATCATCCCCCCAAAGAAATCCTGTGCCCATTAGCGGTCACTCCTCCTTGCCACCTCTCCTTAGCCCCTAGAAACCACAAATCTCAATGGAGTTGCCTATCTGGTCATTTAATATAAATAAAATCACACAATATGTGGTGCCTGGCTTCTTTGACTTAGCAGTCTTTCGCTTCTTTCAAGGGTCATCCGTGTGGTAGTATGTATATGCACTTTACTCCTTTTTATGGTAGAATTATATCCCATCGCATGATATTCCACATTTTGTTTATCCATTCCGTCAGTTGATAGACATTTGAGTTGTTCCCACTTTCTGGCTATTATGAATAATGCTGCTATGAACATTCATGTACAAGTTTTTATATAAATCTTATGTTTTCAATTCTCTGAGGCATATACCTAGGAGTGGAATTCCTGGGTCTTATAGTACCAATCTGAGAACATGCCAAACTGTTTTCCACAGTAGTTCTGCCATTTTATGCTCCCACCAGCAATATATGAGGGTTCCAATTTCTCTACATTCTTGCTAACACTTGTTATTGCCTTTTTGATTATAGCCATGCTTCTGAGTTTGAAGCGGTATCTCACTGTGGGTTTGATTTGCATTTCCCTAATGACTAATGATACTGAGTGTCTTTTCATATGTTTATTGCCCATTTGTATATCGTCTATGGAGAAATGTCTATTCCAATCATTTGCCCAATTTTAAATTAGGTTATTTGTCTTTTTATTGTTGAATTGTAAGAGCTCTTCATATATTTTGGATACAAGACCCTTATCAGAGCTATGATTTGCAAATATTTTCTTCCATTCTGTGGTTAGTCTTTTAACTTTCTTGACAGTGCTTTGACCCACAAAAGTTTTAAATTTTGATTAAGCCCAATTCATTTATTTTTTTCTTCTTGTGCTTTTGGTGTCATATCTAAGAAACCATTGCCTAATAAAAAAAAAAGTTACCCCTGTGGCTCCTTCTAAGAGTTTTATAGTTTAGCTCTTATATTTAGGTCTTTGACCCATTTTGAGTTAATTTTTGTAGAATGAATGGGGAATTTGGGGATCCATATTCATTCTTTTGCATGTGGATATCCACTTGTTCCAGCACTGTTGTTGGAAAAAAGCATCTTTCCCCACTGGATGGTCTTGACACCTTGACCGTAGATATATGGATTTATTTCTGGACTATCAATTCTATTCCATTGATCTATACATCTCTACTTATGGCAGTACCACAGGGCCTTGATTACTGTAGCTTTTGAAATTGGGAAGTGTGAATCCTCCAACTTCATTATTTTTCAAGATTGTTTTGGGTAGACAATATTAGCTTTAATATTAACTTTTTTTCGTTCCAGGTGCTAAGTGCACAGCTGTTGATTATATTATTCTCTTTACTTTTCTGTATTAAGATTTTTGTACTAATAAAATGGGTGACAGCTGAATATATGTGATGAATAAATCACTTAAATGAGTTAATAAATGTAAACCACTTGGAAGAGTATGTGACACCCTCTATACTGTTAGCTGTTGTTGTTATTCTTTTAAGTGAAATTTTGAAGAGGCATCTTTAAAAAATTTTTTAGTGAAATATAGTTGCTTTACAATGTAAAGAAGCATCTTTTATTGTTTTTCTTTTTTTGCCACACCACGTGGTTTGCGGGATCTTAGTTCCCTGACCAGGGATTGAACCCAGGCCCAAAGCAGTGAAAGCACCGAGTCTTAACCACTGGACCACCAGGGAATTCCCTAAAGAACCATCTTTTGAAGCTAGGTTATCAGGGTTCAAACACTGGACCTGCCACTCCCTAATGGTGCGACCTTGGGCTAGTTATGAAATCTTGCCATAACCTAATCTGTAGAAAGTGGAGGCTTCCCTGGTGGCGCAGTGGTTGCGCGTCCGCCTGCCGATGCAGGGGAACCGGGTTCGCGCCCCGGTCTGGGAGGATCCCACATGCCGCGGAGCGGCTGGGCCCGTGGGCCGTGGCCGCTGGGCCTGCGCGTCTGGAGCCTGTGCTCCGCGACGGGAGAGGCCACAGCAGAGGGAGGCCCGCATACCACAAAAAAAAAAAAAAA
>NC_041227.1:113793986-113891850 GCF_002837175.3 Physeter macrocephalus
CCGCGGCGGGAGAGGCCGCGGCAGGGGGAGGCCCGCATACCACAAAAAAAAAAAAAAAAAGAAAGTGGATAATAACTTTAGTCTCATAGGGTTGTTGTGAAAATTAAATGAGGTACAGATATAATTAAATGATGTAATAGAATAGCAGGAGGTTATTGAACCCAGTAGACCCTAAACTATTATTTGCCTTCCTACAGTTCTTCAGGGAGTGATAAACTTGGTAAAACACCTGGAAATCACTCCACATGAGGACATTAAGGAAATGGAGGACAAAGCTGTTTTTGAATATCCAAAGCCAAATGTGAAAGAAAATATCTTTTCTTTGTATTCTAGAGAGGACCAGGACCCCTGAACTTAAGGAAGTCATTCTGGCTCACTTTTCCCAATCCCAGCCTTCTGGGAGCTTTCATAATGCTCAATGGTCATATATGCCAGCACTTGCCAATTTGTAATTATAACTGTTTAGGTGTGAGATGCTCCCACTGGGTGGTCCCTTTTCACAAATATTTACAAAGTGATTACAATATTCCAGACACTATGTGTGTTACACCCTAGGGCTCATGGATGAGTAAGATGCTGCCCCAGTCCTCCAGAAGGTCACAGCCCAGCTAAAAGCCAATTGGTAAAAGTTAGAGAGAGCTAAATTTCTCCTTGATACAACCGATTGCTGTCCCTCCTAATTCCTCCAAAGTTCTTTGTTTTGGAACCAATGCAGCAACTACTTCTCCACCGAAAATCACCAGATTCGAAGGGAAAGTTTCAGGGCAAGCCCTCACTGACAGAGGTCTCTGGGCCTGGAAATACGTGGCTTGCTGAGCGTGGAGCACCCTCTAGTGTCTGTCCAGGGTAAGTCAGGTCCAGTGGGAAACTTTCCAAAGATCCCAATTTACCACCAATAGTTTCTTTCCTTAGTTTAGTGCTGCTTATGGCTAAGCTGCTTTCAGGTCTCCGCTGCAAGACAACAACACTGACAGTTAAAAAATAGTAAATAACCGGGGCTTCCCTTCCCTGGTGGCGCAGTGGTTGAGAGTCCGCCTGCCGATGCAGGGGACACGGGTTCGTGCTCCGGTCCGGGAAGATCCCACATGCCGCGGAGCGGCTGGGCCCGTGAGCCCTGGCCGCTGAGCCTGCGCGTCCGGAGCCTGTGCTCCGCAACGGGAGGGGCCGCAACAGTGAGAGGCCCGCGTACCGCAATAAATAAATAAATAACATAGTTGTCAATATTTTGGGGCACTTACTATGTCCCAAACCTGTGTTAATGGTCTTACCTGGTTACCCAAGAGGCAGATACTATTGCTACTACTAGTAGCACTACTACTAGTACTAGTACTACTTCAACTACTACTACTACTATTATTTCTGTTACACGGAAATAATAATAAACCGAGGCAGGTGAGACAGCCAGGTAGACGCAGAACCAGAATTCAATCCAAGCGGTCAGACTTCATAACCATGCTTAATTTTTTGATTTACTGTCAAAGAGAAGCAATAACCCCAGGCAATCCGAAGATAATTCTAGTCAAATTTCTCCTGTTTACTTGGGAGAATTGTAATTTATGTAAATCCAGAAGATTTATGTTGAAATATCAAGTATGGAATGAGAATGAACCTCTCTTGGGCTCATATTAAAAGGGATAGAAAGGAATAATCAAGACTAGGGTTTTCAAACTGCGGGTCATGACTCACTGATGCGTTGTGTAAACAATTTAGTGGATTGTGAGCAGCACTTTAAAAACTGAAATACAATAATAGATCAGGGGGCTTCCCTGGTGGCTCAGTGTTTGAGAATCTGCCTGCCAATGCAGGGGACATGGGTTCGAGCCCTGGTCTGGGAAAATCCCACATGCCGCGGAGCAAGTAGGCCCATGAGCCACAACTACTGAGCCTGCGCGTCTGTAGCCTGTGTTCCGCAACAAGAGAGGCCGCGACAGTGAGAGGCCCGCGCACCGCGATGAAGAGTGGCCCCCGCTCGCCACAACTAGAGAAAGCCCTCGCACAGAAACGAAGACCCAACACAGCCAAAAATAAATAAATAAAATTTTTTAAAAATAAAAATTAAAAAAAAAAAAAAGATCAGGAAAACACTAGACTGCACAACGACCCAGTACATATTCTCTCTCTCTCGATATACACACATACACACATAATATATCAACACATAATATATATTTATATGTATATGAGAATATACATAGAGGACTGATCAAAAACATTTGAAAAACGCTGATCTATCTATCTTCCTGTCTGCCCAGGACTGTAGTCAAACCATTTCATCCAGGTGAAGCTGCCTTCTCTTCTGAGACCCCAATAATGTGACTTCCATTTCTCTTCCCTCTTCTTAGTCATTAGTTTTCTTGGAGCGACCCACGCTGCCCAGAAGGTCATCTCAGGTCTAAATTAAATTCCTCATACTATAGCCACACCTCTTCCTTTTTTTGGAGCTAAAGAATTGAGATTTTTTCTTTTTGTGACAGAACCTGTGATTAAAAACAGTAAGTTTATTTTAAAAATCTAATTTGCTTATCCAATCATGTTTTTTTCTGTAAACTTCAGAGGTTGGAGTTACATTGAAAGATGATAGACATTAACTAGCCCCAATTTGTATTTGAGTTATGGAGAAGTTAAGTAACTTGTCTCAGTTCACACAGCTAATAAGAGAAAGACCTGAGATTTTAACACAGGACAGTCTGACTCCAGGACAGCAGGCTTTCAACCACTATGTTATGCAAAAGAAATACCCCCTCAGCAGCCTGGGCTGAGATCACAGACATGGTGTCTGGGATGCTGATGAATTGGGCAGACAAGAGTGTGTGTTGAGCTGTATTCTAGGAGCTGCTACATTACAGAGATGTTTGAGCTCCAGAGTGTCGGAGGTCCCATGACAGTGAGTTTGGAGGTGGGTCCTTGGTGTTTGTGCCTGATCTGTTATACTGAGGATAAATGTGTTTCAGTGTGAGACACTGGGCTAGGTCTCAAAACAACTCTGAGATGCTTATTGTTATTATCCTCACATAGCAGTTGAAGAAATTGAGGTTCAGGTTAGTCCACAGAGAGCAAATAGCTGAGATGCAAATCAGGTAGTAAAAATTATCATTAACAGTTAACTGAAGTCTCACTGCAGGACAGGCACTGTGTTAAACTGCTTGCATATATTATCTCATGTGATTGTCTCAAAGACTTATTAGCTGAGTTTTCAAGTTAAGAAAAGATTAATGTGCCTAAGGTTACACAGTTAGCACAGGCAGAGCCATGAGTCAAGCTTTGGTCTGCCTGTCTCCAAAGACCCTGCTCTTCACCACTCTAAGATCTAACCAGGGGGGACTTCCCTGGTGATCCAGTGGTTAGGACTCGGCGATCTCATTGCCGAGGGCCCGGGTTCAATCTGTGGTTGGGGAACTAAGATCCCACATCCCACAAGCCGTGGAGCTTGGCCAAAAAAAAAAAAAAACAATGAAAGCTCTAACCAGAGAATGTCTGACCTTTTCCTGGGTCACAGAAGCAAAGTGAATCTAAAAAAGAAAAAAAAAATCATAGCCATAAAATAGTCAGGATGGTGTGGTTGTTAGTACTTAATAAGCGTTGACCCTTATTGGTTCTAACTACCTATTGCTACATAACAAATCACCCACAAGCTTGGCATGGTTGTTGATGTCTCCTTGCTAATGAAAATGGTATCTAGAGGACAGAGTCAAATCTGGTCCCGTAGCATATCACTCCTGAAGGAGGGGGTGGCCTCCCCGTTCTCAGTCCCTGGCCAAATGCCACAGTGCTGGGGGAGGTCTTCCCACCCCCAGATCCCTTGGCCATTTGGGGAGCCCCTCGGGATCAGTTCAGTGAACAGTAAAGGGAGTTCATAAGCTTTAAGGATGATAGCACCACCGTCACATCTGATGAGGCTTGCTTTCTCTCTGTGCCTTCCATTCCTTAACAGACATCTCTGATAAGGACAGGACCTGAGGGTCTACACAATTTGCCAAATGTCAGCAGTCGTCTTAGCAATAAAGGATGTCTCGACCAACAGTTGGCTCCTTCTGCACATTTTTTCAGACTTTTAGGCCATAGTCAACGGTCTAGCCATTTGGTCCAACCAATGGCAGCAACAACAGCTCCTTATTCCAAGGTCACCCCCTTCGGGATAAAGAACTCTGGGAACGTTCTTGCTTCACAAATGCCCAAAAACATAAACCAAGGTCAGACATGCCTCTGCACATACTAGAGCCACAATACAAGGCCTCACCAAGACACTCTTCATCCCCTTCAGAGTTCCTGACATTGAGAATGACCAAGGCATTCATTTCACTTCTAAAAATACATAATACTGCACTCTTTTTTTTTTTTTTTTTTTTTTTGTGGTATGCGGGCCTCCCTCTGCCGTGGCCTCTCCCGTTGCGGAGCACAGGCTCCGGACGCGCAGGCTCAGCGGCCATGGCTCACGGGCCCAGCCGCTCCGCGGCATGTGGGATCCTCCCGGACCGGGGCGCGAACCCGGTTCCCCTGCATCGGCAGGCGGACGCGCAACCACCGCGCCACCAGGGAAGCCCCAATAATACTGCACTCTTGAACAAGGCATTCTGTAGAACTTACACCTCCATGACTGGCTTCAGGCTGTAGGCTCCTAGAGCACCATAATGGCCTACTTAAACGAATTCAAATTTAATTAAATGAAATGACACATTTTAGTTATGAAATATTAAGGGTGAATTATAATCCAGATGTGATAAGGGCTTGATCATCTTTTCGTATGATTATTGGCTCATAATCTGACCAATAAAATAATTCTCAATAAATTTAAAAGGATTAAAATTTACAGAGCATGTTATCTCCAAAACAGAATTAAACCAAAAATAAATAACAACAGAACCGATAAATCATCAAAATTTCTGAAAATTAAGCAGCACACTTCTTTTTCTTTTTTTTAAAAAAAGCTTTTTATTATTATTTTGGCCGCACTGTGCAGCTTATGGGACCTTAGTTGCCCGACCAGGGGTTGAACCTGCACCCTCGGCAGTGAAAGTGTGGAGTCCTAACCAGTGGACCACCAGAGAATTCCCTAAGCAACACACTTCTAAATAAACCGCAGATCCTATGAGAAGTCATAAAGGAAATTAGAAAATATTTTGAGCTGAATGAAATTGAATAATACAATTTATCACAATGGGTGGATACAGCTAAGGCAGTGCTTAAAGGGAAATTATAGCATTAAATACTTTTATTCGAAAAGAAGAAAGGTCTAACAGTAATGCTCTAAGCTTGTACTTCAGAAATTAGAAAAAATAAAGGATCAAATCAAACCCATAGTAAGCAGAAGGAAGGAAATAGTAAAGATAAGAGTGGAAATCAGTGAAATAGAAAATGTGTAAACAATAGAGAAAAATCAATGAAACCAAACACTTTCTTAAAAGATCAATGAAACTGATCAATGCCTAGGCAGACCGATCAGGAAAAAAAAAACAACTGAGATGACACAAATTACCACGATCAGGAATGAATGAGGGTACATCCCTACAGATCCTATAGACATTACAAGAATATTAGGGAATATTAGGAACAACTTTATGCCAGTACGTTCAACAACATAGAATACATGAATAAATTCCTTGAAAGACAAACTTTCAAAGCTTACTCAAGAAGAAATATACAACCTGAAGAGTCCCATGTTCATAAAGAAATAGAACTTGAGGTAAACAAAAAAAAAATCTTTCTACGAAGAAAACTACAGGCCTAAATGGCCTCAGTGGTGAATTCTATCAGACATTTAGGAAAGAATATCAATTCTACACAAACTTTTCCAGAAAATAGGAGGCAATCCTTCCCAACTTATCTTGTGAGGCCAGCATTGCCGTGATGTCAAAATGAGAAAAAAAAATTAGAAAACCAAACCAAACAGCTACAAATCAATAATCCTCATGAGCTTAGATACAAAAACCCTTAACATTTAAGCAAATCAAATGCAGTAGTAAATAAAAAGGCTAATACATCAAGATCAAGTGGGGCTCATCCTGAGAATGCAGGGTTGGTTTAACATTTGAAAAATCAATGTAATTCAATTCACTATATCAAAAAAATAAAAAAGATAGAGACATAAAAACCACTTGATGAAATTTACCATCCATTCATGACAAAAACTCTCAGCAAACTAGGAACAGAAGGGAAATTCCTCAACTTGATAAGGAGCAACAAAGAAAAACTTACCTCTGGCATTATACCTAATAGTGAAAGAATGAATGCTTTCCCCATAAGATCAGGACAACACAAAGCTATGTGCTCTCATCATTAGCATAGTACTAGAGGTCCCATGCAGTGAAATAGGCAAGAGAAATAAATAAGAGGCATATAGATTGTAAATAAGTAAAGCTGTCTTTGTTCACAGATGAAATGATCATCTATGTTGGAAATCCTGAGGAATCTACTAAAAAAAACCTACTGGAGCTAAAAGAGATATTAACAAGGTCACAGGATACAAGCAAAATATACACCAACTATTTGACCCACCAATCCCACTCCTAGGTATTTTACCAAGAGAAATGAAAACATCTGTCCACATGAAGGTTTGTAGTTAATGTTTATGGCAACTTTATTCATAATAGCCCCAAACTGGAAACAACTCCAATGTCCAACGTTTAGTAAATTGATAGATAAATTGTGGTATATACATAAAAAGGAATAAATATACCCAGTGACAAAAGGAAACCAATTACTGAAATATACAATATGAATAAATCTCAAAATTAGCATGCTAAATGAGAGAAGCCAGACAAAAACACTACATTCTGAATAATTACATTTCCATGAAATTCTAGAAAAATCAAGTTAATAGTGACAACAAGATCACAGATCAATGATTGATTGGGGATGGGTGAGGAGCAGATTGACTGCAAAAGGACACCAGGAAACTTTCTGTGGTGATAGAAACATTCTGTATCATGATTAGGGATAGTAGTTATGTGGCTATACACATCTGTTAAAAATCATTGGATTATACACTTTATTTATTTTTAAAATAAATTTATTTATTTTATTTATTTATCTTTGGCTGTGTTGGGTCTTCATTGCTGTGCATGGGCTTCCTCCAGTTGCAGTGAGCAGGGGCTACTCTTTGTTGCGTGCACGGCCTTCTCATTGCAGTGGCTTCTCTTGTTGCGGAGCACGGGCTCTAGGCTTGCAGGCTTCAGTAGCTGTGGCACGCGGGTTCAGTAGTTGTGGCTCCTGGGCTCTAGAACGCAGGCTCAGTAGTTGTGGCACACGGGCTTAGTTGCTCCGCAGCATGTGGGATCTTCCCCAAGCAGGGCTCGAACCCGTGTCCCCTGCATTGGCAGGCGGATTCTTTTTGTGTGTGTGTGTGGTTATTTTTTTTAACATCTTTATTGGAGTGTAATTGCTTTACAATGGTGTGTTAGTTTCTGCTTTATAACAAAGTGAATCAGCTATACATATACATATATCCCCATATCTCCCTCTTGCGTCTCCCTCCCACCCTCCCTACCCCACCTCTCTAGGTGGTCTCAAAGCAAGGAGCTGATCTCCCTGTGCTATGCGACTGCTTGCAGGTGGATTCTTAACCACTGCGCCACCAGGGAAGTCCCTATACACTTTAAAATGGTGAGTTTTATTATATATAAATTATACTTCCATAAAGCTGACAAAAAAAATACTGAAGGGCAAAAAAACCACATTCTGTGAATCTGAGTCTCCTATATCCAGACTAAATGACTTGTTATAAAAATAGTTTCAAAATTATACAAAATTAGTCTTTAATTAGCCCAATACACTACCTCAGGATCTTTGCACTAGCTGTCCTCTGCCAGGAACACTCTTGCCTTCCACGGTTCTCCTAGATAACTCTTCACCTGTCCTTCAGGTCTTAGTTTCAATAGCATGTCCTTATAGACAACTTCCCTGAACCACCCTTCCAAATTATGTTCCACCATTATTCTCTATCATAGCACCTGGTTCCTTCTTTCTTCAAGCACTTTATGTGACTCTGTAATTAAATGTTGGCTTCTGTGTTAATAAATTTATTTAACATCTATGTTCCCCAGAATGTAAGTTTCATGAGGTTAGGAACTGTGTCTATTTTTGTTCAACGAAACAAAAGGCCAGGGCTTCCCTGGTGGCGCAGTCGTTTAAGAATCTGCCTGCGAACGCAGGGGACATGGGTTCGAGCCCTGGTCCGGGAAGATCCCACATGCTGTGGAGCAACTAAGCCCGTGCGCCACGGCTGCCGAGCCTGCTCTCTAGAGCCTGCAAGCGACAGCTACTGAGCCCACGTGCCACAACTACTGAAGTCCGTGCGCCTAGAGCCCGCGCTCTGCAACAAGAGAAGCCACTGCAATGAGAAGCCCGCACACTGCAACGAAGAGTAGCCCCCACTAACTGCAACTAGAGAAAGCCTGCGTGCAGCAACAAAGACTCAATAAAGCAAAAATAAATAAATAAAATAAATGTTTTTAAAAATCCCAAAAGGCCATTGTCATCATGGTTGACAGATAAAAGTTTGAAGATTAATATTTACCCAAAATTAAGAGCTCTCTCTAAGTGACAATGAAAAGACCAATGCTTAAAATGAGCTTAGGTTTGAAATAGGCAATTTACAGAACAGCCAATAATCATATGAAAAGATGATCAACAAACCTGTTAAGAAACTTGTACTCTCACACCATATGTACAAATAAATCTCAGGTGTATATATATATATATATATATATATATATATATATATATATATATATGTATTTTTAAAAAATATTTACTTATTTGGCTGTGCCAGGTCTTAGTTGTGGCATGTGGGATCTTTGTTGCTGCATGTGGGATCTAGTTCCCTGACCAGGGATCAAACCCAGGCCCCCTGCATTGAGAGCGCAGAGTCTTAACCACTGGACCACCAGGGAAGTCCCAAATCTCAGGTATATTTAAAAAAATAAAGAAAAATAACATTTAGGTGTTGTGGTAGAAAGAATAGTGACCCTCGCACACAAAGATGTCCACACCCTAATTCGTGGAACCTGTAAATATGTTACCTCACACAGCAAAAGGACTTCATAGATATGATTAAGGACCTCGAGATGGAGAGATTATCCTGTATTATCCAGGGAGGACCAATCCAAATACAGATCTTTAAAACTGAAGAATCTTTCCTGGCTGAATCAGAGAAACAAACCAGAGAAGAAGGAAAAGAAATTAGAACATTAGAAGGACTTGACAGGCCACTGATGGCTTTGAAGATAGAGAAAGGAGAGAGGCAAGGAATGTGGGTGACCTCTAGAAGCTGGGAACCACCCTCTGTTGAAAGCAAGCAAGGAAATAGGGTCCTGCACTGCAAAAACCTAAATTCTGTTAACAACTCAAATGAGCAAGGAAACAGATTCTCCCCTAGAGCCTCCAGAAAGGAATGCAGCCCTCACAATGCCTTGCTTTCAGCCCAGTGAAACCTGTGTGTATGACTTCTGACCTACAAATTATAAGATGACAACTTTGTGATAGTTTTGTATGGTAGCAATAGAAAACTAATACAGGTGTCTATATGAACACCTCGTGGAGTGTGGAGAACTTTCTAAATAAAGCCAGACACCCCAATTTCTATGTTAAAAAGATAAGCATCTTTGATCTTATTTTTAAAACACATGGAAAACATACCATAAACAAAATTGAAAATAAGTTGGGGAAGTATTTGCAATGCAGATAACTGACAAAAGGTTAGTAACTGTAACACACAGGATGTTTTGTAAATTTCTAAAATAGTACAAAAAGGGGGAAAGTTTTCAGAAAAAAAATATTCAAAGAGCACATCTAAATCGTCAATAGATATGAGAAAAGATGGACAGCCTCTCCAATATCCAGTTAAGGCAAATGAAATAAAGAGGGATAACTTTCCTCTATCACATTGGCACATACGATAAAGGATAAAAACACTATTGGTGGAAATGAGAGTTATTGTAGCTTTTAAAGAAAGTTGTCTGGTAACAGCTATTGAAATACCCATACCCTCTGACCAGCTCCTAAAAGCAAGCTGGCTGTAAAGTTATGTGCATATATATATATATATTTCTATCTCATTAAAAAGAGACAAATAAGCAAACAAAGAAAAATTCTGTGTGTATTGTGTGTTTATGTTTGTAAAAGCAAGAGAGAAAGGTATGGAAAAATACAACAATAATTTGTATTATTATAAATCCCCAAATTTATATAATTTGGGGGAAAAAGTTATGGATATTTAAAACACACATAAACTGGACTTCCCTGGTGGTGCAGTGGTTAAGAATCCGCCTGCCAATGCAGGGGACACGGGTTCAAGCCCTGGTCTGGGAAGATCCCACATGCCGCGGAGCAGCTAAGCCCGAGCGCCACAACTACTGAACCTGTGCTCTAGAGCCTGTGAGCCACAACTACTGAGCTCGTGTACCACAACTACTGAGCCCGTGTGCCACAACTACTGAAGCCCGTGCGCCTAGAGCCCGTGCTCCACAACAAGAGAAGCCACCACAATGAAAAGCCCGCACACGGCAAGGACAAGTAGCCCCCGCTCGCCACGACTAGCCAGGACATGGAAGCAACCTAAGTGTCTATCAACAGATGAATGGATAAAGAAGATGTGGCACATATATACAATGGAATATTACTCAGCCATAAAAAGAAACGAAATTGAGTTATTTGTAGTGAGGTGGATGGACTTAGAGTCTGTCATACAGAGTGAAGTAAGTCAGAAAGAGAAAAACAAATATCGTATGCTAATACATATATATTGAATCTAAAAAAAAAATGGTTCTGAAGAAGCTAGGGGCAGGACCGGAATAAAGACACAGACGTAGACAATGTACTTGAGGACAGGGGGAGGGGGAATGGTAAGCTGGGACGAAGTGAGAGAGTGGCATGGACATATATACACTACCAAATGTAAAATACATAGCTTGTGGGAAGCAGCGAGGGAAGAGATATGGGAACATATGTATATGTATAACTGATTCACTTTGTTATAAAGCAGAAACTAACACACCATTGTAAAGCAATTATACTCCAATAAAGATGTTAAAAGAAAAACACACACAAACTTAAAAAAGGCACAATGCTTGAGTCATAAAATTGTGTTGAAGAGTAAATATTTTTTTTATTTTTTTCAAATTGAAGTATAGTTGATTTACAATGTTGTGTTAGTTTCAGGTATACAGCAAAGTGATTCAATTCATTCTTTTCCAGATTCTTTTCCATTATAGATTATTACAAGATATTGAATATAGTTCCATGTGCTATGCAGTAGGCCCTTGTTGTTTATCTATTTTATATTTAGTAGTGTGTATCTGTTAAGAGTAAATATATTTTAAAGAACAGAAGACTCCCCTCTCCTGCCCCCCACTCAGGTCAGGGACCTCTGCAGGGTTCCTGGGCCTGTTTCCTGACAATTTGCAAGATGGCTTCTGGCCTCCTCTCTGTCTTCCCCTCTAGAATGTGTGCTCTCTGACTGCAGGACCTGCCTAAGTCTTAGTCACCACTATCCCTCCCAATGCTTAGCAGTTAATGATTTCAGAATGAATTCTTTAATGAAAAAGACTCTCACAGAGGAGGATATCCAAACTGCCAAAAAACATAAGAAAAATTGCTCAACCTCACTAATCTTCAAAGAAATGCACATTAAAATCACAGTGAAATATCACCTCTTACCCATTAGGATGAAAGCTATTTAAAACAAAACAAAGCAAACCAGGAAATAACCAAGTGTTGGTGAGGATGCGGAAAAATTAAAATCCCATGCACTGTTGGTGGGAATGTAAAATGGTGCAGCCACTATGGAAAACAGTATAGGGGTTCCTCAAAAAATTAAAAATAGAACTATCCAGCAATCCCATTTCTGGGTATATACACAAAAGAATTGAAAAGCAGGATTTTAAAGAGGTGTTTGCACACCCATTTTCATTGCAGCATTAGCCACAATAGTCAAGAGGTAAAAGAAACCCAAATGTCCATCAACAGATGAGTGACTAAAGAAAAGGTGGTATATGCATACAATGGGATATTATTCAACTTAAAAAAAATAAGGAAATCCTGTCACATGCTGCAACACGATGAACCTTGAGGATATTATGCTAAGTAAAATAAGGCAGTCACAAAAAGACAAATACTCTATGAGTCCATGTACATGAGATATTTAAAGTAGTTAAACTCATAGAAACAGAAAGTAGGATGGTGGAAGTGGGGTGGAAGGGCGAGCTGTTGACCAGTGTATATTTTGTGTTATAAATTTTATGTTATAAATTTTTTGTTATTTGTTTTTACTACTTTCTAAAATGCATGCACACACATAGACACATTGCAACATCTTTATAAACCCACCAGCAAAACTAAAATGAACAAGAGAGATAACGCCAGGAATTGGAAGGGATATGGAGCAACTGGATCTCTCATACATTCCCGGTGGGAGTTTAAACTGGTCAACCCCTTTGGAAAAGTGTCAGTATCTAGCAAAGATAAACATACCCCTACCCTATGACCCAGCATGTCTACTCATGAGTCTCTAAGTGCAGGTGTCCATCAAAAAACATGGGCACAAATACTCATAGCAGCTTTTTTTTTATAATACTGGAAACAACCCAAATGTCCACCAAGAGAAGAATGGATAAATATATTGGTATATATTCAACCAATGGAATATGATATTAAATGGAATAAGGCAATAAAAAAAGAATGAACTACTATAATACACAGCAACACGGATAAGTCCCACACACATAATATTGAGCAAATGAAGCCAAACACAAAAGAATACATATCATGACTTCGTATATATATGAAGTTCAAGGACAGACAAACTTATCTATGGTGATAGAAGACAGAATTATGGTTACTTCTGGGGGCTATTGACTAGAAGTTTATAAGGGGAGGCTGGAAATATCTTGATTTAGGTACACATGTACATATGCAAAAATACATGGAGCCACACACTTAACACTAGCACCCTTTGCTGCATCATCAATAAAAAAGGTAGAAAAATAGACTCATTCATGGGAGCAAATTTAAATTTTGTCATATTTCTATATTCATATTTCTACATTCATATTTAAGTGGCTATAGACTAAAATCACCATTTGGATGCCTTTTTCTCTCAGCAGTGTAAGCTCACCAGAACCTGCGAACCGGTGGAGGATGCAGAGGCAAAACGTAAATCGTCCTGCCTGCTCCCCCATTTTACAGGGGAAACAAACTGAGTCCAGGGGTCGGTGGGTGGGGAGAGCTGAAGTTAGTGGCAGAGCCAGGCCTAGAACTCAGATCTGAGACACACCTTACATGCCTCCCCCTTCCCCACCCATTTGCAGGAAGGGGCTGGATTACGACTGGGTCCCCAACCCCATTCTGGCTGTGGAGGAAGGCTTCCAGTATGAGGCCAGGCAAGCAGGGCAGTTCCTGGGGACCAGGCAGCTGGGAGTCAGGAAGGCTAGAACTGACTTCAGTTTCACTGATAATAGGTTAAGCTGAAACCTCTATTTGGGTCTGAGAGAAAAATAACGAGAAGAGCCTGTGGTTTCAGGATGGTCCTCTAGTAACCTGAAGGAGCAAAACACAAAGAAGCCCTAAGGGCTGGGATGGAAAGTGAAACTTCCAGGCTCTTCCTTTGACCTTGGCCAAGGTCGTTCCCTCAGGCCTCACCTGTCCTGTTCATTCAATGGGGGAAGATCCCATTTACGGCCCAGGGAATAGAAGAAAGGTGGCAGGTAGAAGCGCAGCTCTCAGCCTGGTGCCGAACCCCCAGGCGGCCCGAGCCCCAGGCAGGCGGAGCAGAGGAGGGGTGCGCGGGAAGTCGCCCCGGGTGCTGCATCCAGCGGGAGAAGGGCTGCAACCTGGCAAGGGACTGGGTGGGGGTGAGGGGTCGGAGGAGAAGTCCTCTGCCTGGATCTGTGGCCTCCAGCCGAGAGTCAGGGCGCCCCCTCGTCTTCTCAGACTCCTCAGACCTCGCCCTTCTCTCTCACATTCCCAACTCCCAAAGACAACTTGTCGCTCACTTCAGAAGCCCGGGGCTTCAATCTGTCCCCCGGACCCTGCTTTCTCCCACTTCTTTTGTCTATTTCTCCATTTGACGGCTTCTCTGGGAAGCGTTCCTCGGATCCTCTTCCCTCTTGTCTGTTAACCGCCCCCCTCCAACCCCGCGCCTTTGCCTTTGCCTCCCCCCTCCCCCGCTCTCTCTCTCTCTCTCTCTCTCTCTCTCACACACACACACACACACACACTCTCTCTCTCTCTCTCTCTCTCTCTTTCTTTTCTCTGCCGGCCATCTCGGCGCCTTTCCTCCGCGGCCCTGGCCTTCAAGAAGCGCGCAAGGCGCACGCTGGGAACCGCCGCGCGGCGATCCGACAGCGCCCCAGGGAGGGGCAGGTAAGACTGGCGGGATCCCCGCCCGGGCGGACGCGAAGGAAGGTGCCGTCCGCGCCGATCCGCCGCCCGGGTCCTGTCCTCGCCCCCCAGCTCGCTGGCGCCAGGGGGACGAGGACGCCCGAGTCCCTTCGCGCCCCCGCGCCGTCGGCGCCGCTGCCGCAGACCTAGACGCCTTGCCCAGGCCTCCCGGGGCGGGGGAGGGGCGGCGACCGGCAGCAGCCTAACCCCTGGCCCCAGCGCCGTCACCTTCGTCCCTAGGCTCTGTCGCGCCCAAAGCCCCGGGTTCCTGCAGCCTAGGAAGACGAGCGGAGGACGGCGCGGTCCGGAGAGGTAGGTAGGCGCTCCCTGCCTCCCACCAGCCGCTGGGGGCAGCGACCTTGCAGCTCAGAGAGGCGGCGCGGAAGACCCCTCTGGAGCTGGGCAGTCCCCCAGCCGCACTTTGAGCGCCGAGCGGCCACGGCGGGCGTGGGCCACCCGGGTCCACCAGCTAACCTTGAGCTCCTGACATATCCAGCCTCCCGGGTGGGGCTTGGGGCGTACCCTCAACGCCTGCGCCCCAACCCCCGCCGGCTCCCACCGGACTCTTGCTCTCCAAGCGAAGGTGTGTATAAGGGGGCAGAGGGTCGCCTCCCATCCTTCCCGCGCAACTCTGGCTCCCGGGAGCTGGGTGCTGAGGGCAGCCTTGGGTCCTCTCCGCCGGGTATCCCTGCTCACAGCCCCGGATTCCAAGCCGATATAGCCAGAGAGTCAGGGGCCGGCGGCCCTGAGGGGCCTTGTGCGTGGGGCGTCGCTTGGAAAGGAAGGGACAGTGGTTATTCTTTCTCCACAGAAATTAGAAATTGGCCTGGAACTCTGCGTACAGACGGGAACCCCCAGGCCCCCAAGGTGCAGAATCAGCTCTCTCTCCAGCGGCCTCCTGGAAGGAATGGAGGGAGAAAGTTTGGGGAGAGTCTCTTGCTTCGGACGGCCTTTCCATGCAGTAAAGGGGACCTAGATTTTGTTGCCCTCTGGACTGCGCTGAGGCTTGCGTGGCCTTCTGCCTGGGAGAGGCTGTATCTGAATATGAAGGGATGCCAGGCGCCGCCATCTTACTTGAAACTCACACTCACAAAATGATGCGTGTGCATTTTTGTAGAGGGGCTTGTGGTTTATGGGAGGGGGCAGAAGGCAGGGAAAGGATCTCAATCTGTATGGACTGGGCTAATACAAAATTACTCGCCTTTGAAAAGGCATGTAGAGAGAGAAGCAGGCATAAAGGGACTGCATGGTGGGTATTTCAAGGTCTCCTAGGGATTAGTAATCCTCAGGAGTCAGAGAGCAATCCTGTATCAGGGCAGCTGTGCCTCTCAGAGTATTAAGCGATCGTGTAAAGGCTGAGGATTAAGAATTCGTGAAAACATGCAAAAGAGACAGGAAATTATGTTCTCCCAATTGTGCTCAGTAATAAATGTAGCAGATGGGAAATTAATATTTTCACCTATTATGCTCCCCTTCCAAAGTAGAACAGCAGTACACAGTATATTTCACTTACTCCATGTATGGTAAATGTGGAAACATACAGCATAGAATTGTACTTTCCAGTATCAGTAGAAGCACAAAGACCCATAATGGGGAGGAGGTGTTCCCTCAGAGAAAGTCCTGATCCTTGGAGGAAGAGAGTTTGGTGGAAGACAGACAGCTGGGGGCTTTTCCTGATATGATCTTCCCTCTAACTCCCTCTTTGGAGCTGCAGCTCCTCCCTTTCTCTAGACTCTGGAGCACTCGGCTCCAAGTCCAGAGAGGCCTCCTCACTCCCTGAGCCCAGGAAGGATGAAGCCTCCTTCTACTCCCAATCACATTGCCCTGGGCTCCCCAGGAGGCAGTTGCCCGCAGCCATCTGCCAGGGTTTAGAACCACCACCCCGACACACACATATGACACATACATTCACCACACACATGCACTCTACCCCAGAGGAAATGCAAGGAAAGGCTTTACTGGTCCCAGGTTAGACACTGTGGGAGACCTCCGAGGCCCTTAAGAAGAGCCCCTCACTCTTCCACACTGCAATTTGGGAGACCCAGACTCCCACCCTCACCCCCAGAGTATGGTTGGCAGTTCTGCCTTCTCACTGCCTCAGAAGCACTGACCCCATGACTCAGGCAGCTGAGAACTTAGTCTCTCACCCACCCTGCCTCCAGCTTCTCTTCCTGGCCTGATTAAAACAAGCGTCAGGCTTCAAATGCTGTTGGATTAGAAAGAGAGTCTGATTGTTTTAATCTATTGGAATCCTCTCCCTCATTTTCTCCTCTCTCATCACTCTCTTACTCTTGGGTTTTGTCTTCTCTTTCTCCCCAAACATAGAAAGACAGAAAATCCATGGCTCTTCTGGATTTGGAGGGAAGGGACAAAGAGAAAGGAGGGACTATTTAACCCATCCAGGCAGCACCCAGAACTGTGATCCGGAGCACCAAGCCATCATAGAAGACCCTGCCCTCCAGTGCTTAGAGGTTATTTGATTCCACAATCCCCCCCTCACCCCAAGATCCAATGGCACCATTTTCTTTAAGAGGAACTAAGGATTTGGGCCTTCTGCAGTTTTCAAAAAAATAGGAAGAAAAAAAATGCTGTAGTTATTTGGGTGGCCAGATGTGGAGGAAGCAGGCCTGGGCTCACAGAGAAATGAGTCCTCAGAGCTGACAGGGTTGCAGGGCCAAGCCTGCCACGATTGAGACTTAGAGAGGGCAAGCTTGGCCCCTGACCCAGCCAGCAAGGGACCCTGGCTTGTTCACCAGGTGGAAGTAAGATCATGGGGCTGAGGGTCCAGGTTCCTCTCCTGCCTGGCTGCCCTATGGGCTCCAGAGCCCCCAAATCAGGAATAACTGAAAGGAAAACATCCCTGAAAACATCCAGATTTGTAATCTACTTAGGCACCCAGACCCATCCTGAAAACAGTGGAGAAATCTGCCTCCTTGGCTGACTTTCAACTTTGCTCGCTCCATGTGGATGGGTCAGCTTGAGGTTTCAGATCTTGGGGTCCAGAGCTCACTGTCTAGGGAGCTAGACTGTGGGTTGGGGCCTCTCACCTCCTTTGCTCATGCCCCCCTTGCTTCCTTCTCCTCCCAGAGCTTTTCAGAAGGTGACTAGGGCTTTCTTGTAGAGCCATGAAATCCCACAGTTTCAGAGGATTTCAGAGTCCTTGAACGTTGGGTTAAGAACTCCTGTTTGGATTGATCAGAGGAGTTTGCGTATGGAAAATGCTGAGACCAGATATGGTCTGTTAACATAGGTCTTCACTTTTTCCCACTCAGCTGATACCTTGGTGCTTACCAGGTCCACCTCCTGTGAAAGCACCCAGGCGGCTGTGTTCCTCTCTCACCACTATCTGTAAAGAGAGGGGAGAAAGCCAGTGGGGCCTGAAAGCTGGGACAAATCCCAATGCCTTCTTAGGAAGATGTCGAGTGGCTGTCCTCAGCCCACTTCCCATTCTTCCCCTACCTCCTTCTGTGTCCTCCTCAGCTCCAGTTATAGGAATAACAGCCTTTACCTTGTGGGGGTAATTAAGGCCAAAGTACCCCCAGCCCATCCCATTTTGGGGTGGCTCTGAGTCTCCTTCTCACCCCTCCGCTATTGAAGTACTCGGTTCAAGGGTGAATCCCAGGTGGAGTGGAGGTGAGGGCTGAGTCCGAAATTAACTGGATATTAAGTAACAATAATGAGAAACATAACCATGACCTCCTGAACCTCCGCCATCCAGGAAAGTTCCTCCTTAAACTATGGTCGAAGCCCCCGCCCCAGTCGGACTAGAAAGGACTGGTCAGAATGCCCAAAACTCTTACGGAGAGAGGAGTCAACATCCAGAGATCTTGTCCTTTAAAACAATAAAAAGGGAGAGGGTCCAAATTTCTACTCGTTAAACCTCTTACCTCTTTCTCAGTCCGTTAGCTCCTTGCCCCCGGTGAGCCGGGATCCTGGGCTCTGATGTGAACCGGAGGGGACAAGGCTCCTCCGGATGCTGAGATGTTCCTGCGTGCCTTGCGCACTGCAGTGGGACCAGGACTCCTGGGGATTGGGATGGTTGGAGAAGTCTTGGCGAGGAATTTGGAGCCGTTACGCCCCTCGGTCCCCGACTCCGGACGTGCTTGGGACTGCGCGGAACACCGCAGGTCCTGCCTAGGGCTCTCTGGCGCTGGGCCAGCGCGGCAGACCCCGACGGCGCGCACCCCGCGGTGCTCAGCTGGGGTCAGCACCTTCCCCTTCGGGCTGCGCGTGGAGTGAAGATCTCGGTGCAGGGCGCTGGCCTGGCCGTGGGCAGGAGGACTGGAAGGTCGCCAGGCAGGGAGGCGGCCGCGCCGGAGCCACAGAGTCGGCGTCCGGAGGAGGCTCAGGGACACCTCAGGACTCCGAGCGCCTCCAGCCGCAGGTTGGCGCCGCAGGGGTGGGATCTGGAAGCCTGGGAGGGTCTAGCTCCGAGCCCCGGCCCTCCGGAGGCTGGAGCGCGGCTGAGGGATTAGAAATGAGGCTTTCAAACCCGGCCGCGGTGCAGGAAGCGGCACTTACGGAGCGAAGGGAGGTCGCAATTACAAGGTGACCGCCCTCCCCCCGCACGCCGCAACGCCAAGGGCCTGTAGACTCACAACCTCTGCGGTCTAAGGGGGGGGCATGGGGTGGGATGGGGGCTCTGTCCAGCCTCCAGCGCAGGGAGCACCTCGCCCCAAGTGGGATGGCGGCGAGCGGGGACCACCGGAGGCCAGGGCGGGGCGCCCTTTCCGAGGGAGAGTCTTCTTGCGCTCCTGCTCCGAGGGGGCGTGCGCCCTAGTCTCTGGGTCTCGGCGCCCGGCAGCCCCTCGGGAACAGTCCATTTGCTCCCTCCAGGCCGCCCACGCCACTTGCCCCCGTTTCCCCGCCCTGGATTTCCCCTCCCCGCGCCCTTCCTCCCTACAATTAACCAACTGGCGAAACCCGCCAGTGCCCGGCGGAGGGGCACCTCTCCCTTCCCGAACCGGCTAATTAATTAATCAGAGCCTTAAGGAGACCTAGGAGTTGTAAAAGGCAGTTTGGAACGAGGGGCCCCTGACTGGGTCAGTAACCTCCCGGTAAAGACGGGAGGGAGGCGCGCCTGGCCGCCTTCGCGGCCGCTCTGGGTCCTTCTCAGCGCGCGGGTTTCGGCCGCTCCACCTGCCCGCCCCACCCCAGCTCCCGCCTTCCTGTCCAGCCGTTTCAGTTCCATCTTTGTCATTCTCCAACTTCTCTCTGGCCGCCTTCGAGGGTCCCTTTCTTTGTGTTTGCTTCTGTCTACCTGTCCAGCTGTCTCTCGTGCCCTTTTCCGCTCCCAACCTGGGCCAAGAGAACTTTAAGGTCATGGCGAGTGGCCCCGGCTGGTGGTCTAGGTTCCCGGGTTTCAGACACTGCACTGTAGGGCTGGCTGGAGCTGACAGAGCAGGAGATCCGGGGAAAACAGGTCCTCCCCCCACCCCATCCCCCTAAGAGCAGGGCATTCGCGAAGGGAAAACAGATCCTGAAACTTTCAGCTCGGACCAACTCAGGACAAGGCAGCAAATGGCTGAAGAGCCAGGCCCCAGTGGAGAAAAGCTCTATTTCATTTTCATTAGAGACACAGAGACCTTGCACATTCCTCGACGTGGGCAAGGGTGCATGAGGTGGGGACTGGGCGTTATGGGCTGCTTGTCTCAGTCCTAGGGTCCTCAGAACCTGTGAGCAGGTGCCTCTTGTTCCAGGGAAGGCTAGGTGACAGTATCCATGCGACCTTGTGGTACACACAGTTGTTGGCTGGCTCCTTTAATTTATCTTGTCGGGTACCCAAGTCTGTTTCACTGCCTCCCTCAGCATCACATTTGTGGTATTTGTATGTGAATAGTGAATAAAAAGTCCTTAGCATTTTGGGGATCACTGGCTCATACTTTAATATCTGATGAAAGCTGTTGAATTCCTCCTCCCCATGGGGAAAAATGCACTTATGTAGTACTCACCAAATCCCATAATTTCAGAGGGTTTCAGACCCTTCGGACCCCAGGTTATGAACTCGTATTTGGATCAGTTAAAGAAGTTGGTGTCTGGAAAATGCTGAGACCAATATGGTCAGTTAACTTAGGTCTTCACTTTTTTCCCTGTGGCTGGTATCTTGGTGTTTGCCAGGCCAACTTTCACCTTTACGAATGCCCATGCAGCAGTGTTCCTATCCGCACCATTACTGGTGGGGTCTGGGTTCCCAGTGAGAGTTGGTCTTTCCTCCCTCCCTGGGACCAGGAGGCTTGAGAAAATGGGAAGAGCTTTGTGTGGGGGGGGGAGCTGATCTTGGACCAGCCAAGGGTGGCACCAACTGCTAGAAGGAAATCGGGCTTGGGCAGCCTCCCAGGGAATAAAAAACATACCAGAACTCCTGGGAAGGGAAGGTTATTTGGCAACAACCCCCTAGATAATGCTGTCTGTGAGCCAAGCAAATGGGGATCAAGCAACAGAATGTTCTTTTGTGTCCCTTATTGATCTACCTTTTCGGTTTCCTCAGATACCCCAACTCTTTGTGGGGCTGGAGACTTAGCCAAGGTTAGAAGCTGGTGGGATACTGAACTCTGGGCTAAAAGGGGAAGATGTTTGCTCCCAAACATTTTTGTAATCTTGTTAGTAGGATCCAAACAGCAGGTGGTCCCTGACATGCCTGGGGGACCTCTTAGTTTCACCCAGACTCAATGCTGTGGCTTGTTTAGACTTAATTCTTTCTCCACAGCCTAGTAAAAGCTTCCTGGCCTTCTCTCCACTCCTTTAAGTTGACCAACTTAGACCTCCCAGAAGAAAAGTCAGGTTTCTTTGGGGTCTGAGAAGTGAAGAAACTTTCTTCTTCTTGGACTACGTTCAGACAAATTAGGGCAACTGGAACTTATCTGGCTTTATTGCACCCTCCCCCTACACACACACTCCTAACCCCCTCAATTGCCTACACATTTCAAGCAAATGGGACTGGGGGCAGGAAAGACCCCAACCCATTCCTGGTTGCCACTTTCTGAGCCTGGCACAACCGACACCTACCAGTGCCAGCAGTTCTGGGCCGTAACAAGAAGCCAATGGTTGGCTAGTAGTATTCAGACCCCTGCCTGAAAATAAAAAGAAAAAATAAACCATTTTCTGCTTGGGACAACGTAAACTGAATAATTCTGGCTGTGAACACCTGACCTAAATGCTTGTGATCAGAGCAGAAGAAATATATGCCCATTTGTTCCCTACTTTACTAATTAAAAAAGCTAGTTGGTGTTCTTAGGAATTTCCGACTGAGGGTCAGGGGCCTGTAGTCATCTCTCCTCCCTTCCTCACACCCCTCTGCCCCAACCCTCCCCCCACAAGACTATCCCCACCGTGGAGTTGGCCTCCTTCTGACAGAGGATGGGAGGGGGATGCCCTCTGACCATCTTGCTCCTCCCCTGCACTGGGACTTTGGCCCTGAAAAGGCAATGCTGCCATTGGCCAGAAGTTCTTGCCCCACAGGGTTGTCCCCCTTCCCGGGCCTCTGCACTAGTTTCTGGGAGCAGAGACTTCTCACTGGCGGCAAGTCAGCAAGGCTAACTGGTGGAGTGCAGCTCCTGCTGGAGCCCCAGAGCTCAGCCCAGTGCTGGGCACACAGGAGGCACTCAGGAAATGTTTGTTGAATGTGGAAAGAAAGTTCCCACCAGACAAAGGTCTGTGACTTGTCTAGGGACCCTCTGAGGCTGGTGCATGGAGAGCTCCAAGGCCTTCTAGCTGCCCAGGAAATGAGCAAGACCTTCTCAGGCATTTCTCAGATGTTCTGTTTTAATTCCAGCTTTCTGGGATCCCTATTTCTTTTCTACCCATTCTCTAAGGCAGGCTCTTGCTCACTCCGGCAAAGGGAAAAGGCTCATTGAGAAGCTGGATAAGAATATACCACCCCTCCCCAGACCTTTCCCCCAACCAGATCCAGATACTTCAGGCTAAAGGGAGTTTGAACCTGAAATGAGCCAGATAATTGCCCCAATTCTCTGTTCCTTATTGAAGAGGTAGTTACAGGCCAAGAGGTTCAAGGGGCCTCACTTTTATGGACACGGCTCTAAGTCAAAAGAATACATTATACATATACAGGCTGAGACACACAGCCTCCACCTAGACTGATTCTCTGAGAACAAAGCAGGCTTCCTCCTCCTTCCCCTTGCCTCCCTCCTCCACCTCTTTTCTCCTCCTCCTCTTTGTTATTAATAGTTACTTTTTACTCCCTGTTCATCAGGCATTGTTCTAAGTCCTAGATAGTTGTATGCTAATTAATCCTTACAACACACTAAGAGTTAAGACATCCAGATTTTGCTGATGCAGAAACTGAGTTACTTTTCCAGGCATGAAGCCTGCGTGTGTGTGTGTGTGTGTGTGTGTGTGTGTGTGTGTGTGTAAAATAATGTCGATGTGATGCTGGCAGACCTGAATGCTCAAGTGGCATAATGAGGATGGAAATAAGGAAAATTGATAACGAGAATATCTTAAAAGTTTTTGAAATATGGAATATTTTAAGAGAACGCAGTTCCTCCTGCCCTAAAATGAACAAAGAAGTGCTGCAATTAACTGGCTAATTCCGAGCCCCAAATGCTTTCCCTTGAAATGGGCTGATAATGAGGCCGACAGTATGTTCGCAGTTGAATTCGCCTGATGTTGCTCCATTCCCCCCTCCCAACTTTTGCGAATCGATCGGGCAGTCACAGTGAGATGCACAGATGCCCCCCGACACGCACAGACTCACACACAGGAGTGCTGACACACACAGACCCAACTTTATCCTGCCTCCGGAGTCTTTTATGACTCAGCCCTGGGAATGAAAATAGAGTTTGGAGCGGAATAATGTGCCCGAGGCCGGGTAGGGCGCAGCTGCTCCAGATGTGCGCTCGGTATTTAGGCGTCCGCGAGAGCCCCTGCCTGGCTGGGAGAGGAGCGTCTCCCAGGGCCCAGACCTGGGCAGGCGCTGCGTCCGCAGTAGCCCCACGGTAGGCACGTGCCCTTTGCTGCCGCGGCCCCAGTGGCCCCCTCGCCTCTCTTCTTCCCTTCCTTTCCTGCAGAGGATTCTCCGGGACCCCTGATCTAAGCATAACTTTGGACAAACTTCTCTTAGAGGGCTCTGCAGTATAAAATGATGTATTTGCCTTAGGGGAAGGGGAAGAGCGACCCCAGTTTCTCCCAACCTCTCCTCAGGTTCTGGATGTCTCTGAGCTCAGACTCAGAGGGACTGGGTCCTGAGCAAGGCTTCTTTTCCCTTACCCCACCCTATAACTTGACTGGTCCCATTCAAGCCAAGGAGAGTGACCCAACAGCCTGCCCTAAGGCCCCTTCCTTTGGGGTTTATGGGACAGTCGTATATCAGGCACCTTCTCTTAGCCATGGGGTCTCTTTTACAAAGTATTCAAACCTTACAATATCCCCGTCCAGTAGGTCGTTTTCATCCGGGCCTTTGAAGGCCTAAAGCACTTGCCCATGATCGCACACAGCTAGGGAGGTTATAAGCAGCTTGAGTTGGCCAGTCCTGGAAGGGAAAGGGCCGGCCGGATCTGTCTTGGCTCCCGATCTTGGCCAGCCTCTCCTATATCTAGCTCCAATTCCATTATGTGCCCCCCCCACTCAAATCTTAAATCCAGAAAATACCAAACTTCCACCACAGACAACCTCCAAAGGCTGTCGTTCTGGAAATGAATTTTGCTTACAAGAAAGACATTTTTTTGCTGGGGTCGTCAGAATTTGGAATAAGAACATTCCATTCGGAGTAGAGGACACATCCTCCAGCCCTGCTTCACCACTTTTAATAACTGCTCTGATCTTGCGCTACCCACTTAATTTCTTCGGGCCTCAGTGACTTCTTTTGCATGTTACGGGAGAGGGTTAAAGATTCTGGCGCTGCCCCTGAGCTGGCTTCTGGAGAGATCAAAGGCGATTTGGGTTGTGGAAGGCTTCCTAGAGTCGGGGATGGGGTAGGGGGTGGGGAGCGCATGGAGCCATGATTAGCTGTGGATTCCTTTCCCAGCCCTCACTCGTTTAATCGTGTTTCTCTTGCTTGGCAGAGGGCGCCAACGGCGACGCGCGGGCGGCCAGCTCCAGGCCAAGCCCAGTGCGCCTGCAGGAGCCGGCCCCTTCAACCCGGCGCGGGACACAGAGCTGCGGGAGGAGGATCTTCTTCAGCGCGGACTCAACGCCAGGGCGCCGCCTAGAGGTCGGCAGTTGCCCCAGCCTCATCCGCCAGCGACCACAGCTGCTTCCGCAGCCACGGCCAGAAACTGGGGGGAAAAAATCCAGCTCGGGTTTCAGGAACACGGCTTCTGGCACCTTTGACTTGTCTGAGACACTCCCCGCCCTTAATGAACCCTAGGAAGGGACGCTGGCCTGGAAGGCCCAGAAATATTTATTCTTGTGACTCTCACTAAATGGGAGGGGGTGGGTGTCTCAATTTTGGTTTCTTTGAGGATCCCGTGTTGTGCATCTGTGTCTGCACTGCCTCCTCTCACCATCCAAATTGTCCGGCCTCCTCCAATTATGCTAGAACTCTGCTTTATCTTCAAGGAGGAAAGGGAGTAGGGAAGAGTTGCCCGTAAATCTAACAGCTTGGTCATCTACATTTTCAATTTTCAGAATAATTTGGAAATGGCAGTGCTTTTGGAAAAGTTTTCGGAAAACTTTTTTTTTTTTTTTTGCGGTACGCAGGCCTCTCACTGCCGTGGCCTCTCCCGTTGCAGAGAACAGGCTCCGGACGCGCAGGCTCAGCGGCCATGGCTCACGGACCCAGACGCTCCGCGGCATGTGGGATCTTCCCGGACCCGGGGCACGAACCCGTGTCCCCTGCATCGGCAGGCGGACTCTCAAGCACTGTGTCACCGGGGAAGCTCTCGGAAAACTTTTGAGGGTGAAAAGAAACATTGCCTAAATGGCCTTTACTCACTAAGTGACCATTAACTCGTGTATGAGTGACATTCAGGAGTGTGCTTGTTGGCACCAGCGCCCCTGTTGGTGGGTGTCTGTGCTGAGCATTTGAAAGTTGACTGTGGGGCCAGGTGACCTCGGATGAAAAGGCTGCCCGGCATCCATGGTTTCGGGTACTGGAGGCCCCGTGCAGATAATTTTATTTGTTAAACTGGAATCCATGGCCTGGGTTCTCAGGATGGGGTAAGGGGAAGCCACAAAACTCCTGAAAAGTGTGTGAAATGTGTGTGTGCTCAGGTGTGTCATTCTAAGGCTGTGGTCTCTTCCTTTTTTTCAGATTCCACAGAGACCCAGGTCAGCAATGGGCAGGGAGCCAGCACACTGACCTGTGTCTGCCCCTCCCCCAACCTAGGAGGGCAGGGGTGGGTAATAACACTCTTGAATGGTATGGAAACTGCTGCCCCTCAGGTCTGCCCTCCTCCTGTCACTAACAACTCCCAGAGGCAAATCCTCTCTGATGGAAGGAGTGACTCTTTAGTTAAAAATATATAGAGCAAGATGAAGGGTGAAATAAGGGAATTGGGGCACATAATGAGGAGGGGAGCTGGAGGGGCGTCCCCATGCATATCCTGGAATATGAATGTTGGGATGGCAACAAGCCCCTTCCTGTCTTCCAGCTGTTAATGAGCTCCCTGATTCCTCCTTCTTGGTGAAGGGAAGGGGCCAGAGGGCATCCCCCACCCCTTGCCAGCTGAGGCAGAGTGGGACTGCCTGAAGCATAGTTAACCTTTCAGAAAATTTGGGAACTGTAAACCACAGCCTAGTATTTTCCCGGTCCATTCCACTTTTTATCCATTTTGTAAAAATTCTCAGTAGTGTTTTAGGGCCTTTTCTTGGAGGGGGAGGTGGTGGACTTGGCTGGTCACGCAGGGCCACACCTGTGTGTCTGTGTGAGGAAGGTGAGGGTCAGTGCACCAAATTCCCACCTGGGTCTGCAGCTAGGCCTCAGTCCTGTACCCAAGACTTGCCTGAGCCTCTTAGACCCGAATCCTTGGTTGTTTTGTGAAGAACTGGGAGGCATGGTGGAATTCCTTTGCTCTCCCACCCAGAAGCGCACCTAACCAGGCCCCTCCAGCAGACAAAGTGAGCAAGAAATCAATAGCTTTACTCCTAGTTATCTGGAGCCCAAGGCGAAAAGGGATTTTTCTTAGTTTTGGTTCACGTGGTCGAATTGCGATGCCAAATCCAGATTCCACAAAGTTTTGTAAAAAACAAACGGCTCAGAGCAGAAAAGAACTATGGAGAGGATTCGTGGAGGCCCGGGTAGCAGTCATTTTTGTTTGATTTTGAGGCTTTTAAGGAGCCGGAGAGGAGACGGTGGCAGAGCTCGGCAGAGGCCAGCTTGGACACTACTAGGCCCTGGCCCTCACTTCCACTTCTGCGAAGACTGGCCCCTCCGTTTCTCCTCCGGGCACCCTTGCCCGGTTCAGACCTTCGGACTCCCCTCTCCTCCCTTCTAGCAAGTACCTGGCAATAAATGGGGCGGGGCAGGGCAAAGATCTGGTGGCTAGAGACGAAAAAAGGAAAAAAAACCCGCTTTCGACGGAAAGATGCAAAGAACGGAGGTCAGGGCGTGGCTGGCAGAGCCCGAGCTTTAGCAAGCAAGGACCGGGGCGCCTAGCTCTGCCTCGCGAAGAGCGGGGAGCCGAGCCGAGGACGTGCGCGGGCTCGGTGCGTTTTCGGTGCGGGCGGTGGCCTCCAGCCCTCGCGAGCGCCGAGCAGGCCGACCGGGCGGCGGGGACCGCGGGCCAAGCCCGAGGCCAGGCCGCTTCTCTCCACGCGGACACGGTCCGTCCGGCGAAAGAAAGGGGCCAAGCGGGGCTTCCACGGCTCGTAAACTGGTTTCCCCTTCCTTTAACCCGCCCCCGGCCGTCTTTCTTTTCAGGACAGGAGGGGATGTAAACCGTTTGAAGTTCATCAACACGGTGAAGTTTTATTGTATTTCCTGTCCCCAAGATTTATACCCGGGAGGGGGAGAGGGCGGCCCCGCAGACTCCTCCGCTCTCTCGGACTTCCCCGTCGGACACGTGGCCGCTGGGACCCTCGCCTCCCGGGCGAGGCCGAGAGGGAGCCGGGCCGGGCGGGATGGAACCGCTCGCTCCACGCCTCCAGCCCCTTCCGACGGTCGCTCCCGCCCAGCGCCGTCGCCGCTGCCCAGGTAAGTCCGCCGCTCGGCCCGTGCGGCCGCCGCCGGGTGCGGAGTGTGCGCCGGAGCACCTGTGAGGGTGCGGGGTCTGGAGGGGCGTAGGTGGCAATAGGGGACATCGGTGGGCGGCGGGGAGCGAAGGGCCCAGGCCGAAGGTCCGGAAGGAAGGAGCAAATTTCCAGGTTTCATCTGTGAATTCAGAGTAGATTGTCTTACCTGGGACAGCTCAGCCTCTGTGGAGCCGGGGTAGGGTGACTTCCTGGCGACTGCTCAGGTCAACCCGCTTTCCCTTCCAGTCCTGGGTTTCTGTGTGCCCCCTAGTGTTCCTGATACTTTCTCCCGCTCTGCTTTTTGGCTCCCTCTCCGACTGTCAGTTTTTCTCCACTCTCTTGTCTATCCCCGGTTCAAAGTTGGGGTCTGATGTAGGGCTTGAAGATTTGGCCTCTCAGAGCTACCCTGGATGACTCTGGAATAGAGGCAGTAGCCAGATGGTGACCATAGACATACCTTGATAACAGTTTGAAGTTGAGAGGGAAATCTTTTTGGCTGTGGAGACCTCCAGCTGCAGAGACAGAGGCTGAGAGGCAGTGACCAAGCAGGTATATCCCCAAGGCCCTGCCCAGGCCTAGGGTCCCCTCTGACCAGGGCTCCTGGGAGAGAGCGAAAGTTCCTGGAATCTGAGCTGCCAGGACCAGCTCCAGCATGTTTTTGCCTGGAGGCAGGACTCCAGTTCTTTGGACATGTTGTTTACTAGCAACTGTGTTCTGTTTGGGAAGAGGTGGAGGAAAATGGAGTTAACTGGCCACCCCTTTGGACCCACAAAAATGGCGGCAGGGGCCTGCCCCCATTGAGCCCTTGACCCAGAGCGTGAACTGGAACTGCTGAGTGAATTAGGTAGTTTCATGTTGTCGGGCCTGGATTTCTGAACACAACGACATTAAACCACCCGACTCACGGCGGTTACTGCTTCTCGCTTAGCTGGAGGAGTGGGGGTGGGGGGGTAGTGAAGCAGAGTCAGGACTACTGTATCACCCTTGCAACATGGTGAAGAGGTTTGATGTCCCTAACCCAGGAGCAGCAAGAATGTTCCCTGGAGAAGAGATCTGGGATGTTCTAGGGTGTCTTCCACTTCTGTATTTGTTTACATGTGTGTTGGGAGGGAAAGGGGGAATGAGGAGCATTGCACTCTCCAAAGGCACGTTTCTGGGCTGTTCTACAGAGTCAGAAGGATCTGAGTTGGGGCTTCAAGCTTCCGGCTTGGGCTCCTGTGTACATCTAGACTTTCCAAAGAAAGTCTCCCCAGCTTGGCAAATGCTTGATTTCAACAGAGACACAGGGGGTCCTTGAGGTCTTTGTAACTTTTTGTAGGGTAGACAGGGCTCCACCTCAACAGGAAGCTTCAGGTCCTTGAAGAGGGCTCGACAGGAAGCTTCAGAGCCCACTCTGAAAGAGAAACATCAGAATCCCTTGCAGTCTCAGCCTACAGGCCCCCAGGGTCCTTTCTATGGCCCGCTAGTGGGACAGAGGTGGGTCCAAAAAAGTCCTCCTTTTTCCCATCCCTCAGCTGGCCCCTTCCCCACTGAGTGGCTAAGCTTCCCCTGTAGACCCTTGGGCTGGGCTACGGGTATACGCAAGTCTGGAGGGCCACCTCCCACACCCAGAGGTGCCCGTTTTGCAGGCTTGTGGGGACCCCAGACTGTTGGACAGTTCAGCCCAGACTGATGGAGTGACAGGAGATGGAGCAGGGGCGGGTGGGGCGGGGCAAAACTGGGATACCCTCTTTTTTTTTTTTTTTTTTTTTTTTAATGCGGGCCTCTCACTGTTGTGGCCTCTCCCATTGTGGAGCACAGGCTCCCGACACGAAGGCTCAGCGGCCATGGCTCAGGGGCCCAGCTGCTCCGCGGCATGTGGGATCTTTCTGGACCGGGGCACAAACCCGTGTCCCCTGCATCGGCAGGCGGACTCTCAACCACTGCACCACCAGGGAAGCCCAGGGATACCCTCTTTGACCCCAGCCCTCTCCAGGCTGCTAGCTCTCTGCCCAGGAAAGGAGTAACTAGAAGTGCTGACAGAAGTAGGGGTACAGTCCAAAGCATAAGCTCCCTTTTGTTCCCAAACTTTTTCCCCTGCTTGAGGCAGAGGAAAGGCAGAAAGGGGCCCGGGGAAGAGGCTCGACCGCATGGGGCTCTGGCTCCGGGCTGACTTGGAGGGCGAAGGGTGTCTCTGAATAAGTGGACCCTGCTAGGGTGGAGGAGGCCCTTGGGAGACCCACCCTCAGCCTGGGAGGAAATGCAGCCCTCAACTCACTGTCCTGGTGAGCAAAGGCCAACAATGCTGTCCCTTGACAGTTTCTTATCCTCTGGTCTGGGTGAAGATGGTCTGGAGTGTCCTGCTGCCTATACCGTCCTTCTCCTCCGGCCTCTCACAAAGCTGCCCAGCCACTCAGAGCCTGACTGTCTTCCATCACTGGCGTCCCTTTGCCACCCCCTCCCAGGAACAGTGCTGTAAAAAGAAAAAAGGGGGATGTTAGAGAGAAAAGAGGAAATAAAGTCTTTGGAAAGCAGAGTTTTACAACAGCCTCAGGTTTTATGGAAGCAATTCCGTAATAACCTTCTACCTGCTCAGCTCCTTTCCGCCCCGCCTGCCGCCCACCCCGTTTGGCCTCCTGGATGCCCCCTCTCAAAGAGTCAGCCACCCCCACCCCCAGCATTCCATATTCCTGGTGGCTGATAGTTGGTAAGAAGATTCCCGAGTTCTGCTTGGGCCGCTGAACTCTCAGTCCTTCCTTTCACCTCTGACATCCTGGGAGGGAGGTTTGGGAGAAGATTTCGTTACTTTACAATTAAAATCCCCACTTGGAGTGTGTGGAAGCACTAAGGATTGAATCCATGTGTGCAGATTCGATGTGATCCCTTTTGGAGTCTGTTGTGTGTAATGGGTGAAGGCTCTGTGGGCCTTGATTTCTTCCCCCCTGGAGCAAGTGTCCCCACACCTCTTTCTTTCCCACAGTGGGTCTGGACTCTGATCCTAGGTCAGAAGAAATAACTCCAGGTGCTTGGGGACATAGACGTGGGGACTTTTCTAATTTCGTTGTACACAGCAGTGCTTTTGTATGACCTCCACAGTTACCTGAGAGCTTTCACATTCAACCCATTTCTGTTCACTGGTCAGATTCACACTTGTGTGGGACACGTTTGTGCACGAGTAACGGTGCCTTCATCCCCGTATCCATTGCTACCATGAAATAAGCATCACACGATGTACTCTGTCCCTGCGGTTTTGGGTAAGAGACACAGTAAAGGATTTCGTGGTCAGACAAAAAAGTCACCAAATCTCATGACCTGCCCTGGGCCAGGAATTTCTTTCACCTTCCAGAGAAATATTTTATTTTATTTTATTTTATTTTCCAGAGAAATATTTTAGAAGGAAGTTGTAAAAGAATCCAGATTTAAGTCACATGTGTTTGTGGATACGGTATATATTTTGCTTGAATATCAAGTCAACAGGCAGATTTTCAAGTGAAGCTTCTGAATCAGCTGATGTTTTATAGCCACAATTCAAGTACGCAAATATTCAAGTCTTTTGCCCTTTCTATAAGTGTGTGATGGTTATAAAAATGTACACACAGGCTTTTGGGTCATAGATCTTATATGAGCAGACTTGTAAACCCATATCATTCAGAGGGGTTATACACGCATCACGTATGCACCATTAGATCTTATATACAAATGCCCAAGCACATTTAGTATTATAGTTGGGCAGATTTATTTATTACATATTCTATACACAACATAGAGCACAGCACACGTGCACACTGGGTTCCCCATAAAGAAATATTGATTTGAAATATAGGTACAGGAAACACACATCTATTCAAGTATGCATGCATAAATTTCAGCTTAGCTTATCGATTAAAAAACGTTCCCCCTTCTCCACTTACTGTTTTTCTTTTTCTTTTTTCTCCTTGCTTTTATTTCCTTCCCTCTGTTTAGATTTTCTCTCTCTTCTTATAGTGAAGGGCCTTCCAAAAGCAGACCTTAAACCACAGGCACTCACCGGCTGGTCCTGGCCAGGGCTGGCCTCTGCTTTCCCCACCTCAGCCTCCTTCTTGGCTCTTGGCTGCTCTGGGCCCTACTGTGGCCAGAAGCTGTAGCTTTTCCCTGCCTGCCTGCCCTTCCTGGAACTATCAGCTACTGGCCCCAGCTCTGTTCAGGCGCAGTGCTGGTGCAGAGAATGGCAAAAGGCTTCGAGAGGGTTTTCCTTCTTTCTCTTTAGGACTGGGGTGAGGTGGGGAGCAGTTTGGTCTCTCAGGGCAAAGTGACCCCCACTCAAGCAACCCCTCTATTAAGCAGCTCTAGAAGCTGGGCTCCAGGGGCCGCAACTGTTTGCTTCTCTCTGTCATGGTGGGTACCATTGTCTGGGAGAGAAAAGTATGTTTTGGGGGGGGTGGTCCTCAGAGCACCCAAACAAGGGGCTTCCTCTCAGCTGACCCTTTAATCATTTGCCTGAGCTGGAATTGAGCTTCAATTTGAGGCAGCAGTGCTTTCTAGAAAGCCTGGCTGAAGTGGGACTCCTTGCTTGCTGTATCTGGATCCCCACCTGGAGGAGATGAGAGCTGGGGCACAGACTCCAGGGCTTGGGTGCTATTTCATTCTCTTCCCTCCAGAGCCACCCCTCCTGAGAAGACGATGAGACCTCCAAAACCTGTCGCTTTGGAATTATTTCCACCCTCCAGCTCGTTTGTGAGCAAAGACTAAGTTCTGGTCTCAGAAAAGAGGCCTGGGTCCCCTCCTTACCCAGCGCACCCAGGAGCCGCCAGGAGTTAGGGACAACTCACCAGACAACCAGCAACCCACAAACCTGAACCCTGTCTGCCGGGACACTCCACCCTGTAGAGCACAAGTCATGAGGCTGAAAGTTCTTCATCCTCTAACTTCTTCCCTAAACTAAGTGGCTCTCTCAACTTCTCTCTTGTTGCAAAGAGAGACAGCGGCAAAGCCAGGGCCAGAGTGGGAACCAGAAGGGCTGCAGCCAGAGCCCAGCGTCTGCACAGCCTGGGTCTTAAGAACAGCCCAGTGCTGTGACTTTGCCATAAATTTAAAAAAAAACCCTGCCCACAGCCCACAGGTCCTTTTGGGCCCTAATTTATATACTACAGAAAGTCATATACTCAAGCCCGCCTTGCTTCGTAACACCATTATTTACAGCAGGAGAGGAGTTTTTTTTTTTTCTGAAGAAGAATATATTTATTACAGGTAAAGCCAACAGCAGACTCCATAGGTCTGGCAAATCGAGAACAGGTGCTTTGCCTTAACTGTGATTCATTCACTAGGCGCCCAGCTTTTTCCGCTGGCGAGTCCGGGGAGCTCCCTCGACTTTCCCAAGCGTCCAACCACTACTTAGAAGAATTTGCATCGGATTTCCCACTTGGGTCCTATGGAAAAAGCAGATCTTCACGCTGTTTGGTTCCGGATCTGCTGGGCTGTCGCCCTCGGAGAGCTGGAGTGGAAAAGGAGGGGGCCGGCTGGGCGCCGGCATTGATCTTTAAAAAATCATTTTGAAATCGCCATAATGTGAAGAAATATGGCGCTTTGCCCTCGTATTTCACACGTAATGACACGAGATGGCTTCATTTGGAAAGAAAAGCGGGCGGGAGTGTGTGCGTGTGCGGAGGTGATCCGCAGCTTTCTGCAGGGCAGAGGGGTACGTGGCCCAAAAGATAAAACCTCAAATTAGAATGATCCCGCTTTTGTTAAAACGACAGGACTGGGGCAGCCTATCTTAAAAGGGCCCAGGGTCGGAGAATGCTGAGAAAATCGGCCCCAGCCTGCCCGAAACCCGCCCGGGGAGAGGATTGGGTCTGTCCAGGGGCCGCACCTCCCTGAGAGCCCACACCACGAGAAGCCACGGCACCCAGGGCAGAAGCCAGAGGAAAGACGGCTGGAGATGGGCCAGGAAGCCAGCCGGTGGCCCCGAGGGAGCCCCAGCGCAGGGCCGCCGAGGAGACATCAATAAAGCGGGCTATTTGGAAGCTCCTGCGAGACAGTCTGCAGGAGGGAAAGTGGCGGGAGGGCGGGAGACTGACCCTGCAGGCTCCCTGTCTATGCTGGTGTCCAGTACAGCTTGTTTGGAAATCCTCCCGAGCAGGAGAGGCGAAAACTCCGACTCACCTCCTTTCTCACTGGGTGGCAGGGGAGATGGGTGGAAGGGGAGATAACTCTGGACCCCTTCCCACACCTCTGCTCTGCTGACACCTTAGGGAAGTTCCCTTAACCCTTTCTCCTGTTTGGCTCCCCCATCTGGGCAATTTTAAGGGTCTGTTATTCAGTGGAGGAAAGGAGAAATGGCTATGCACCCCCCTTTCCTCCGACCAGGGCCAGAGAGAGGCCCAAGAAATTTAAACGAGCTTTGACTATCTGTATTAAACTCGTTCAGAGGCTCAACTTTCCAGGGGCTGATGAATCCCTTTAACCTCATGCGGGTTCTAATTTCAGGACAGCTCAATTTTAGGACACGATCTTTGGACACGCAGTCCCTTTTATTCCCTTCTCTCCTCCCTCAGCCACTGAAGGGTCAGGAGAAACTCCCAGGCCTACAAACCTCCCAAACTAGTTACAGAGTCCCCTCCAAAGCAGACAACATCCTATCAGATCCCAACTTCTCCCCCATCTCTTTTACTTCATCTCCAGTGGCTTGCTGCTGCGCTGTTGTTTAATAAATATCTGGTGTCAGGGGACAGAGAAGAGGAAAGGAGAGCCGGCGGAGTGGAGTGGAGGTGTGTTTGTGGGGGGGACGGTACCACCTCCTCTTTCTTTAATTATGCCCTGGGCCTCTCCGGCTGCTCCCCAGGCTGGGGCTCGCTCCCTCCCTCTGTCCTGCGCTCCCTCTCTCCCTCCCGGACCCGTCTGGGGAGAGGGCTCCACAGCCAGCGTCCCTTCCGAGGCAGCCCGCTGCTTTCTCTCCGCCTCTCCTCCGCCCCCGCCGCCCCATGCCGAGAACGGCCCCCCTTCCTGCAAAAAGCGGGGGGGGGGGGCGGCCGGCAGCTCGGGCTGAGGTTACGTGGCCGCCGGAGCCCTGACGTGATAGCACATTGCATCAGCATAAAACAATCCATCCTCGATATGGAATGCGGTGCGGACGGATGACAGCGAGAGCGCAGCCCCCTCGTCCGATTGATTTATGTCGGAGCTGACGCTTTATCAGGCAGTCGGAAAAACTTTGACCAATCATTTTGCAAGGAGCGCTGAGCCAGGCTGCTCCACTGTACTTTGTTGGCTGAGAAGTTGAGCAGGGGTGGGGGTGGGAGGGTGGGGGGCTGGGGGGTTCGCGTCCGAAAGCCCTCACACCGGTCCGGGTGCCACCTCTCCCTGCTTGGGCGCCGCGCGCGAGCTCTTCCCTTCCCCCTGCGAGCGCCCGGATAATGTCTGAGAATGTCCATTTCTGGGACGCTTAGCAGCTATTATGTCGACTCGATCATAAGTCACGAGAGTGAGGACGCGCCTCCAGCCAAGTTTCCTTCCGGCCAGTACGCGAGCCCCCGGCAGCCGGGCCACGCGGAGCACCTGGAGTTCCCCTCGTGCAGCTTCCAGCCCAAAGCGCCGGTGTTCGGCGCCTCCTGGGCACCGCTGAGCCCGCACGCGTCCGGAAGCCTGCCGTCCGTCTACCACCCCTACATCCAGCCCCAGGGCGTCCCGCCGGCCGAGAGCAGGTACCTCCGCACCTGGCTGGAGCCGGCGCCGCGCGGCGAAGCTGCTCCTGTGCAGGGCCAGGCGGCGGTGAAGGCGGAGCCGCTGCTGGGCGCGCCTGGGGAGCTGCTGAAGCAGGGCACGCCCGAGTACAGTTTGGAAACTTCGGCGGGCAGGGAGGCCGTCCTGTCTAATCAAAGACCCGGCTACGGGGACAATAAAATTTGCGAAGGAAGCGAGGACAAAGAGAGGCCGGATCAAAGTAAGTTATAAAAAGTGAGGAAATACCCAGGCCGAAGGCCAGGCGAGGGGGAGGGGAGGGGAGGGGAGAGGCAATAAACTGCGGACAATGTGAAGGGAAACCGCGGCGACGGCCGGAGAGCGAGCGGGGGCGGAGGGAAGATGGAGGGAGGCAGCTGAGTGCCCCAGAAAGGGAGACTGAGGCCGCTGGAGGAGCGCCGCCCCCACTCCTCCAAGTCCACGGGGGACCCGGGGCGCAGGGACCAGCTCGCCGCTCTCTCGGCCTCCCTTCCCCCACGCCCCCGAGGCCCGGGCTGAAAGCCCGGGAAGAAGCCGACCACCGCCGGCTGAGAAAGGAGCTGGCAGGGCCGGGGAGGCAGCCAGCGAGGCCGAGAGCCCGCGCGGGCCAGGGCGGGAGCGCACCGGGCTGCCTGCCGGCCACCGCACGCTGGCAGAGCTCCCCGCGCCACGCGCACACCGTAAAAGCCGGCCAAGGGCTAGTGGGAGGGGGCTGATTAGGATTTTATTTGCGATGCAACAGCTTGACGGAGGATTGTTTTTAGCAGATCTCGCTCAGTAGCCGCTCAGGGTCCGCAGCCGGCGCCGGGAGGGGCGCGGGAAGCCCAGGACCCGGAGACTGAGCCTCCTCCCCGGATGCGCCGGCCCCTCCCCGGGAGCCTTCCCTCCGGTCGCCCCCTCCCCTCCGTGGCATCCGCGCCCGGCTTGCAGCTTCCTTTTCTGCGGCTCCGGCTACTCTCCGCGGGGCTCCCTAGCCCCAGCCAGAGCTGTCCGCCTCGCAGGGAGTTGACGAATCGCTTCCGAACTTCGCGGCCGACCCGCTGCGTGGAGAAGGAGAGATCCCGAAAGGACCCTGGGGAGTAGAAGGGTGGGGGGAAGAGAGGCTTGCGGAGAGGCTAACTTTATCCTCGGAACGTTGTTTCTCAGCGTCTCCCACCCCTCCAAAAGCACCCCCGCCAGGAACCGAAGTTGGCTAATTTCCAGGATGTGCTGCTCGCTACGGGCGGCAGGAGGGGAGTCGCGGATTTTTCGTTTTTTAAGGTTGAGAAGGGCAAATTGGTCGGGGCTCTTAGCCCCCGAACAATAACCTGCAGGATGGTGGGCACAAGTCCTCACCTCTTACTCTTTTTGGAGAGTGAGGGTCAGATTCTTTAGTCTCTGCTTGCCCTGCCGGATTTCCCATCAGCAGAGTGGCCCACAGGCCCTTTGGGGGTGCCCTTGCCTTCTGGAGGGTAGAGAACTGCCCAGCTCCCCTGAGGTCTCTGTGAGGTCCCACCATCTCCAACCTGCCAGGGTGAATCACAAGAGCTGGCATTTGGGTAACACACGGCTCTTCCCAAACCCTCCCTGCTCACACCCAAACAGACCCCCACCCCACCCCAAGCCCACAGACTCGACCTGGAAAGTCGATTACGGCAAGGCAGCAGTTTGGCTAGAATCAATTATTAACAGGTTTTTTTCCTCTTTCATATTTAATGCGGCTGTGGGTCCCATCCCAGGCAATCCCATTAAGGAAATAGCACTGCAAATTGGTAAGACACGGTACTTAGTGTAGGATGAACCAGATTTTTTTTTTAAATATTCAGTGCTTTTCATTTGGGGTGAAGGAATCTAGTAGAGGGTGGCTGTTATTTTTAATTGGCTCTGCTTTATTTGGCAACTTTTCTGAGTTCGGGGGTAAGGAGAAGAGAAGCCTGTATACATGTTTGTTTCCTCTTTCTTCCCCTCTTCTACTCAGTCACCCCTTCCCTTTCTCTGTTCCCTCTCACCACATGGAGCCAGTTGGAGTTAGCTTTACTCTGAAGGACTTCTGTTACCCCCACATGATCCATGGCTCCCCCCCTTAGGACTGGACCAATCTTGCATCCCAATTTCCCTGAACTTACTTTAACCAAACTGCGAGCTGAGCAGGAGTGGAAAAGGAGACTATTGCAACCATCAGTTATCTGTGAGCCCCCAGCACTCCCTTGTCCACAGGCTGGAGTTGATAAATGGTTGCACTTGGGTTGCATGTGAATTGGAGTGTGCTGGATGTTTGCGTCTCTAAATGTGAATCCCTATTTGTGGTGTGTTGCGGGGGGGCAGTGAGATATCTGCACAGACACACATGGCTGCTGCCATGTGGCCAAGAGATGCAAGCTTGTGATCAAGGCAGGAGGGTGCACTCAAACTGGACTGGAGGGCCAGGAGGTCTCTTGGCTGTGGCTGAGCGGAAGCCACTCTCCTCTCCCCCAGCCCAATCCTTCTCTCACCTCTCAGACCTAGAGCCAGGACCCTTCAGTCAGCCACCACTAGTTAGTCTGGTAGAGCTGGTGGGGGAGAGGGCTTTAGCCAGGCTGGGCTCTGACACGAGTCCTAACCAGTTCCGACCCAAGTGGAGAAAGAGACGGAGTGAGGACCTGGGGCAGGCAAAGCTTTGGAAGTGGTGAGAAGCCTGGCACACGTTTGGCTCCATGCTGTCCAAATAACTCACCTGGAGGTGCCTATAGCAAGTCTTGACCCACCTCTGGAAGCCTTTCTGGGAACCTGAAGGCCCAGGTGCCCCTTTCTCCAATGTAAGATGGGGAGTGGAGACCAGGGGTGCTCCCTCTTGGAAGGAGAACACGGGGACCCTTCACCCCCTTTCCTTTCTTTGATTCTATCGCTGCTTCTCTTTCAGCCAACCTCTCCGCCAACTGGCTGCACGCTCGCTCTTCCCGGAAAAAGCGCTGTCCCTACACCAAATACCAGACGCTGGAGCTAGAGAAGGAGTTTCTGTTCAATATGTACCTCACCAGGGACCGTAGGCACGAAGTGGCCAGACTCCTCAATCTGAGTGAGAGACAAGTCAAAATCTGGTTTCAGAACCGGCGGATGAAAATGAAGAAAATGAATAAGGAACAGGGCAAAGAGTAAAGATTCCCCCCAGCCCTCCCCACCCCTTCCCCATCTCATGCTTATTTATAAGGGATGGCTGTGGAGCCTGTGCTGTCTGGGATGTATTCAAGTGAATGGGGAAGGGGGTCTTTTTCTTCAAAGTCCTTTTCTGCATCTAGAGCCTCTCTCCTTTCCTTTGCCCTCACCTGTCCTTCTCTTCTCCCTGGGCCTCAGGAGGGAGTTTTATTGATTTAGAAGGTAGATGTAGTTGGTTCCTAAGAAGGTGATGGGCCCCAAGGAAAGAGTGCCCCTAGTAGAGCCCCTAGCAACCCTCTTAATTTTCCTGGGAAGCCCCAGCCCCTCACTTTCAGCCTGCTTGTTTCCCCCCTGCACCTATCCCAAAGTCACCCAGGGACACTCCAACTGCACACAGCCCAACAGACGCCCACCTGCATAAAGCCTGGAGCCCACAGTAACCATGGGAGGGGCTCACACTCAACACTCAAATGAAGTGACACCCTAAATGCAGACCATCACACCCCAAATCTGGCGGAATAGCCCACAGACCATCAGGCAAGTCCAGGGTCTGCCCCTGATGCAATTACACGCCAGGCAGAAGTCTAGAGACACACTCCTGAATGAGGCGCTGCAGCTCAAAGGGCCCAGCGTCACAACACCATCCCCACGGAATCCTTAACTATACCCGGGCATGGACTCAAGGGCAAGTGGGGTAAATTCAGCTCCCAAGCTAGTGGGTTAGAAAGGGCAAGGAAAGGCAGCGGTGGTCTTATGAGAGTCTCTTAGGTTTTGTGAAGGTAGTCCACATACACACATTTTGCTGCAGGAAATGTTTAATTCTGCACGTTGTTTTCCTCTCCTTCCAACAAAAGGAGGTCAGATCGTGGGTCGTAAGCCTTGGCAATGTCGTCCTCACGCTCACCTGTGCCCCGCTTGACAGAGACTGTAGCTTCTCTTGCTCAACACCGGCCCTGCGTTCTTCCGCATTCTCCCCAGCTCTGAAATCAACTCTGTTCGGCCAATCCACCTTGCACCAGCGAGCCAAGTCGCCCCTGTAGAAACCCCCCTCCAACCCTCCATCCTCTGCTAGCTCTACCCCTCCATAGGCGGAAAAGCCAAGTCAGGAGAACCCGATGGAGAATTTATTGTGAATCGATTGCCGGGCTCCTCTCCAGAGCAAGTCGTGGAGGAGCAAAGACTCCCCGGGCGCGCGGAGCTTGACTTCTTCCTCCCGTCCTGCCCAGTCTGACCCCTGCGGAGGAGCCCCGGGCTTGTCAGCTGCCGCCCCAGCGCAGAAGCGCAGAGACCAGCCCCAGTGCCTGGCTTTGCCTCCCTGAGACTCGGGCCTGGATGGCGATCTGCGCGCGCGTACGCTTCTGGGGAGCAGTCCCGCTTGCTAAGGAAAGAGGCGAAATCGCACCTAAGCATTAGGCCGGAGCTTACTCTCGGCTTTCTTCCCTCCCCCTGCTACCCCACCTCTCCAATCCCCTTCAATTCATGGACTCTCGCTCCTGCTTCTCCCGACCCTGCAAGGGGACATTCCAGTAGAACTTCTTTTGCTTTGTCGGTGGCAGTCGTGAAATTGTGCTGTGTTTTGTGATTTCTTTGGGGGTGATTGTCTCGCCTGTTTTCAGTTGTTGCTTATATGGGAGGGTTGTGGGTGGGCGTGGGGAGGGTGAGGGGCTTAGAGCTGATTGTTTGTTTTGGAAGGAAAAACACAAAGAAAAAGAACAAAAAATATATATCACTCTAGAAAATAAATCTCTCCTGTGTGTCATTCTGTGTTGGCTCGGCTCACCTGACCAGAGGTAGAGATGCTAGTTCCAAGAGGGTGGCTTGGAATAAAGAGAGAGTCCTGTGCCCAAGAGGTTGCAGGGTGGGCTTCCTAGTGGAGCTGAGAGCTGGTCCAGACCAAGGTTCCCAAGACCACTGGTTAAACTGAGCAAGAGCCTTGCAACAGGAGAGCTGGGAGACTGGAGGGGAAGAAAAGGAAAGATTAGTGGTTTGGAGAGGGGTCTGGGTCTGCAGGGAGCAATGAGAATCTTCCTCTTAAGTTGCACTAGTGACTTCCCCACCACCTCCAGAGCCAGAGGATGGCGAGGCCTGCCCTGCCATCCCTGGAAGCAGGTCCTCTCTCAGCTGGCTGAGAAAGCCACCTTGCTTTGGCCACTTTAAAATCTCATGCAAGTGAAGAAGGCAGTAACTTCGTTCTGCTATTCCCTGAAGCAGAAGGATGGGATGCAGATAGAGGCCTCCGGAAGGCCAGGCTGTCCTTTCTTCCACTCAAAAAGAGTAAGCCCCTTAGGGTTTTCAATCCCCACCTGGAGTTTGAGGCTCCAATTTGAGCCACAGGGTAGCAGCCTTGGTGTAAGGCGGGTGGAGTTTGGTAGGGGTGGAGGCAGCTCCTACAGGCTGCGCGAGATGGTTGAGTGTGAAACAGAAATGGTTCAGGAGGAAAAAAAACAACAACAAAAAAACCTTCCCAGTCGGACCCCAGAATTACATTCGGTTTCAAGGCACCTTTCTGTCCCCCTCAGACTGTGGCGTCCCACCAAAGCCTCAAATGGGGAGCGCTGTTCTCGGCAGCCCGGCCGTTCTCATCCAGCCGCTGGGATTCTGCTTCTGCCGGGCTGGCGCTTGGGAGCCGCCGGCCTCCTGCCAGAGCCTCCCACCGGGCCCACCCAGCAGCGCTGCAGTCCGAGGAGACCCTGAGGTTGGGGTAGAGGTGGGGACAAAGCCTGGCCCTCGAGAAAGCAGCCTGGAAGCGAAAAGGCCCTGCCTACCCCTCTCCGGCGAACGGAAGGATGAGCTAATCGGAGAGGCAGCAGGAGGCAGGAGAACGCGAAGCTCCTGATACGGCTGGGCCCCAACCCGCATCCTCCGAGGAGGGTTCCAGTCGATATATAAAGTGAATCTGCCTTTAGAGCTTGTGTAGAATGGGCTCCCTCCCCATCCTGGGCTCCCAGGAGCCAGCCCGTGCTGAGAGTGAGCCGAAAAGGCCGGATTCCGCCCAGAGGAGACGCGAGAAAGTGAGGCAGGAACTGAACGGAGTGCTGCGGGGTAGGGGGCGAGGGCGCCCCGGGAAGCCTCCGGCGGCGGCGTCTGGGTCCCCAGCCCGGGGTGGCTTCTTTAAAAACAAACAAAGGCGAAGATGCGGAGGCTCGGAAGCCGGAGATGGGGAAATCTGCCGTCATAAAAGAGAGAGATTCAGAGAGGGGGACCGGGAGAGTGCGAGACAGAGGGAAGCCGGGAGAGGAATTCAATGCCGTGTGCGCAGCAATAAAAGAATATGACCGCTATAAAAGTTTATAGCGTATAAATTTCTGAAGGTTAAGAAACTAAACAGCAGCAAAGCAAACAGTGAGGGGAAACTTTCCGGAGCGGAGAGAGCCACAGCTGGGCCTGGGCTCCGGGCCTGGCGGGCGAATGGGTGGGCCTGACTGGGCCGCCCCCATCCTCACCCTCCCGAAGTGCAGGGCGCGGGGTTTCCGGGGGCCCCAGGGGGCAAAGAGGGGCGAGGAGGGAGGGGGGAGGGAAGAACACTTTTGTTGTCACAGATGCTTCACGGAACGCAACTGGGACTCGTCTTTGTTCTTCGCAACCGCACCCCCTTCCAGAATCGGGCGTCATAAAGAGAAGCCCCCTGCACGCGCGCTCGCGCGCACACACACACACACACACACGCACACACGCAGGTCCGGCGGGGCCAGACGTCTGGGCTCTGGCAGCCTCTTGATCCTTTTACAGTCTCGTCCCATCCTCTCAGGCCTCCTCTCCCCCCACAAAAAGCCCAATTGTTTCCCCTCAGCATTTGAAACAATCGTGCTGGATTTGAAATGTGCTCGGCTCCCCCTTTTACCGGCCCTAAACGGCGCACTGCTCGGCGGTCTCTGCCCGAAATTAGGGGCTTGAGGCGGTGGGTGGGGCGAGAGAGAAAAGCTTCTGGTTTCTTTTTCGCTCCTTATCCCCTCTCCGTGTTTGTTTGTTTTTGTTTGTTTGTTTGGTTTGTTTGTTTGTTTTGTTTTGTTTAAATTTTTTTAGCTTATCTGCACAATTTTCTGAACCACTGCCTGATTTCCGACGCCTTTTCTCTCGCCCGCTCTCGTTTCCCTCGCCCTTTTCTGCTAATACTGAAAGTTTCTCCGTATTGTCGCCGCACTGGCTGGCTCTCTGAGAAGCGGGAGGAGCCGGTGGCGGCGGCGCCTTTTCTCAGCATGGCCGCTAGATGGCACCCTTGCTCCACGTGAAAATCCCCCGTGCTGCGGCTGCCGGCGCCCGCGGCTGCACCTCGCACTTCGGTCGGCCCTGAATCTACGAATTGAGCGCTACCAAAAGTCATGAATAATTTGCCCAGAATAAAAATATAGGGTTCATTGTGGCCATTTCCCCCATTTTGTAGATTTGAGATATAGTGGCGTTGACCCCCTCTCCTCAAATGGTCAATTTTCTGAATTTCCCCCAGGAGCAGGGCTCAGGGCTTCTCACCCTGTTTCTACGTTCGGTGGGGCAACAAATGCATGAAAACGGGGAATAATAGTAATAATAGGACTAGTGGATCCAAATAAAAGAGGGGGATTGGTTCGGAAAAATGAGGTTATCCGGGGAGGGGGGCGAGAGGAATGTCTGCGGATACGGGTGAGCAGGTCAGGTGAGAGGGGCGAGCCGGCAGAAGGTCGGATATAGAGGAAGCCGCCCCAACATGCTGCGGGATCGGCGGGAGAGGGAACCGGGTGAGCCAGCCCGGGGTAGGGGTGGGAGCACTTTGGGGAAAACGGATCCGTGGCTTTGGCGGGGATTCGGAGGTGCCCAGAGCCGGCGGGGCGACTCCGCATGGACCGAGGCTCTAGAGCCTTTGTATGTGGCTGGGGCTGGGCGGGGCGGCGCCGGGCGACCCAGGCTCGGGGCAGGGGCTCCCAAGACGGCGAGGTGCGAAAGGCTCGGATATTTCCTCGATCGATCTGGGCGCTCCAATTTGGGCCGTCAAAAAAGAGTGCGTTTTCCGGATGGATGTGGGAACAGGCGCAGTGCAGGAAGTAGGGGCTCGGTTCTCCCCGCGTCCCGTCCCGTGGCTTCCAGGTGAGAGCTCGGGCTCCGTGCCCCGCGGCCCCGGCCCCAGACAGACCTGGGGAACACCGTTCCCTTCGCAGCTTAGCAGCTTGGAGGCCTGGACTTCAGGCATTTCTCGCTCTGAGACCTGAGCGCTGTCAGCCTGCGCATAGCCCCCTTAGTTTCCACATCTCCCATTTCGACCCGGCCCAGCCGATCCTTGCCCTCCATCCGGACAAACGCGTGCGAGAAATGGATGCCCCCCCCCCACGTAAGATTAGCCCCGCTGCAGCCTCTCCTCTCCTCCCCCAGGACCGGGCGCGAAGAGGCTAGCAGAGTTTTCTCAACTTGAGTTTCTCTAATAAATCTACGCTCCGTTGGGTGTTTATAAATTATCTCCTCGCTCTTTCTTGTTTTTTCTTATAATAGAAACATTTTCCTTCCATCAGGAATTTCTGGCACGGTGTAGGGATGATTTAGAACAAACCATTGAATTTCTACCTCACCGGTGAGCCCTCAAATCATGACCATAAAATCCCCGGCACTTGATAAAAATGTTCTCTTCGGCAACAACTTAACTCTGCTTTCCGCTGCCTCACCGCCCCCTCAGCCTGGAGCTGAAAATTCAAGACCCTGGTCCTCTCCCCTCCTTTTCTCCTTTCTCTCTCTCCCTTTCAGCCCCTCTCCCATTCTCCAGATTCACTTTTGAAGGACCAAGTGGCCCCACCGGTACCTTCCCTTTGGAAAAGGTGATAGTTTCATTTTTACAAGGGTTGGGGTGAGTGGGATCCCCAAAAAGCACCCCTCCAAAAGGAAGCCACTCTCTCGTGAATAAACAATTGATCAATAGTGGATCGAATGTATTTGTAAAGGCTCCACCTTTGTTACTAGAAGATTTCTTTATTTCTCTCTCCCTACCTTCCTTCTTTCCTTTCCTTTCCTCTCCTTTCTTTTCCTTTCCTTTCCTTGTCTTTCCTTGCTCAGTGAGCCACTTCAGGAAGCCATTGGTTTGGACCCTCAGATTGGGGCCTTCTAAAGCCTGGCCACCATTGTCACTAGGCCCAGTAGGCCAGGAAAGGCAACTGGCAAGATAGTGTGGTATCCAGTCAGCTGGGTCCTGCAGTCTGTTTCAGGACGTAGGTCCTCAGGTCTGGAGGGAGAGCAGGGTTTAACTAGAGGCTCCCAAGGGGAGAGGAGAGAAAATGGGGGACTCAGTGACCTTGCTGCATCCAAATCCCTTCTACCCCAAAGTCAGTTTAGGTAGTGACAGTAGCTCAAAGGACGGTGAAGGCTAAATGGTGCCCCTCCCATTCATACACTCTGCAGTCACTGTCCAGGGCAGAGGAGGGCACAGGACAGTGGGCACCAAGGCCAGGCACCAGGGCAGCAGCCTCCACTGCTCTTCCCTCCCTCTGATGTGCTGATGAGCCTGGAACTGCCCTCTCAACCGACGGTGATGCGGAAGGTGTGGAGGACTGGCCTGGGAAGGTTGGGAGCCAGTTGGGCTTGGTTACTGGGTCCCGAGGCCTGGGTGCAGGACTGGGGCAGCCCAACTGAATGTTATCCTGCTGGTGGCATCAGGCCCCTCTCCCATCACACAGAGTTGGTCTGCCAAAGGCTTACTGACTGGGCTCCAGTACCTTGAGACCCCCTCCCCATTCCAGCAACCCCCTTCCAGGCCACCCGAGGTTGTGTAAAACTGCAGGATCGCAGTTGCAGGGTGAGCTTTGGTCAGGACTTCACCACTGCCCATTAACCAGAAAGTTTCGGCTCTTCCTCCTGGTGCCTCCTCAAGGTCTCCTGGATCCCTTCGCCAAAGAAAAGCCTTGTCTGTTTGTTGGAAAATTGGTGAGTGGCCTGGGTGGCGCAGAGAGTGTGGTTTGGGGGCTCCGGAGAGGGAGTGGGGGCAGGTGCTTCAACAGCTGAAGGAGGCGGGAAATCTCTGAAAAGTCACCGTTTGCGCCGAAAAAAACTCATAATCATTCTCATTTCGGCTTTGTCACCCCCACCGTGCTGCAGTCGGGTGGCGGGGGCGATCGAAGCTGCAGTTTTATAGCTGTAGAGGAAAGAACTCGTAAAATGCTAACAGCTTTTATGCGCTGCGGCATAAACAACAACAGACTCGGCTTTATGGCGTTTTATAGTTTGTTAAAGAGTTTACAGCCGTTTTTGGGGGCCGGTTACCCAGCCGATTCCCTCCACACGATAGTTAAACCTTTATCAATAATAAGGAAATTGATCATTAAAGCTTTAAATATGACTACCTCGTTTGTTTGAAAATATGTTTAGGAGAGGAAGCTGTATGATTTGATAACTTGTATTAAAATACCAATTACATTTATAGGACCTTTTAAAACTCGGTGCAATTAAACCGTGTTCTTTTACATTTTTCCGAAGCGACCCTGACATTTAAAAAGACTCCAACTGCCTCGTTAAAATCGCGAAATTAACAGCGTGCCTACGCCTGGCGCGTTGTGTATGTGTGTGCGTGGTTTTTTCCGTGCGCCCCACATCAGTCTTTGGGGGTGGTCTGCGAGGGTATTTGATTTGTTGTGAGGCGAGAGATATCTCATTAATGTAGGTAGTTAAACAGATTTAATCCGTATTCATTCTCTCTCCCCCCTCTCCTCCCCGCTCTCTCCCCCTCTCCCCCTCTCTCTCCCTGGGTGTTTTTTTTTTTTTTCTTCCCCTCCTTTTTTTTTTTTTTTCCTCGCTCTCTCCTCACTCCCTGGCGCTCTCTCGCTCTAGCTCTCTCTCTTGCTCGCTCGCTCTCGCTCTCACCCTAGCTCTGCGTTCTGTCCGGGAGGAGTACGGAGAAGCCAATAGGATGCGGGGTCTCTAATGGATGCAAATGATCATGAAAAGACAGTGCAAAATATGAAACAACTCATTTGCAGGGAAGTAAATCACCGAAAACTGTTTATGAACTGGCATCCCTTCTTCGAAATGTAAAGCGAGGACCTCTTTAAGTGGCGGTATATTTTTTGGGGGGGTGGGGGGTGGGGGAGGGCGAGCGAGCCGCGGCTGCCATGCAAGCTTAGACTTTTGGAGGCTTCGCTGTCCTTTTCTATTCCTGGAAATCACAAAAAGTGTGGTGGCTTCGAGATCTTCTTCGCCTTTTCTTTCTTTTCTTCCCCCCCCCCTCCTCCTTTTCCTCTCCTTTCCTGGCGAGGGTAACTAGGAGCCGGCGAATCCGCGTTTTTTTCTCTCTCTCTCCCTCCCTTTCCCCCTCCCCACCCCCTCCCCAACAGCCCCCAACTATAGCCGCCGCCGCCGCCGCCGCCTCAAAATTCAATAAAATGAGCTCTTATTTCGTCAACTCACTGTTCTCCAAATACAAAACCGGGGAGTCCCTGCGCCCCAATTATTATGACTGCGGCTTCGCCCAGGACCTGGGCGGCCGACCCACCGTGGTGTACGGTCCCAGCAGCGGCGGCAGCTTCCAGCACCCGTCGCAAATCCAGGAGTTCTACCACGGGCCGTCGTCGCTGTCCACGGCTCCCTATCAGCAGAACCCGTGCGCCGTGGCGTGCCACGGGGACCCGGGCAACTTCTACGGCTACGACCCGCTGCAGCGGCAGAGCCTGTTCGGTGCGCAGGATCCAGACCTGGTGCAGTACGCAGACTGCAAGCTCGCCGCCGCCAGCGGCCTGGGGGAGGAGGCCGAGGGGTCCGAGCAGAGCCCGTCGCCCACACAGCTCTTCCCCTGGATGCGCCCGCAAGGTGAGCTCGCGTCGGGGCCGGCGGGGGGAAGGGAGACCCCGGGCCCAGGCCGGCACGGGGGGCCGGGCAGGCCAGGCGCGGTTCCGCCAGCCCCTGGAAGACTTGCTTGCTCCGTTCAGATGGGCTCCCCCTTCTTTCCTTCCTTCCTTCCTTCCTCCCTCCCTTCCTTCCTTCCTTCCTTCCTACCTTTCCTTCTTTCTTTTTTTGTTTCCCTTGAAGGAGGTCGCTAAGCGACATTTCCTGAATCCATAAACCCCTCACCCTGCCTGACTTTTTTTCTTCTTCCCCTCCTTTTTTCCCCTTTTACTGTTTTATGGGGGGTAGTGGAGAAAGGGTGGTGGGAATGGGGCGCTCAACTTTTGCACTTCTCAATTGCTTTATAGTTTAATTACCCTGAAGAAACTTTTCTTCTGGGGCAGAGGCTCTGGGGGCTTTTCAAGGCGGGTCCATTCGTCCCCATCCTGGCTTTTTTATTCTTACTTTTCCCCCTCCTTCACATCCTTCCTTCTAAAGTTAATGGCACTTTTAATAGATTCAACCACCCCCGCCCAACTCTCTGGTGCTGGTTACCAGGGCAGGGGGCTCCCCTTTCTGGCTCCCTTAGATTCAGTGGTGTCTGATCCCCCTCACCCGCCCCCCCTCGTCTGACCGCGGCCTCCCAGCGCTCCCGCCCCTGCACGGGGTAGAAGGTCCCCTGCCCTTATTATACTGGTCTCCTAGGCTGGTTCACGAATCTTCCAACCTACTCTGTCTCTTCCCCCTCCCCCACCCTCCCCTCCCCTCTGTCTCGCCCTTTCCCCCATTCCCAGCAGCCGCTGGACGCAGGCGAGGCCGACAGACCTACAGCCGCTACCAGACCCTGGAGCTGGAGAAGGAGTTCCTATTTAATCCCTATCTGACTCGCAAGCGGCGGATCGAGGTATCGCATGCGCTGGGACTGACAGAGAGACAGGTCAAAATCTGGTTCCAGAACCGGAGGATGAAGTGGAAAAAAGAGAACAACAAAGACAAGTTCCCTAGCAGCAAATGCGAGCAGGAGGAGCTGGAGAAACAGAAGCTGGAGCGGGCCCCGGAGGCGGCGGACGAGGGCGACGCGCAGAAGGGCGACAAGAAGTAGGCTCCAGCTGGGACTGCCAGGGCCGCGGCCGCCCTGCCTCCGTGGGTCACCCGACAGCGCTGCCATCGCCCGCCCCCGCCCGAGAGAGCTCTGGCCCCGCGAGCGGGGCCCGGAGCCTGGCCTCCCACCGCAGCGTCCCCGCCGCGCCAGTCCCCGCTAGTGGTAGTTTCTCGTAATAGCTTCTGTGTGTGAGCTACCGTGGATCTCCTTCCCATCTCTTGGGGGCCGGGGGGGAAAGAAAAGGATTTTAAGCAAGGACTCCCTTTCCCTGCTAGGGTGAGCGGCTGCGGCCTGGCTGAGCCCCACCCCCACGCCCCTGCCCCGTGTAAAAAGCCTCCTTGTGCAATGGTCTTTTTTCCTTTGAACGTGCTTCTTTGTAATGACCGAGGTACCGATTTCTGCTAAGTTCTCCCAACAACATGAAACTGCCTATTCACGCCGTAATTCTTTGTCTCCCTCTCTCCGTCTCTCTCTCTCTCTCTCTCTCTCTCTCTCTCTCTCTCTCGCCTCGTCCTCATTTCCCCTCCCACCCCCCTCCCAGCTGCCCTCCCTAGCTCGCTGGCTTTCTCTCTGGCTTCTCTCTTTTCCTCCAGCCCCCCCGCCCCCGCTTTGGTTTGGCAATTTCGTCTTAAGTGTTTCTCAAAAGAGGTTACTTTAGTTAGCATGCGCGCTGTGGGCAATTGTTTAAAGTGTTCTTAGGTTTACTGTGAAGAGAATGTATCCTGTATCCGTGAATTGCTTTATTGGGGGGCGGGAGGGCTAATTATATATTTTGTTGTTCTTCTATACTTTGTTCTGTTGTCTGCGCCTGAAAAGGGCGGAAGAGTTACAATAAAGTTTACAAGCGAGAACCCGAGACTTGCCCGGCCCGCGCTCCTCATTTGCTCCCGGCGCCTTACAGAGCTGCGGAGGGGGGGAGCCGGTCACCGGGCTCCTGCGTCCGCCTGGCCGCGCAGTGGAGGGGGCGGGGGCTGGAGGCAGGTGGTGCGAGTCCCTTGGCCCAGGGGCGCAGGGGGTGAGGGAGGCGGCTGTGCGTGATTGGAGGAGAGACGAACGAGGGAGGGGAGCCGAGAGAAACCCCCTCCCCCTCCCTTCGCGTTCCGAGGCTGCCGGCCCCGGAGACCCCTGCGCCCAGGCCATGCTGGAGAGATGCGCCTGGGCTGGTGGCTTTATCCCCCCAACCTCCCCCTTTGTTTTTGTGTGCCCTCTCCTGTGTGTGTGTGCGGGGGTGGAGGTGGAGTGCGGAGCTGCTGAACAAGCTGAAAAATAAAAAATAAAAAAATTTAATGTTTTTCGTACTCTCGTGGGGGGAGGAGGAGGAGAAGGGAGATGCTCTTCCCTGCCTCTCCCTTTCTGGGACTTAGCCACCTTCGCCCACCTCCGAGGTGGTGGCTCGCCGCCTTCCTTCCTTCGCTCCCTCTGGTTCTCCAGCAGCCACGCTCGACTGAGGCATCCGCCTCCGGGAACCAGGAGAGAGCATGCCGGGCCACCCTCCTCCCTTCCTTTCTCTTCCCACCCACCCCACCCCCTTCCTTTTTACATTTTCAAACCTTTTTTTTTTATTTTTTAGCCGCCAGAAACCGCAGCATCCAACGCCCGTGGGCTGGATTCCGCGCCTCTGGGAGCACCCAGGAAATCTCACTCCGTCCCTGCCCGTCTGGGGCAGAGAGAGAGAGAGAGAGAGAGAGAGAGAGAGAGCCTTGAGGCCAGGCTCACCTCGCTCCTCATCTCGGGAGAAACGGACCAGTTCCGGACCAAGTTCCCCCAAAGGCCCAGCCAGGCTGAAGCGGTCAGGATTAATAAAGACTTGGCCTGCCCCCACCCACTCACCCGGTTGTATGCAATCCCTGCGTTTGTTTCTGGCTGGGTAACGGGCTGGGGAGGAGGGGGTGACAACAAGGATCGCTCTCGGAGGTTATTTATTTTCCCTTCCACTCAATCCCTTCTTCCCCAAATCTCGCCTGCAAGCTGCCTCCAGCCCACGGGGGTCGACAGCGGCCCTTGAGCCCCCAGCCCCAATCCACAGGGCCTGGTTTTCTCATTCATTATTGATCATATTTTATAAATCCAACGCCACACAATTTTTTCCACATTACCGGGAGCCGTGGGGAGGCTGCCCGGCTATTGGCAGAGGGGACATCACGTGGGCGGGGTCACGTGGTCCAGAGAGGAAAAAGGGGGTCCTTTTTGGTGTAAATCTGGACTCTAATTCTGTAATATATCAAGGAATCTCGTAAAACCGACACTAAAACGTCCCTGCCTACAAATCATCCGGCCAAATTATGAGTTCATTGTATTATGCGAATGCTTTATTTTCTAAATATCCAGCCGCAAGTTCGGTTTTCGCTACCGGAGCCTTCCCCGAACAAACTTCTTGTGCGTTTGCTTCCAACCCCCAGCGCCCGGGCTATGGAGCGGGTTCGGGCGCTTCCTTCGCCGCCTCGATGCAGGGCTTGTACCCCGGCGGGGGGGGCATGGCGGGCCAGAGTGCAGCCGGCGTCTACGCGGCCGGCTACGGGCTCGAGCCGAGTTCCTTCAACATGCACTGCGCACCCTTTGAGCAGAACCTCTCCGGGGTGTGTCCCGGCGACTCTGCCAAGGCGGCGGGCGCCAAGGAGCAGAGGGACTCGGACTTGGCGGCCGAGAGTAACTTCCGGATCTACCCTTGGATGCGAAGCTCAGGTAACGCCGCGCACCGAGCAGTCCCGAGCGGTCCCGAGCCGCAGTGGCCCGGGCACATTCCCCGGAAGGCGCCCCCTTCCCGGCCAAGTGCCCCTCTCCGTGTCCAGAGTGCCCCTGGTAGGAGGTCGGCCCTGGGGACGCGGCCCCCCACCCCGAGCCGCGACCCGGCGCGCCGCCCCCATTCCCGTTTTTGCTTGGTGCTCTCAGGTTCGCTCTGCTTCCCTAGCGGATCCCTCTCCGCCGACGCCGCGGCGGCGCTCTGAGCCCCCAGCCCACCCCCCCACCCTTCCTCCCGGCCTTTTAGCTTTAAATATTTATCAGCCGCGCCGGCACGGGCTGGAGAGGAGGCCGTTTGTCTTGCGGAGGAAGGCTGGGGTTTGCAGAGAATAGCCATTAGGGTCTCCCCCCTCCCTTCTGCCTTCCCCAGCCGGGGATCTCAGCTCTGGGTGTGTCCCCCAGCCCCAGCTTGGATAAGGTCTAGGGGAGGGGGCTGCAGCGCTGAGCAGTTCTCCCCTCCCCCTTTCTTCCCAGCCAACCCCGCTCCCCCATTATTCCCTTCTGGACAATTAGAGGTGGGCTCTAGAGGCCTGGTGGGAGGAGGGGATGTGAGAGGTGATGAGGATTCAGCCAGGGACACAGAGCCAGAGAGGCAGGTGGAGAGAGGGGGGCTGAGGCCAAGAGAGAGCAGGCTCCTGACCCCCAGGAAACTTGGGAAGGGGGAGGCAGGAGAACTAGAGAAAGGAGCAGAGGCCTCAGGGCAGTACAGCTGGCTTCCTCGGGTGCCCTTCCTAGCACCCCTGGAGAACTGGCCAACTAGTTTGCAAGTGTCGTTCCAGGAGGGTGGAGGTCCGTGGGGTCTCCTGACAAGCCTGTCCCAGACATCCTTCATAATGTTGTCCTGGACTCAGAGGCCAATCTCAGGGTCCAGGACACCCAAGACTTGCGGTCAGACGGTCCCAATCCAGCCAGGGTTGAGGGCCAGGAGGAGCCCAGCTCTTACACTTTCAGTATTAGTGGTCACGGTCCCCATTACCTGCTTCATAATTCAACTGCCTTCCAGCTGATTTATTAAAGCCCCAATTTTTCTGCTCATAAACATTTCAGCTTGGCTTTTATCTGACTTGAAATTAGGGCCCCTAGCCCCTCCTCCCACTGTCTCCTTCCTAGGAGGGCTGGCACCAGCACCTCCCCCAAGCCTCCTCAGGGTTTGGGGCCTAACCTGGGAAGCTTTTCCCTGCCCTTCAGCCCCCACCAGCCAGATACTGAATGTTCTACCCCAACCCAGGCTGCTGTCTCTCCTCTCCCTCTGTGCCTTCCTGGAGGCCCAAAGATTGCTTTGGAGGGCGGGGTTGTCTGGGCAGGTGGGCAGGCAGGACAGCCTGGCCCTGTCTGAACCTCAGCCACTCACTGGAAAATAGTCATCAGAAGGTAGCTGCTCTCCAACTGACTCCACGCTCCAAGGAAATCTGCAAATTCTCACCTCCTCGACATTCCACAACAGGCTGGGGGAGGGGGGAGACTGGACCTGTGAGGCTCTTTGTCTCCTTTTCTTTTTGGGAAAAGCCCTCAGGCCAGGCCTAGAGTCCCACTCCAGGGTCACTTGCATGGTTTCTGTTGTCCTGTACCCCCAAAGACCATCAGAGTCAGCATGCAAAAGGGGAGACTTGGGGTTCCTGGTCCCGGAGGATTAACTGCCTTTCATCCCACATACACCCCTTTAGGCACAGGGCCTTCAAGAGCCAGCAGGTTAGACCTTGTGTTCAGAAGCCCTAGGCTAGAAGACTTCCTGGGTGGAAGATGGGAGTGTTTGCCTTGGGAGGCCTGTAGAAAGGTCTGTACGTTGAGGAAAGATGGCAGGCATAGGCTGGGGTATGGATAGTGACAATTTGATGTAATGGGAAATAGGCTCTTCCAACCATCGATGCCAAACCGCATACAGGGTCCAAGAGGGAGGTGAGCAATCTCATGGCTCGTTCCTCACTCACTGATTTTTCTCCTGCAAATAACCTGCGCAGGGACCGACCGCAAGCGAGGTCGCCAGACCTATACCCGCTATCAGACCCTGGAGCTGGAGAAGGAGTTTCACTACAATCGCTACCTGACGCGGCGGCGGCGCATCGAGATCGCGCACGCGCTCTGCCTCACCGAAAGACAGATCAAGATCTGGTTCCAGAACCGCCGCATGAAGTGGAAAAAAGAGAACAAGACAGCGGGCCCCGGGGCCACCAGGCAGGACAAGGCCGAGGCGGAGGAGGACGAGGAAGAGTGAGGGACAGAGAAAGGGCAGAGGAAGAGAGACGAAAAAGGGAAAGAGAGAGAGAAACCCAGCTCTGGGGACTGAACCAGGAAACTCAAGTCAAATAGGGAGGAAAAAAAACTATTTAAATGGAAAGCAGTTAATTTTTTTTAAGGAGAGAAGGTGAAATTTTGGTTTCTTAACACTGAAAAAAAATACTACCTATAGGAAAGTCCATCAGGTTTGTTTTGTACAGTATGGGAAGGACATCATCTACCTGTTCTGTAGCTTTCTGGAATTTGCCTCCCCTTTTCTATGTCGCTAATTGTTAAGGTCTTTGGTAAAATCTTGCTGTTTTGTAAGCCCCATCTTTGACGCTGTCTGTGTGGTCTGTGGGTCTGGAATAACGTGTGGTTCCCCGGCTTCCTGAGCAACACCCCCTTCCCAGTAGCGGCACTGAAGGGGCCTTAGGGAGCCCCAAGGACCCACCAGCTAGCTCAAGTGTCCCCTCTGTGCACCTGGCCTGCCCGCTGCTCCTTGCTTCCACCAGCCCCTGTGATCCTCTTTGCATTCTATGTGTATCTGAAGGATAGAGAAATAAAAGCAATTAAAGATAAACAGATCCCCTATTTTCTGTGTCTCCCTAAGGCTGGGAGGGGGTGAGGGATAGTCATGCATCCCAGCACCCCTTTGCTCCAACTTCTGCTGCTGGCCCATTTCTTTCTGTGCTGGGGCCTGCTCTTTTTTCTTGTGCCCCTTGCTCTGGGGGCTGCCAACTAATGAACCTCGGATATCACACACACACACATTCCCTTTACATTTTTTTACACATATTGACACACAGATGCACCCAACCACACCTATTTACAGGCTGACACTGCACATAAATAAATATATACATTGTCACACACAGTCACAAACATCCATATTCATATGTTCACAAATAAACATACCGGCATTCACACATCCCAAACCCTGCCCGGAACACATAGTATTCACATTCACTCATACAAGTAAACCCACATTCATGCTCACACACACATTTATACATACCAGGGTACACTCACACATTGGCTCATAAAACACACAGATTCACATTTGCCCCCAAGTAAACACCTCCTTGAGTCCACACGCCCAGTCGCACACATTCACAAAACAAAACAAAAAACAAACCCCCCACAGTTCCACAAACTCTTCCTCATTTCACACCAGGCTGTGGCTCGGCGCCGCCGCCGAGGCACAAATATAGAGCTGAAATCTGAAGTGCTAGGCCTCAAGCGAAGAAGAAGCGGAAGGAAAGGGAAGGTGACCACCCAAATCCACCCCCCCTTCTCGCGCCGGCGGGCGGGCGGCGTTGGGCAGAGGCCAGGCCGGCGAGCAAAAACCTCCCGGCCGCCCAATCAGGCCTCCAACGTCAAGATGCTCCTGGCTTTCCGCTCCGTCTGCAAACATTTTCCGCAAGAGCTATTCGGTTATTTTACTGCAATTTATTTTACTTTCATTTATTTTAATTTATCTCATTCTAAATTGACCCAGCGACCCAAGTAAAACTTGAAATTGGGGGAAGAAAATGAGCGCCGATAGCGAGAAGCTGAGCGGTGCGAACTACCCGGCTGCTGTGGCCGCATCCCTGCTGCTCCGAGCCCGGTTGCCCGCCTTCCGCGGGCTGCCTCTGAGCCTTTCTGCCCGCTGTCCGCGCTGCCGGCAACCTGGAATCTTCTCCGGAGTACAGAGAAAGAGAAAAAAGAAAAACATTTGTGTGGGGGGGAGTTATTTCCTTTCCTGCATTTGGGCGCTGGTAGCTCAATTCAAAATTCGGGCATATTTCAGGGGACTCGGGAAACCTGGGGTGAATCTGGGTTGTTGTTTGCCTCCAAAACACCCCCTTGATTGAGGGATAAATACCCAGAGGACGGTGCCTACATAGCTAGACCTGCGTAGTTGATTTTTAGGATCTATTCGATTATAAACCCTGGATTATTTAAAGATCGGGCGTCGGAACAGAGAAGGGGAAGAGGGTTGGAAGGAAGCGTGTTTTAGGAGAATCTGTTTAATCTGAATTTGTAAGTAAAAGGTTCCTAAACCTTCAGTTCCCTCATTAATGACCGCAGAATCCCCGCCCCCCTCCCCGCGCAGGGCACAGGGAGTTTGTCCCTGGGAACCTGGGCGTGTGGGCATTTGGGTGGGAGAGTCAAGGGTCCGGCTTTACCCTCCTCCAATTTCTGGGGTGCAGAGGCAAGCATCCAGTGGCTAGAGTGTCCGCCTTGGCCCCCATTAGCCTCTTTGGGGCAAAAAGTAGGCCCTAGGAGATCCAGGGCCCCACACCGGCAGTGCTACAAGCTTCACAGGTGGGGTTCCCGCCATCTATAGTGCTGGGAGTGAGGGGGGCATTCAGAGGTGGGAAAGGGGGCACTGAAGCTTTCATTTTGCCCTGATGCAAGTGGCAACTCTGGACACTAGCTGCTGCTCCTAACTCACCCCCAGATTGCCTTAGAATGGTCCCTGTGTGGAGGTTTTGGGGTGAATTTTTCCTAGAAGAGGGGGGCAGAACTCCTGTGAGAATAGGGAGGTTCCAAAAAGAACCCCCCTCCCAGCTGGATGCTTGTGCCTCCTCTGCCTGATTCCCCACACCCCAAATCGCACCCCTTCTCAGATTGGGGTTTCCCCAAAAATCGAGAGGGAGAAGAAAAGAAGATGGCGACTGAGAAAAGCGTTGCTGGTGGAGCAGCCATGAAGAAATGCAATAAATTCCTTGTTGTTTTATGAAAATTTACAACTTTGTGATAGAAGTTTATGAGTGGTTGAATCCAGCGATTGGCCAGCGCTGGTCATGTGGCCGGGCGATCGTGAACATGAACTTTTTATCATTTCCCTGGTGGTTATAATGCAGCATTCTTTTGGACACCACACCTAGGTCGGAGCACTGTCGTCCTTCAGGGCTCCAGCCTCTTGATATTTTTATACTTCAGTATCAGCTCGATAAAGCAAAAGAGAGAGAGGAAAAGCGAGGAGGAGAGGAAAGGAGAGAGAGAGAGAGAGAGAGAAGGAGAGGTGGGAATTACACAAAAGAGAAAAACAAAAATAATTTTAATTTCTAAGTTAATTTGCTTGCTGATCTGGGATTTTATCATCATGGAGGGTAAATGGACAATCTGCCCAGGACTGCAGCCTGATACCATTTTTCAAAGCCAGAACTTACTCCATTTTCTATGCAAATATCAGAAACGCGAACACCCTCTCTTCCCAAGTCAGAGAAGGGGAAGCAACGGCTCTCAGGTTGGGACAATATTATCTGGAAGATGAAGAAGAAACCGAACGCTCTCTCTCGCTCTCTCTCTCTTTTTTTTTTCCTTTCTTTCCACCCCCTTCAATCGGAGGAAAGAAATCCCAAGCTCTGCAAAGGTAAGGGAGATTCTACAATTTCTTCTTATTCTTTTGCATTGATTTTATAGGGGGTGGGGCTTGGGTTTGTCTCTCTCTTCCCCCCCCGCCAAGACGGGGCTGAACCCCACCTCTGGGCGCTGCAGGGAGAAGCTTCCCAGGACATTCGGTGGCCGAGAGAGGGGTGGCTGCTTCCTGGAGGGGGAGCAGGGCAGGGAGACGGGAGGGTGAACCGAAAGGGGCCACGGAGGCGAGCTCTAAGTCGCCTTTTTAAGCTGGGAGGAGAGGTTTAAGCGAGGGGGCTGCAAAAGAGAGGATGGGGATGTCTGGGCTTCGGGACGCCGGCAGAAGCCGGTTGCGACGGCCTCTGTGGGTTTGCACCCCCTCCCCCTCCCACCATCCTTCCCTTGTTCCGGCCTCCCCCAATTGCCCCCGCGCAGTTCTCTTGCCCGGTGCGGGTATCGGGTATCGGTGGTTTCCCGGCAGCACTGGCACAAGGGGCGGTGGCGCTGAGGGACGTCCTGGTCTCTGGAGGGCCTGGAATCTCCGCAGAGGCCAGCGAGGGCGAGGAGGCGTCTAGAGAGACACAGAAAGAACAATTCACAGAGAAATACTCATTATCTCCCTTCGGAGATATTTCTGAAATTAAAGGGCTGTGGGTGGAGGCACCCAAATCGAGGGATACCTCCCAGGAAGCATGCCTGAAAATGCCCAGGTCGTTCGCCACTCCCGCAGGAGGGAGCCTCGCTCTGCAGGGAGACAATTTTGTGGTTTTTAACGCGGTAGGTTACAGCGTGTTGATTTCTGTGCAACATTGGTTCTATTACTTGTGTTTTATTGGTATGGATTTTGGTGGAGGAGAAAATTGCCGTGTGTGTCTTGATGTGGAAACATTTCAAACTTTCCTAGATCCAAATGTGATTGTGAAGAAGCTGTTTAACACGTTGTTTTAGGCATGTAAACAAAAGAGAAAAACAAAAACAAAAAAGGGAAGAATAAAATTAAAAGAAAATCCCATTAGGGGACCTGCTGGTGTCCGGACCAGAAAGCTGCCTGGCACTGAGCTCAGACAGCTAATGCTGTCCCTCCGGCGCCTGATTTCATTCCGCAGCCAGGTCTCCGGGGGCGGGGGAAGGGGGGAGAAGAACCGTAGGGCGGGAGGCCGAGATTCCTAAAGTAGCTGGTGGGGTTGAAAAAAGGCACAAGTCGCTAGGTGAGGACTTAAAAATAGAGAGGGCTTCTGGGGAAGCTGCCAGACGACAGATAAGGGACTTAGGGCGCGGAGGGCAGGAGAGACTGTGATTTAGTTTGGTTTGCAGGAATAGGTGATTGCTTTCCTCTTTTTAAAGACCAGATGCAGGGCATTCAGCCTCGGGCCTCTGGTTGCCCAGGGATTGTGGGGTCTGGGTGTGTGTGGGGGGATATTGGCCCTCTCAATCCTGAGCTGAGAAGAGAGAAGCAGCCACTTGTGGCGCTGGAGGGGGGCCCCTGGAGGCACAGGTAGATGCCCTCGAAGCAGGCCCGGAATGGGTGCCTGAAGGGACTCCTCGGCTGCATAGCGAGAGGAGTTCTCGGCCAGCACCCACGGCACTAAGAGCCTATTCTCAAAGGGAAAATTCCCCAAACGCACCCAGACTGAAGGTCTTTTTCTCCTGTAGTCTTGGCGGAGTATAAATCATCCCTTAGACAGTTTGCTCTGACCCAAATTATGCGGTTTGCTGCCATCTACCGTCCGTTTGGAGACATGCGGCTTCGGCGCCGAATGCCCCGCGACACTGCCTGAACCATGCCCGACAACTGGAGTCCCCGCCGCTCTGGTTCGGCGGGATTCTGGGGACGTCGGCCCAGATTGACGCTTTCCGCTGGATCTTGGTTCCCGCCTGCCCGCGTGTGAATTGGAGAACAAGCGTTCCCTCCCCCTTGTCAGCCTCATCCCAGCTCCAAACCTGGCGGCTGGCTGAGGAAAGCGGCTTTTTCTAGGGCATATTTAAAAAGGACTAATACTTCATCCCGCGGGCAGGGGGCCCTGAATCAAAGGATTGGGGGATCAGAGTCGAGAGCCCTCTCCCCACTATTCCCCTCCAAGCTCAAGAGGGGATCACCAGGGCCGCTAGGGAGATCCGAGGCCAAGGCTGTTCAAGGTTTATTTGGTTTTCTTTTCGGCTAAGGGAGGTGTCCCGCAGGCGAGGCGCTGGCCCGGTCAGTTCCACTCGGTTGTCAAAAGACAAACCTAGTCTGTGTTCTCCGGGTTGGGTGGTGGGTCTTGCCAGTTTCTTGGCCATTTGAGTCTGTGGTGAAGGAATTGAGCCGAGTTTTCTGGAAACTGTTGGTGTCTTGCAAGTGAGTGTGGGTCCCCTTCCCTATTCCCGATCATTTCAAGCGAAATCGACACAAATATGCTTTGGGAAAAAACGGGGAGTGGGAGTGCGGACCAATCAGTAAGGAACCCAACCATTGTAATTTCCGTTCCTGCGGACCCTTCATACCCGCTGAAGCCGACTGCTTTCCCAGAAGCGGGCGGCGAGGGCGGGGGTACGCGCCACTGCCGCCGAGGTTGAATATTGGCCCCTGTTTCACGGGTTACTGATTAGCTCGGGCTTTCAAGCCGCAGGAGGAAGCTCTGGCCGCTCCTTTCAAGGTGCTGTGGCCCCAGTTCCTGGGCGGGGGCTCCAGGAAATTGCCTGCGGTGCCAGGCAGGCCGAGGTGTTACTAGGGTCTGGCCCGGAGCTGCCGAGGTCGAGGGGCCCAGCGGTACTGGGGGCAAACGCGGGGGCTGCGGCCCGGAGCCTTTGGCGCCTCGTGAGTCTGGGCCGCAGGAGCCCTTTCAGCTCTCCAGCAGAGAGTGACTTTTTGGCGGCTAGAAGGCCCGGCCCAGTGCCGGAGGCCCCGAGGGAGCGCTCTCCAAAGGTCTTGGGCCCCTTGGAGGTTTTTTTTTTTTTTTTTGGTGGACAATCCGAAGGACAGATGGGGAGGGGAAGGCGGCTGGTATAGAGGATTGAAACCCTTAAGGGCTCTTAGGGTGCCCAAGGACCTGGGGAGAGGGAGCTGAGCTGCCACTGCACCCCCCTCCATCAGAGAAGATGCCGTTCATTTGCATAATGGACATGTCTTTGTACTGTGCTTTGGACTGGCCAATTTTAAGGCAATGTTCTCTCTAAACAGCTCTCAAAGAGTGGGAGAGGCCACACTGCTCCCTCTGGGAACATTTGTGTTCCCCAAAACCAGAGAATCACAGAGTCTAGGGGAAGAACTGGGTTGAGATGTTTGAATTCACCCCACCCCAATCACAGTTGGGAGTGGGGTGGGGGAAGGTGCTCACAGTCCTAAGAGCTGGGGTGGGGGGAGCTTTGCAGCTGAGAGGAAGTGGGAAGCCTGGACAATGTCTCAATCCCCTCCCCTCCACACACCTACTGGCAAATATCCTCCCTGAGATTACCGGTGCAGGAGAATTTTACTCCAGAGTTGAACACAACTTAGACTTTTCCCTGGGAGCTGGAATGTGTGTACGTCCACAGGACCACAGGGTCACAGCTCAGAAAATTACAATTATAAATCCTGCCTGTGGGATTTCTATGCAATCCTTCTGTTGTATACTCAAGACTTAGTACACATTTATATCCACCTCTCCATACACACACTTCCTCGTTGAGCAGGGAGAGACACCCCAGACCTGCCGATGGCTGTGCCCACTGTGTATTTACATATTCCCCCTTGGAGACAGACAGACGGCAGTGGATGGAACCACAGACTGATTCATAGAGATCTGGCTCCAGAAGCCAGGCGGCCTCTGGCCCGGCCCTGCCTGCCTGCTCTTTCTCCCAAACAAACGGATCAGACGAATAAACGCTCATAAATACCTCTGGGCTTAGATAAGAGCGATGAGGCGCTATTTCCTTTCATGCCGGACTTCAGGCGCCCAGGCTCTGCCTTTGCGGCTCCATCTAACGACAGGCAACCTGCAGAGGTGAGGTTAATTTGGGGCTATGACTCTAAGGATAAGGCGATTATTCTCGTGTTTCTATCACAGGGGACGACTTCCTCCCTCACCAAATCTTATGTTATCCAGGCTTCATGGAAAAGCCCACACCATCCAGTCCTAGTATGAGGACATTGTGGCCAGAGAGGAGGCACAGAGGGCTGAGGCCCAAGGCACCGCCTCAGTAGCAAGGAGGAGGGAGGTACACAAGGCACTCTCCCCACCTTGCTCCTCCAGCCCAAGTGTTCCCCATTCCTCTCCAGGAGTGGGCCTAACCACCGCTGGATTAGAGCACTTATGACTCTCCATCATTAGGAGGCTTGAGTTTATTTTCTTAAATCTTGACAAAACCCCCCAAAGAGCTGGGCTAGGAAGTGGTTGATGGGACAACTGGGAATAGCCACTTAGCCATGCAGTTGCAGCCCAGAAGTTGTCCTGAGTTCAGGGAGCCTTGGAGGCCACTTTGCAAGCAACCAAGTTCTCACCCTTGGTCACCACCTTCAGCCCTCTACCTCTTTTCCTAATGTCTTGTGCCATCTTCAGTGGGCAGAATTGCCCCATAAAAAGGAGCCCAAAGAACAAGTCAGAGAAGGGTCAGCCCGGCCCCTTCATCATCAGGTTTTGTCTCCCACCCTGGCCCATTCCTGGCCCCAGGTCCGAAGGTTGTCACCCTTTATGACTGGCCTCCACGTGCACATTAGAATGTTGAAAATACACCACGGCTGAGTCTTCCAGCCTGCCTCCAATGCTCATTTTCCTTAGATGAGAGAGTGTCAGAGATGTACACACTCTCTCACACCAAAGCTTGTAGGCAGCAAGCTGGTGATACAAACATGAGACGTGGTAGGGATTGTAGAGATGCTGAGAGACAAACAGAAGGGTAGTGAGCATCTGGAGAGGGGATACGGAATGATAGTTGTAAGCTGCCTGCTGTAACCCCAGGAGGAACCAACCCCCCTCCCTCCTTATAAAACTAAACAAAAACCAAGTCTTGAGAAAGAATTAATTTTAAAAAGAACTGCCAGCTTCTGGAGAGACCTGGAAAAGGAGCAAGGGCCCCTCTCTTCCCGGTGGTCTCTGATTGTCTCCAATATCAGGAGGGTTTGAGGACCCAGAACTGGAAGAGGGACCAGTTTCTTCCCTGAACCCAGACTTACTGAAACACCTTTGATTCTTAAGAATCTATAGCCCAGTATATTCTAATGTCTTTTGGGGTAGGAGGTGGGGTGGAGGGAGGGTTGCAGACAGGATAGGGATCAGACAACCTAGGTTGGAGGATGCCTTTCACCCCTCCTCTCCCTATCGCCCTCTTCCCGGTGCCCCTTCCTGTGCCAAGAGCAAGCAGTACATACTAGAACCAGGCAAGATGTCTTGGGCAGCAGCAGCGGTAGCCTTCCCAGAAGCTCCTAGCTGCACAACCAGAGGGAGAAGCTTAGCCTCAGACCCTGTTCCCATTTCCCAGCCTTCTGGGTCCTCTGGGCAGCAGGCTCTGGCCTGTCTCTCAGACCATAAGAGTTGCAGACAAGCAGGAATAATACACCCAGGCTTGGAGGAGATGGAGTAGATCTGAGAAACAGGAAAAACGTTTTTCAAAACCTGGGAAAGAGAGGGCTTCTTCTTCTTTGCTTCTCGCTTTCTGAAAACAATGCTGATCAGTGGAGAACTCTTCTCCCCTTCTACCAGTACAAAGCCCGAGAAACCAGCCTTCTCCTTTAGTTCTCTTCTAAGGAGATTGAGATTCAAGATTCGGAGACATTTACCCACCTTCCCTGGAGGGAATAACCCCTGCCTTGCCTAACCCCAAGCAAGGCAGGGGTTAACTTTTCTGAAAACACAATTAACTTTTTCCTATTCTGCGTGGGGAGGGGAGGGATATATTTATTTGATCACTGGGGGATGGGGTGGTATCAATCCAAGTGCTCCCTCCTCCCTCAAAGGCACAGACGCCTCTTTCGCAGACCCTACGTAGGTGGAACAGGACGCGTTGTGCTGTTGGGGAGAGAGAGAGGGAAAGCAGAAGGAGAAGAAGGAGGGGAAAATAAGGTTGATAGGTTTGTGCGCGGGTCCCTAGCGCGGGCTGCGCTCCTCCTGGGTGCTGTTTGACAATTCCTGCCTCTGCCATTGGTCAGTGTTGGATCAGATGGTTGTATTTCCTTCTGGCCCTCACTGGCACCTCGCCATCCCCCCTCAGCTAAAACCCAATCTCAGATATACTACTAATAGGCGCGGCGCTCGGACTATAAAACACAACAAATCATAAACCCGGCGGAGCAGCAGCGGCCGCGCGCGCCTCCCCTCCCAATGAGTTCCTATTTCGTGAACTCCACCTTCCCCGTCACTCTGGCCAGCGGGCAGGAGTCCTTCCTGGGCCAGCTCCCGCTCTACTCGTCGGGCTATGCGGACCCGCTGAGGCACTACCCCACGCCCTACGGGCCCGGGCCCGGCCAGGACAAGGGCTTTGCAGCTTCCTCCTATTACCCGCCGGCCGGCAGCGGCTACGGCCGGGCGGCGCCCTGCGACTACGGGCCGGCGCCGGCCTTCTACCGCGAGAAGGAGTCGGCCTGCGCGCTTTCGGGTGCCGACGAGCCGCCTCCGTTCCACCCGGAGCCGCGGAAGTCCGACTGCGCGCAGGACAAGAGCGTGTTCGGCGAGGCGGAGGAGCAGAAGTGCTCCACCCCGGTCTACCCCTGGATGCAGCGGATGAATTCATGCAACAGTGAGTGAGACTTGCTGCGGCCGCCGCGACCCCCACGGGCCCCGCTCCTGGAGCCAGAGCTAGAGAGCACACCCTTCTGCTCCAGAGAGGGCGTCTCGGGTCGGAGCTTAGGGAAGACCGGGCTACTGCACCGCTCTCCCGCGCTGCCCTCCCGCCCTCAGGAGTTGCAAAGTTTGCAAAGTCCCAGATGCACTCCGCGAGTCAGGGGGAACGAGTGGGTTCTCCCGGAGCGCCAGGCCGCAGCCGGGCTTCTGGGTCAGGGAGGCGGGCAGGGGCCGCAGTCACTGGCTGGGCTCTCCCTGTCGCCCCCAGCTCTGGTCCGATCCCCCACCCCAAGACTGTTCATTAAAAACGGAGTGCGTCATGGGAAGAGGGGCGGTGTGACGCTGGCGAGGGAGGGTTGAGTCTGTCCCGGACTGGTTTTCCCTGGGGGTCGGGGGCTGGGGGAAAGATGAGGCACCAGGAAAGGGGTGGTAGTCAGAGGAGGGAGGGAGAATAAGGAGAAGAAAGAGGGAGCGGGCGGAGGGGAACAGAAGGAGAAGCAGGCGCCGGGATCTCAGGTTGGATTATTTGTCGGCCTTAAGTCCCAAATTGATGTCCATTAACGGGAGACGAAAGTGAGGAGCCCTTAATGCCGACTACGGATCGATCTACGTCATTACGGATTAAGGGCCGGAATCTATCACAGGATGGTGGGGGAGCCAGATGGATGGAAAGAAAAGATGCGGCTAGGAAGAGACGCACCTGGCCAGTGCTTTCCCAGCCCCTCCCCCTAGGCTCAGGTGGGATTTAAAACTGCTCCTCCCATCCCCCCACCAAGAATCTAGACAGAAGGCATAAGCCTAGGAGACCTGGAGGGAATCTGGAGGGGGCGCTGGAGGAGTGAGGAAGGGAGGGGGGCAGGGAAACAGGGAGAGTGGAGGGCATCCCGGGACAGGCTAGAGTCCCCGTTCGAGGGTCGAGTGGGGGAGGGGGGATCTGGCTCTGGTGACCCCAGGCCTCAGTATCTCCTCTCTGCGTAACAGGTTCCTCCTTTGGGCCCAGTGGCCGGCGAGGCCGCCAGACCTACACGCGCTACCAGACGCTGGAGCTGGAGAAGGAGTTTCACTACAATCGCTACCTGACGCGGCGGCGGCGCATCGAGATCGCGCACGCCCTGTGCCTGACGGAAAGGCAGATCAAGATCTGGTTCCAGAACCGGCGCATGAAGTGGAAAAAGGAGAGCAAACTGCTCAGCGCGTCTCAGCTCAGTGCCGAGGAGGAAGAAGAAAAAGCAGCCGAATGAAGGCGCTGGAAGGGGGCGGGGGGACGCGAAGGGAGAGGCCTTTGGGGAGCCGAGGGCATCGGAGAGCCTCGAGAAGGCTCTGCGGGCGGGGGAGCCTGGGGACCTGCTCTCCAGCGCGCGACAGGCGGGGCCACTGCTCTCCTGGACGCCCCCGCCCGCAGAGCTCTCGCTGGGCGCTGGGAGGCCGCGCTGCCTGAGCCCAGCCAGCACCCCAGCGCCCCCTCCATCCCCGTGGAACCTCCTCAGCCCAAAGAGGCTCCCCCGTGAGAACTGAGGACCGGACTCAATTGATGTTTCCCGGAAGCAGAGCAAAATGCTCTTGTCCGTGTCGCGTCTCATTTCGTCCATGTCCCCCGTGCACGGTTCAATGGTAGATTCGCAGTCCCCTCAGCGGGGGCCTCGAAGACTCCCTGACCCCAGACCTCTCTCCCAGCCCCTCCCCAAAGCCACTGGAAGGAGCACATACTACCTAGAAGTAAGAAGAGGAGCCTCAGAAGAAAACAAAGTTCTATTTTATTAATTTTCTATGTGTTGTGTTTGTAGTCTTGTCTTAGCTCTGGACGTGAAATACTTCGGTAATAATATTAATATTATTAATAATGATAATAATAATAATAAAGACGTAAAACCTCGCTGCTGGGTCACCTCTGCTCCTCCCCTGCCACTCCTCCACCCCCACTGCCACCCCTGCGTCCCTGTGCCGGAAACTCCGCAGCAAAGGCAGGAGCCCTGGTCGGCCCCAGAGGGCCAGACGCAGCTCGGAAGTTGCAGTTGCGATAAAGGCTGCGTCAGTTCGGCCCAGGCTCCAGCGCCTCGCCTTGCCGGTGCTGAGGCTCTCAACGGCCTCTCCTGGTGCGGAATTGGGGGACGGAGAAGGGCCGTTTTCCTCTTAGTCTCTAGCATTTCCTCGTTTGTCCGTGGCACGAGGGACGCCACCGAGGCCCTCTAGCCGGGAGCTCTTGCAGAGACTGAGCCAGGTGGGTCTCAGTGCCCCAGCAGCGCTGTTCTGTCCGCAGGATCGCCAAGGCCCGTGGTCTTTGGCCTGCCCACATGGCCTGGTCTCCGCCAGCCTTGGCCCTCGGCTCCTGGCCTAAATTGGGGCCACCGGGTATCTATCTCTTTGCCCTCAGCGGAAGGCTCCCGGCACCCCTTCCTGCCTCAAGTAGTAGCTCAGCGACAAGCAAGGGAATGTGAAGCCGCCGGCAGGCGCCGGGCGAAGGGCAAGACTTTCCCCTGCTCTTTGGAGACCCGAGGGCAGGAGGCCAGGTGATGGGGCAGTTCGGTCTCATCCCATCAACTAAAACCGACCCATTCTGTCCCCACCCCCATCCTCACCCTCACCCTCACCCAGGCGGCAAGCTGCGGAGACTGTTTTCCTTTCTTCCTCCTCCCTCTCTCTCCCTTTTTTATTTTTAAAGAAAATAGCCGCCTGGCAGAAGGGGCCCAGCTGTGGCGGTCTTTGGCCGCCCAGCGCGCTCAGCAAGGGGCCGCGGGTCCTCGGAACCCTTTTCCGGGGAAGGAGTGGGCCGCTGGGCAAATTCTGAAACTACCCAGACTCCAGCAAGGGGTCTCAAGTGTGGCATCCCAAGGCAATAGCGGGCAGCTGGTGAGAAGGCGAAAGGATTCTGCCTTGGTCCCAAACTCTCAGGACCATGTTTACACCCAAACCCCAGCCCCGACGCAGTCGCCTCCACCGTTTTTCTAGCAACTAGGCCACTTAGCCCCAGCCGGCCTCTTCCTTTGGGGTCCCTGTCTTGCTCTGCCCTTCTTCCGTCCTGGGCTAAGGATGAGGAAGAGGTCAGGAAGAGGATTTCAAACGTCTAAGGGAACAAGGAGAAGCGAAGGCTTCTCCTTCGAACCCTCGGCTTAGCCTTACCGGCTCGGCCTGGATGCTGTGGATGGGCCACCGCATCCCGGTCAGGAAGCAGGCCAGGCTGAGCTCACAGGGGAAACCCTTTGCAATCATTGTTTTTCACACACATCTTCCAACCTCTCTCCCATTTCCGTCCCCAACTCGCAGACTTGCAAAGCCTGAGTAAGGGAAGAGCAACTCAATCTTTGGTCATCTTATCCAGAGTCGTTATAATAATAATAATAATAACGACAGGGAGAAGACCAATGCACAGACGAACTCCACTCCCGAGAAAGTGGGTAAAGGCTCGATCGGGTTTCTCCTCTAAAAGATTCAACCCTGTGGGTGAGCCTAGGCCGGGTTTCTTTCGAGTCCCGCGGTTGCACGGAGCCAGCAGGGAGGCAGCTGTCGCCGCCATGGCGGTCTGCGGCCCGCGCTCCCGCCGTTCGCCGGGAGGTGGCGCGCTCTGCTCAGAGGCCGCCGCCAACCTTCTCCCTGTTTCTCCCCCTTCTCCTTTTTCCCCCTCTCGGAGGCTCGCATTGAATCGGCCCTAACGATTCTCGGATCGTCATTATTTGTAACCATAGAGCATGAATTACCTCTTGAGGTCATCAGCGAGAATTTACGACTGGTCAACAAAAGCACGTGATTCCCTAACGCCCCCCCATCCCCCTTCCACCCCCCCATATTTGGCCGCATACATAGCAAAACGAAGTACAGTGCATCGCTATAATTCATTAATACATCATAAATCGTGAAGCACAGGGTTATAACGACCACGATCCACAAATCAAGCCCTCCAAAATCACCCAAATGAGCTCGTACTTTGTAAACTCCTTCTCGGGGCGTTATCCAAATGGCCCGGACTATCAGTTGCTAAATTATGGCAGTGGCAGCTCTCTGAGCGGCTCTTACAGGGATCCCGCTGCCATGCACACCGGCTCTTACGGCTACAATTACAATGGGATGGACCTCAGCGTCAACCGCTCCTCGGCCTCCTCCAGCCACTTTGGGGCGGTGGGCGAGAGCTCGCGCGCCTTCCCTGCGCCCTCCCAGGAGCCCCGCTTCAGGCAAGCGGCGTCGAGCTGCTCCCTGTCCTCGCCCGAGTCCCTGCCCTGCACCAACGGCGACAGCCACGGCGCCAAGCCCTCTGCTTCGTCCCCCTCCGACCAGGCGACCCCGGCCAGCTCCAGCGCCAATTTCACCGAAATAGACGAGGCCAGCGTGTCCTCGGAGCCCGAGGAAGCGGCGAGCCAGCTAAGCAGCCCAAGCCTAGCTCGGGCGCAGCCAGAGCCCATGGCCACCTCCACAGCCGCGCCCGAGGGGCAGACTCCGCAGATATTCCCCTGGATGAGGAAGCTTCACATCAGCCATGGTAATTCTCGCTCTCGCTCCCCTTTTTGTCTTCTCGGCTTTCCTTCTCCGCGTTTGGGGTGGGGGGCGGCTAGGAGAACTTGGCTTTTCCTCAAATATAGATTTCTTTCCTCCAGAGGGGGAGAAGTCTCTAAGAGGGTCCTCACAGCTCAGCTCGGGGGGACAGAGCCAAAGAAGGTCTTTAGCTGGGGGTTTGGGGAGGAGTATTTTTAATAATTTGTTCCCAGATTCTCCTTAGGTTTTATTTGCCCAGCTTGAACTAGCTTTAGGATGAAGGATGAGGTTTATGTAACGTGGAGAAGGGTCCTGCTTTGCCTCCGAAATTTTGAGACTGTTTCTAGCAGAGGAGGGGCGAGCAGTAAAACGAGCCTTCCAGGGCAAAAGTGCAACCGTTCTCCTCCCTCCCGGGGTGAGCGACCGCCTGAGCCCAGCGAAGGGTGAGGCACAGGGAGGGAGCAAGAGACAAAGCCGGGCGCATTCGCTGCCAGCAGAAGTGGGGGCTGCAAGAGAAAGGGGTGCAGAAAGCGAGCTCGGATGCGGGCATCTGGAGTGGGGAGAATTGGAGCTGCGGTGAGCTGGGTGCCGGGGACGCCTGGGTCCTGCTCCACGCCCCCCTCCCACCCAGGGCCCCCTCCCTTAACCGGAATAACGTTGCCTCGCTGCTCTGTCTGCTCCAGATATGACCGGGCCGGACGGGAAAAGGGCCCGGACCGCTTATACCCGCTACCAGACCCTAGAGCTGGAGAAGGAGTTCCACTTCAACCGCTACCTGACGCGGCGGCGGCGCATCGAGATCGCCCACGCGCTCTGCCTGTCCGAGCGCCAGATCAAGATCTGGTTCCAGAACCGGCGCATGAAGTGGAAGAAAGACAACAAACTGAAAAGTATGAGCCTGGCTACAGCCGGCAGCGCCTTCCAGCCCTGAGCCCGCCGGGAGGAGCCCCGGGCGGCCCAAGAGCCCGTGCTGCTCCCAGCCCTGGCCCCTCCAAGCCTCCCCGCGCTGCCGCTGCCCGCTGGGGACCGGTTCCCACGAGCCTGCCTCGCCCGGGCCTTGTGCTACGATTTTTCGTTTGGTCTTAAGTCTTCCTGTGGCTCCCTCTCTCTTGGACTGGTTAATCTTGTTATTATTGTAATAATAATGATAATTATTATTTTCCCACCATGCTCCCCACTCCCCTCTGCTCACCCCAAATCCGCCAGTGTTTCTGAACGTTCGTGTCTGTGGTTGCACTCCTTCCCCCAGGAAAAAAAGAAACTCGCATGTTTAATGTGAACTTTCCCCTCCCCATCTGTGTTCTTCTAACTTATTTATAAAAGGATGATCGCTGTATTTTGAGTTCCAGCTAGAAACTTCTCTAAAAGGGGCAGCAGTTGAGGTCGGATAGTGTCGCAGCGCCGGGCCCAGCTGAGCTGGCCTTGGAGACAGGAGACCCGGAGTCCATGACTGTGTCTCTTTCCACCCTCCTCTTCCTCCTCCCTCCCCACTCCCAGGTCCAAGTCTCCCAAGACTTGGTCCTGGGGTGGGAGGGGGCCGGGGAGGACCAAAGGGGTGATGTTGAGAAGAGGGCCGGTAAATACTGAGATTTAAGTTCCTGCCGCCTGGGTAGGCCCCACAAGGCCTGGTCTTGCAGCATCCGGAAACAAAAATAATCCTCAGTGTAAAATGTCTTGTGTATTTCTCTGTGAATCCATGGGTCTGGCATAGAGGGCCCAAAGCTTGTAAATATGGGGATAGTCTGGGTCAGACCTATCCTCTCCTCCCTACCCATTTCACTTCCAAGACCATTTGTAGTGAGCGAGTGGATGCTGTGCTACATGTGAAATCTGTCTTTGCCGGGCGGGCCTGTCTCAGTGATTCGCTTTTGGTATTTGTTTGTAGCTTTCCTTGAAGTCAAATAAATGTTTCCCCTCCTCCACTGCCCTTCCACTTGTCTTTTCTCTGGGGCCTGCCTCTCCCATCACCCGGCACACCCTAGACCATTCTTGATAGATCTGGGGTGTAGGGAAGGGAAAGCAGGATGCTCACCAGCAGCCCCTCTCAACCACCTATGTCTCTGCTTGGTCAGCGGTACTTGGGCCAGGGGACAGGCTTTCATGCCTGGGGGACTGAGAGACCCAGAAACCCCACATGAGCCTGGGGCAAGGGGCAAGGCTGGGGCAAAAAGCAAGCCTTTGCTGAGCTGGACTCCACCCTGGCCTTCTACGAGCTGGCCAAAAAGTCTCTGGAAACCTCTTAGCGGAAATTAATTTGGGCCTAAGTCCTGAGCAGGAGGCTCCTGGCCTTTTGGCAGTGATACAGGCCTGCCCAGCGCCACTGTCCCCTGGTCCAAATCCTCAGTTCAGCTCTGCCACCCACTAAGGCCCCCCCGCCAAAAAATAATAATCAGCTCAATTTCAAAGGTTTCCTCTCACCCTCAGTCTTCTCTACACTTATCAAGGGCTTCCTCTCTCCAGGGGCCCAACTGACCTGCCCTCTTGATTAGGAGCTGGGGTCCCTCCTGGAAGACCCTTGGTTCCCCCATCAACTGGACTGGCTCAGGGCCAGGGGCCAGTCCTCCTCCATCCAAGTCAGCCTCCACCCTGAGCACAAGAGTCAAGTCTGGACACTTACCCGGTCAATCCCTTCCAGCTTGGCCCAACTTCTTGCAGGACTTGTGGGGGGAGGGGGAGCTGGTGAGGAGGCAGCTGAGGGTCTTGGTGGCTCTACCGGGCCTTCCTTCCCCCTTCCCCCTTGACTTTGTCCCCCTTTGTCCATAGCAAACTATCCCAAAAGTCGCTATGACATTTAGATGTCAAATGGATAGGGGTTTTATCTTGAAGTTAGATCGTAAAAATCGCGGAGAAGTCAGACAGATACCCCTCACTGGCTCGAGAAAGTCACGTGAGGTCCATAAAGTTAGTTTTATGGTTTTGGGGAGTTGACACCGCGCGGTATATTTCACATTCTCCAGAATGTTAAGTGACACTTTAACTGCTCGCAGTGGTGGGGAAGGGGGCAGAGGTAGGTGAGCGCTCTCCCAGCCCAGAAGGCGGTGGTGTGGCAGCAGCAGCCCAGGCCCAGCTCTCCCGCAGTAAGTCGCTTCCAGTTTTTGCTTTTCCCCTCGCAATTGTGGGGCTTGGAACTGGGGGAAGGAAACCTTGCCTCCGGCAGGACTGTGGGGTGATAAGTAGGGGAAATTTAGCCTGGTTTTGCACCAAGTTCTGACCAGCTGGGTTTCTGAAGAGGGGCACTCGGGTCCGTTCAATGAGGCCTTTGCAGTCCGGGGTGCCTGGTTTTATTTGCCGGAGTGTCTGAGTCTTTGTGGGGAAAAAGCTTGCGTGGGTTCCTTCAGTGCCCTTGGAAATTTAGGGGGCAAGAAGGAGGGGTGTTTACTGCTGAAGGGAGGGCCCCGTGTGTGGGGGGGGCCACTTCACTACTGGGTATCTTCAGACAGACATCTCCCCACCCCCAGGAAAGGAACTTTATGACATTCATTTGTCCAGGGGTGTGTGGGAGCGAGGCGCCGGGCACTTTTATCTGGATACATCTGAGCTGAGAAAAAGTCCGGGGAAAGCTAACGCAGCTGCTGTGGGTTGACTTGCACTGGGACGCTCTCTGGCTTTTAGATCTTTGAACCCCGCGAAAGGGGGTACCCCTGGTTCTCCATGGTCTCATTAGGGCTATCGGGGATGGGGAGCATGGCACCTTTGCACCCAACTTCAGCCTTTTGGTCCCAGGCCAACCTTCTGGCTTGGCTCTACGTAGGGTCCTGAGGTCCAAGCAGGGAGCAGACAGAGGGGGCATTTCCCTCAAATTCGTGGCCAGGAGTGGGGGAAAGGGGAGAGCTTCTTTTTTTTATCTAGAGGATGTAGGTGTTTAAGTAGATACCTGGCAATCCCTCCAAAAATAAAACTTGCTGAAGAACACAGAGCCCCAACTGTCAGGAGAATAAAAAGGGACTTAGGAGCTGGGAGAGAAAATTGGAAAGGTGCTCTTTTCCTTTCCTCTCCTCTCTCCTTCTCTCCCTACCAGAGCCTAGAGGCCCCTTTGTTTTGTGGCACCACAAACCAGAAGGATTTTATTATTTGACTCCCTGGGGCCCGTTATTTTCTAAGGATAAGTCACCCTCCTTCTAAAAACTGGAGGCCTCTTCCTCACCAAACTGACCTCCCAATTTTAAGACCCATGGGGGGTCAACCACCCTGTCACTCCTGCTTTTGCCAGCCCACCCTCTCTGGATTTAGCTCATCAGCTCCCATTGTCCCTGGAATTGGTCATGTGGCATCTTAAGGGGCTTCTGATCTTTGGGACAAGGAGAGGGTCACAAGATTCTCCCCATTTCACATTAAAGAACATATGCACTCTCTCCTAATTTCCTCTCTCCTGCAGCTGCTCTCTATTCCCTGAGCTCTGCATTCCCTGCCCAGGCCTGATTTACAGGAGACCTTTCACAGGCTTTGAGTGCAAAGAGGACAGAGCGCTTGGGGTCCTCACCTTACTGTGAAGACACATCTCCCCCGAAACGATGGGGCATTTGTATCCATGGAAAGGAGACTCTGGTCAGTTCCCAAAGGATGTCAAGCACCATTTAAAATACCAATAAATTTTGGAGGCATAACTTCCACAGGCTTCCACTCTGGACAAGGCAAATGAGTTGAATGAGATGCAAAGGAAGAGTGCAGCGGGCACAGAATCTGACCTGGGGTCTCCTGGGAAACCCCACTCCTATTGTGCCCCTCGTCTCACTCTGATGCCGCCAGCCACCCTCTCTCAGAAACCCCAGACCACCAGTCCTGCCACTAAAGATTTTTTGGCCCCCTCCCACATCAGTCCTGCAAACTCTGATATAGAATGTCTGGGGCCAGTGGCCCAGGGACATCTGCTGAGCATATCTAGAGAGATTTTCCGGAGTGGTGAAGAGCAGCTCTGGCGGGGGTGCCCACTTCTGCTGCAACAGCCAGAACTCTTGAAGGGTCTCCTTCGGCTCTGAGCAGATCCTGCCTGGAGAAGACCCCATCCTAGCTGGGCTTTCCTCTTCCCCCCTTCAGGTTTTCTGGGCAACTGTCTCCCCTGAACCCCAGCAAGGACGTGTTGGGGGAGAGGATGAGTTTTCCAATGGTTTCTGGTGCAAAGGAACTCTCTCTGCCCCAGACCTGTGTCCTCCTCTCCAGTCTTCCTCAAGACGTTCTCCGGGAAAGCTGTTCCTCTGTCTCCTCTCCCATCTGATCTCCCTCCCCAGGTGGGTCCAGGCCCCAACTTTCTGAGCTGCAGGCCAGAACCCACTAGCCAAATCCTCATGTCCATCCATCGGCACCCTCCACCTGGGCAGGGCAGAGGTCAGCAGCGGGAGGGTAAGGCTATATTTTCCCTTTTCCCTCTGAGGCCAGCTTGACCACCACTCAATGGACAATTTAATTTTGTTTTGTTTTATTTGGTTATTTTGGGGGTTTGGTTTTTTGTTTTGTTTCTCCGAGGCTTCGGGGTAGAAGGAAGTATAAAGAAATGTAAACAGGAAAGCCAGCCGGGCCTGGAGTTCCAAGCGCCCATATTTCATCGGCTTCCTCTCGGTAACTGCAACAGGGACACTTAACTCTTCCCTGGCTGTGAGAAGTATTCACTGGGGTTTGTGGGGGCAGGGTATGGGGGCAGGATCCACGTGGAAGCTCCTCTCTTGGGCTGGTTCCTTTATCCTTGGAGTTTGGATGCTGAGGTGGAAGCCAAGGATTCAGAGCAAGGGAGAAGTGAACCGCTCAGCACAGTCCCCCAGACTCAGTCCCTTTCGGGACAGAGCAGAGAAGGCGCTCGCCTGCATGGGTTTTCCAGCTTGGGGACCAACCCGGCCAACCAAGGAGAACGGGGCTTAGCAAGAACCTTTCCCCTCTTTTAGCGGAGAGCCCACTGGTCACTGTTTCCATTTTTTGGAGTTTCTCACAGTAATCGGATTTCGAGGCTGGGATCTGCCCACAGCGGGATTTATCGATTGCTGCAGCGCTGTTACACATCCATATTAATTAACCCAGACACCGCCTGGAAACCAAGCTGCTTGGGGTGGGGGAGGGGAGAAATGGGGGCCGTAAAGAGAATGGACATTTCTCGGTAAGCCGTGCCCCGGGTTTCAGATTGGAGAATCGCTCCCCTCAAGAAACACGTGTCTTCCCCGAGCTCCATGTCCCTCGACTTCTCAGCAAGAAGGGTAAGCCTGACTTACTCTCCACAGTCGGACTCCACACACAAGTCTCCTCCGGGGTGGAATTAAACACCTCCCAGGCCCAACACTTCCTTGTCAGAGTTAGTTTGCCCCAGCACTCGGATGGATGTATCCTCTGGTGGTTGTTCCCAGCACGACCTTTCTAGAGGGGTTAACACCCCCTCCCCACCTTCCTTTCAACTTCCCCAAGGTAGAAGCTTTTTATGGTTTTCTGGCTTGTTTTTAGTGTTTGTTGGTGGTGGTAGTGATGTCTTTCCCCTTCCTCCTACCCCTCCTTCCAAAAAGTGATTAAAATCTGTTAAAGGATTTAATTAAGAGAGTTAAATGAAAAGGAAGGAGGCGCAAATGAGTTTGGGGAAAAAACCCACACCAAAGCTATTCTCAACGATTAAATCGCCATTTTAACAATATAATGGAGTTTGCATCCTGAAAGGGGAAATCAACGCTCATATCTCATCAATAATTCATAGAGTCCGGGATCATGCAGAGGTCAGCAGACAGGGCCGGAGCGCCGGCCTACTTGGGGCTCTGAGCCGCTGCCGCATACATTACGCGCCGCTGGCCAATAATTCATAGAGTCCGGGATCATGCAGAGGTCAGCAGACAGGGCCGGAGCACCGGCCTACTTGGGGCTCTGAGCCGCTGCCGCATACATTACGCGCCGATGGCCGCACCGCCGCCACCTCCATCGCTCCTGTGGGGGCAGGCCCACAGGTTTAGACCGATTTTTCCCCCTCCTTTTGGCGAATTGATTGAGACCCAGACTTCGGGCTCCAAGAGGAAGTGGGGGATTTAGGAGACTGGAGAGGATTGGACTTCGGGCAGTTCTGGACCTGTCGGACCCCGAATATCAGCACCTTTATAACTTTTAATCCCTTTATCTCCCCCTTCTTTCTCCTTTTCTCTATGATTTAGGCGTCCTCCGTCCTGTCTTTTCTCTCCCTAAATCTCGTCTTGGCATCTTCTAGCTTTTCCTCCCTAGCTGAACAGCCACACTCTGATCTTTCTCTCCGAGTGGATTCGGGCTGAGCCCCCATAGCTGCGGCCTCGCTGCAGCCTCTGAGCGCGGCGGCTGACTTTGGCTGCAGCGATCCCTGACCTCGGAGCCCAGTGGGGTAGGGACGAATGTGTCTAGAGAGGAAAGGTACTTCGCAGGCCCGAACACCGCTTGCCTAGCCAAGAGATGACCCAGGAGGGCCAGGTGGAGAGGAAGGGATTCAGCCTGAAAAAGAAGCGTTTAGGGGAGCCCAAGGGGGAAAGTCCCTGCATGTGGGAACATCTCCTTTTTGGGGCTTGGAGACACGATGGAGCATAATCCCTGTATATCGGAGCTTCTTGTTCCAGTCTCTTTTTCTCTCTGTGTGTGTCTCTCTCTCGCTTCTGTTTTCCGACCCCCAAGGGCCCCAAGGAAAGGAGGAACAAAATCCTTCTCTATGAGAAGTGGGGGCTTGGGAAGCGATATTTGGGAGCAAAGGAAACCGAAACAGCGCAGGTCGCCGCGCGGCCGCTGCGCCGGCCGAGAGGCAGAGGCTGAGGCTGTAACGTCCCCGAGCTGCCAGTAGAGTCCGCCTTAGACCAAGTTCACAGCCAGGCTGGAGCCTCCAAGGCGCCAGCGAGCGGCCGCGCAAGGTGGCCCCGGGCCCGCTGGGCCTCGCAAAGCCTGGACGCTGAGCTCTCTCTCCAGCCTTTTGGGGGCCTATGGCCCCGTCCTCTCCCAAGGAACACTTGCTCCAAGCTCTCTCCACTCTTCACCCCAGAAACACCCTTCTCCAGTTCAGCCCATTCTATGGCTTCCCATATGTCCCCACTCCTGTCAACGGCAACTGCGGCCCCATTCTGGGGGACAAGAATGGAGAGGGGTGGGTCGTCAAAAGCTCTTCCAAGCATCTAAACATGAGAGAACGGTGAAAATGCGGGAAGTGATGAAAAAAGCCGGAAGTGGAGTCAGCATTTTTTCCCGAGGAGTTATTGAATAATCGAAAGACTGACTCTTCTCCAGGCTTAAGGCCCTTCGTGGGGGCGGGGGAGGAAGGGCAGGGAAGACGTTTTGCGCTTGGGTTTCTGCAGCCGGCGCAGCAGAATGAGACCCTGGGCCGTGAGGCCAGTGTTATTGCCTGAGGGGTCGCGAAGTTGGAGGGTCAAAAGTTTACAGCGTGCGTGAGCCGGCCGCAGCGGCGTCTAGCGGCTGGGGCGGGGTGGAAGAGGGGAGGAGGCAGTGTGTGTGTGTGAAGAGAGAAGAAAGCGAGCAAGGGATGCTCGAGGTAAGGAAGACTTGTGGGCTCGGGGAGTGCGGGAGCGGAACTGGAGAGGGGAGAGGCAGATCTGGGGAAGGAGAAACTGAGGGAGGAAGAACCCCTTCTCCCCAGACTGGCTCTGGTGGGGTGGGGAGCTGCACAAAAGAAAGCGCTCTGGGCATGGCCAATCCTCTGCGCAATTTTCTCTCCCCAAGACAACCTTTGAGTCACCATATAAAATTTAATTAAAACCTACCCAGCCGCACACATTTTAAAAATCCAATTACCCACACGTTCTTGCAGGACGTTTGGTGGGGCCAAAGAAGTCTTCCAAGGTGAAGACCTGACTCCGTCCGACCCACATCAGCCCCACCAGGCTTCCCCTAAAGGGGCCAAACAGCTGGATCCCCCAGCTCCTCCTCCCTCCAGGCAGGCCTGTTTTCTCAGGGATTACCCCCAGACGCGGTCCAGGCAGTTGGAGTCCAGTAACCATGGGCCAGGACTGGAGGGAGTTTAAAAACTCCCATCCCTCTTTCCCGATTGCTTGGGTTTAAGCACTTGGATATTGAAAGAAGGTTAGCTTGTTAATTCTCTCACTCTCTCCCAAACCTACACTTGTATGTTCTTCCAGGATCCCTCTCTTCCTATTTCAAGGGGGGAGGGGAAATGAGAAGGCAAAATACTAAATGGCCTCACAGAGATCTTTTTAACTGGCGACCTGAAATGAACCTTGAATCCGTGCATTAAGCTTAGCTCATAAGTAAAATGCTTAGAGAGACTAATTATAACACCAGGGCATATGCTTATTTGGGGTCTTTAAGTGACTGTTGTATTTAAGTGTTGTATTATGAGATGTCATCATATTCTCTTCTAAGCATTTAATATAGGAGGTACTCTCTGGGTGCTTGTCCCGCCAGAAAAAAAGATGACCTGGGAGATTTTATAAAGATGCATTTTGAAATATGGCCAGAAGAGACCACAGTTTAATGTCAAATTTCAAATCAATTTGACCCCAATTCTTTTTTAAATTAAACCAATTGGGTGTGGGTCCTCATTTCTACTTGGTCTTCAGGCAAGTTTTTCTGGGGAGTCAGGCCACAGGGAATTCTAGAGTCCAGAGGAGGTAGAGGTAAAAACCTGAACTGGAGAATCTATCTCTTTCTGTTCTTCCTCAGTCTCTTTTCCCTCCATTCCACGACAGTATGTTAGCAAGTTGATAGTTTTGTGGGATAGACTGGAGCAGCCCAAGGTCCTGGGCTGGAGGGGCCTCAGAATGAGAAAGAGGAGTCCTCTGCCATCCCAGGCCAAGCTGGGTACCTTGGGATGCTCTCTTCCAGCCTCCCCCGCACTAGGGAGATACCCCCTTGAAGACACTCCTCGTAGACTTGAACTGGGTGGAGGGGGAGTCACCTGATCTACTTCTGCTGGTTCCTTGGAGCCTGGAGAAAGGGGGAGATGTGTTGCTGGCCCGTCACCTATTTCTGATCCTGGAGGGACAAACCAAAGAAAATCTCTTGAGTATTTTTAACACCTCTCTGATTTGCCCCTCAACCTCCTTGTGGTGGTGGTGGGGGTAGGCAAAGGAGTTACTGTACAGATGAGAAGTAGTTTTAAATAAAAATGCAGATGGGGAGGATACTGTTTGATTTTTAAAGGAGAATTAAAGCCTCTGAAAGCCAATGCCCCAGCTTTAACCAGTGCAGTCCAGCCCTTCTCTCAGGATTCTATCTTCCCCAAACATGCTGGCCTGTGAACCAAATCTCAGCACCAGGAGGTAGAGGGGTCATTCCTGGGGCCCTGGAGCCTCTAAAGTTTTGGCAGAAATGGGGGTCTCTCTGGCATTGAGGGGCAGAACAAAGCAGATGGAGTGTGCAGTTGGGTGAGAATACAGGCCTTGTCAGTGCAGCCATTTATAGGGGAGGAAGGAGGGAAGGGGGCTCTGGTTGAGGCCTGCTCTCTGGGACCCAGATCCCCACATTTCCACTTCTCCAGGTGCCAGCCTCCATCACAGGCCGCAAAGGGAACCCCCGTGGAGTTCTACCCTTTCCCTCCTGGCCCCCGAAAGAGAGCTGACAAAAAATATAGGAATGATGGAATATCAAAGAAGAGGCGGGGCCGGGCTGAGTCCTATCCGAATGGGACTTTTTGGGGGTGGGGGTTTGGGGAAGGGGAGAGAAGTTTCTGGCAAAAAGAGCTGGAGAGGATGAGCTGAATCAAATTCCTTGCTCTGTCATTTTTCTCCCAAGTAATGACCTGCGCAAAATTCAATATGACCGAGCGAACTGCGCGAGCGTATTATAGTAACTGTCTGCTCGTGGGGGAGGCCCGAGAGGGGTGAACCGCAGGTCACGGCGTCTAAAAATTATTAAAATGTTCGAGAGCCTGGTGACGCGCCTAGCTGTTTAACAAAGACTGCCAAAGTATGAGATTAATACGAAAACTTGCGCTTCAAAAACAAAAACACACCAAAAAAAAAAGAGAAAGTCTTGTTCCGGCCACCAAGGGGGCCCGGAGCTCCTCTGCCCGCCGCCGCGGTTCGGTTTTCCGAACACACAATAGTGGACGAGAGCGAGCTCGTCGGGGGCCGCGCGGGCCCGCGGGCGGGTTGGCGGCCTGGAGGGCTCGGGGAGCGGCCCGGTGAGTACTCCCGCCCGCGCCCCTCCGGGCCTGGCGCTCCTCCGCGCCGCTGGCGGTGCGGGCCGCCGGGGTCGCCCTCCCGGCCTCAGGGTCTCCCTCCCTCGCTCAGTCCCTCCCTCCCCGCCGACAAAAGGTAGCCGATGCGGCGCGGGCTAGGCACGCCCGGGACGGCGGAGGGGCTGAGCAGCGAGAGGTCACTCCAGCAACCTGTGGCTGCAGGGAAAAGGCGGCCGGCGGGCCAGCGAGCCACCGGGAGCGCCGGGGAGGTGGCTCTGAACGCGGGTGGAGCCTTGGTTCTTTCTTATTATTATGCGTATCAATGTTAGTGCTCTTCGGGGGTGGAGGGAGAGGCAGCCTCCTGCTCTGAACCCCGTCTTGGAAGTCGCTGATAAACCCAGTCCTCCACCCATCGCGGTGGGACTGGCTGGGGTGGGGGTGGGGGTGCGGCGCCTCGGTGGGACGGGCAGGTGGCGGCTCTCAGCGCGCAGCGCTCTGTCCCCAGAATCAGCCACACAGAGCCCCGCGGGCTTTGCTTCCCATCCCTCTCTCTTGAGGTGCTTGGGGCACCTGGACCGCATCTCTTGAGAAAGTGTAGAGCAGCAGCGAGGCCCCGGTGGCCAGCGCATTGGCCCTCCCCAAATTCCGAAAGAAAAGCGTTCGGGTTGGATGGGTTTCAGGGAGGCGAGTTGAGAAGGACAGGAGGTATGGGGTGGGGGAGGGGCCTGGCCAGCTGGAAAGGGTCGTGGAGCCCCTCACTAAAGTGGCCCTTGACAAGACTTGGAAAAGCCCCTGCTTGACTCTGGGGGACTGTTGGGGGTCCTATCCACACATTTTGTCTGTGGATCCAGGGTCAGGTGCCGGTCTCCCTGGGTGCCTAAATGGGGTTCTGAGATTACTTATTGGACCCTCTCTTGGCAAAGATAACTACAATGTGTGTGTGTGTGTGTGTGTGATTTTTCAAATATAGGTGAGTCCAGCCTGGCTGGGAGAGTGTTGGTGTTAGAAATCAGGCCCGAAAGCCAACCTTGGTAATCTAGATTTGGGATAGAAAATCAGAAGGTCTCTGGGCTTAGTTGCTAGTAGGTGGAAACTCTCCTCCTATCCACCTGCAAGGGTCCCAGGACTAGGGATGGGCAGAGACCTTTAGAGTATGGTGGTTAGAGGGTTGCTTTTTGTTTTGTTGATGTACTTGTTAAAGAAATTGGTATTATTCTGATTTGTTCACTAGGGATGCAAGTATTCTTCAGACCTAGAGAGATGAATGGGGAGTCTGGGTGCAGAAGAGGCTTCTGTGAACCCTTCTCCTCACCCTGTGAAGGCCCTCAGCTTTCACAATCTAGGACGGACGCAGTTCCCTTCAGCTCCATCCTCAGTCTCCCAGCTTAGTAAATTCAGTGGTTACTGGCAGCCTCAGGAAGTCTCGTCAGAAATTCCAGATCCCTCAGGTTTCCCAGATTACCATTTTGGTCCCACTGCCAGCAACCCTAGCAGGTGGCTGAATGAGCAAGTTTAAACTGAGAGAGCCTGCCCGGAGCTAGGGAGGTGGGAGAAATGGGGTTCCTCCTCACACTTTACCTATTATCCCCCTTTTCTGGCCCCAGGAGCTATGGGAGGTTGGGAGGGGCCGGAATATCATCTGGCTGCATCTTTTATGGTTCCTCATTGCCCTTCATTCGGAAATGAAACGCCTTTGATCTTTTTCTCAGGTTGTAAACAGAATTGCCCATCATTAAATATCCGGGGCCCCATCTGCTTGGTCTCCCAGCATTTTTCTTTACAGCTGTTTCTCTCTCTTTTTACCATTGAATTTTTCTAAAAGGACTTTTATGACCCCCCCTTCACACCCAGCCGCCTCTCCCTCTTCCTTTTGCTGAGAGGCGCCTTGGAAAATATCTAGATATTCGTTTGATCGAAAACTAAAGACTGCAAGGGGCACGGAGTTGCCGATTGGGGTTTTGTTTCTTTTAAAAAAAAAAAAAAAGTCCTGGGGGGAGGGGAGGGGCGCGAGGGCACCCAGAAGGGCCTGATTCTGACTACGCCGCAGCCTCAGGATGACCCTTCCTCCTTTTGTGCTTAGCTAATGTTTACATCTCATAATTCATGCGCCGCCGAGTTGCGCAGCGGCCCCAAGGTTCGCGTCCCTTTGCGGGACCGGCAGCTTCTATTTCTAATAGAAGATGAAGAGAGTTGAAAACCTTGTAATCCCAGGAATGGAACCGCAGTGACTTTTCCTGCTCCCAGACCTCAAAACTTGAACAAAACGAAATAAAATCGAAGCATTCAAACCACACACCAAACGAAGGACGCGTGGAAAGTAGGAGAACTGGAAAATTTCTGGGCCAAGAAGATCTATCTGTCTTCTGTATATACCCTGTAGATCCGAATTTGTGTAAGGAATTTTGTGGTCACAAATTCGTATCTAGGGGAATATGTAGTTGACATAAACACTCCGCTCATTTTTTTTTTTCCTGAAGAAAAAAAATTTCTTCTTTTTCCTAAATGAGGACCATCCGGTGACTGACCACACGAAGACTCCTTCCTTCTTCTTTCTCTTTCTTTTTCTCCCTCAACTGCTTAGAGATGGAGGAATCATCTACCTGAAATCTCCCCCTGCCTGCCCTTGGGAGCCTTGGTCCTTTTTCACTTCTCTTAAAAGGTTAATATTGTTGCTGATGTTTTTATTTTATCCTCTCCCTCCAGCCCACGTATTCCCTATTTTGAGCTTAGGGAGGCTTCACTGAAAATCCGGTAAAAATGACTTGTCTTCAGTGTGCGAAGGCAAAGGAAATTTGCTTTTCAAACGGATGCAGAGGTCGCCTTTCCGTTTGGGTTCAGAACAAGATGCCCTGGAAACACACGATTACCAAGGGGTGTTATTGTGTGGGGATCACCCCTGTCTCCTATTCTCAGCATCACAAGGATGTGAGATTTCTGCTCGCTGCTCAGGCGGCCGCATTAGCGGCAATTACAACGTCTCGACGCCGCGGTTAGCGTTGCTCCGGTGCTTCTGGAATTAGCAAATTTCTATTCAACGTGCTCTCAAAAGTTGGAGGTTTTTTACTCTAGTGCTCATGTTTAGTGTGGGAAACTAAGTCGTTTCTCCCGGCTTGGGCCGCGTTGGGTAAGGGGAGGAGTGGATAGGAGAGGGAAACAGACGGACTGACTGACACAGCCAAACTAATAGCGCAGCTAAATGCGATTTGGAAGGCGAGGTCTCCCCGAATTAGTGCATGAATTTCCTATCGATCCGCCCGCGGTTCCATTCATCTCTGACAAGTCCCTCCGTGCACCCGCCTGGTTGCTCCGATGCCTCCTCTCTCACTCCCTACCCCTCCCCGTGCGGCTGCAGAGAAAAGGCCCACGCTCAGTGCCTCTCCCGCGTGTGGGCTCCCCTCTCAGGCGGAGCCCCTAGTCCGCCCCTCACTTAACTCCCCCGCACAGACGCCGGGTGCAGGGGCACCCCCTCGCCACGTCGTGAGGAGAGGCTGGGGTCCTAAGGAAGGCCTGGGGGAGGTGAGGCAGGACAGGAGGGGCCACACCCGGAGCCCCAGCTTCTGAGGGGATCCAGGGATTGCGCTCCGCCCAGCGCCCCAACAGGCCCTCGGGTGGCAACCTGCTCACTCGCTCTCCATCTCCCTCCCTCCCTCTCCCCGATCCGGGTGAGGAGAAGCGAGGAGGCGGTCGCCCCGCAGGAGCCCTATGTAAATCCTGGTGTTGGGTGGGGAGGGGGGAAGAGAAGAAGGGGAAATAAACCTCTTTGGCTGGAGTAGGGTCCGGGTGAGCAGATTTCCTTATCCGGGAATCGCAGGCGGAGCGGCCATTGGCTCTGAGGATCACGTGGGCCCCTAACTTTGTTCACTTGACAGTAAGTAGGAGGGCTTTCGGAAACAGGAAAACGAGTCAGGGGTCGGAATAAATTTTAGTATATTTTGTGGACAATTCCCAGAAATTAATGGCTATGAGTTCTTTTTTGATCAACTCAAACTATGTCGACCCCAAGTTCCCTCCGTGCGAGGAATATTCACAGAGCGATTACCTACCCAGCGACCACTCGCCGGGGTACTACGCTGGCGGCCAGAGGCGAGAGAGCAGCTTCCAGCCGGAGGCGGGCTTCGGGCGGCGCTCCGCGTGCACCGTGCAGCGCTACGCGGCCTGCCGGGACCCTGGGCCCCCGCCGCCTCCGCCACCGCCCCCGCCGCCCCCGCCACCGCCCGGGCTGTCCCCTCGGGCTCCCGCTCCGCCGCCCTCTGGGGCCCTCCTCCCGGAGCCCGGCCAGCGCTGCGAAGCGGTCAGCAGCAGCCCCCCGCCGCCTCCCTGCGCTCAGAACCCCCTGCACCCCAGCCCGTCCCACTCCGCGTGCAAAGAGCCCGTCGTCTACCCCTGGATGCGCAAAGTTCACGTGAGCACGGGTGAGTGCGTGGGCACCCCTTCCCCCTCCCACCCCCGGCGCTTTACACCAAAGGGACCTCGAGGCATGGGGTGGGGGGGAGCTAGGGGAAGCCAATTGTCCCCGCTATAAACTCGCCATTGCCGGAGATTTACGGTCGCCTGTTTTCAGAGCCACATAATTACATCCCCCATAAATTTTTATGGCCTGGTGGGCCCCGCGCCTTTGAAGTCAGTTCCCCATCCTCTTTGCCATTCTCACTAGCGACTTTTTCGCCAGGGAGATGCAGTCTCAGTGAAATTGGAAATTGGGGAGGGGTGTAAGCGGGGGGAGGAGAAGGGGGAGGAGGTAATCTGTATTTAAGCTGAGAGTTGAGTCAACTCCTTGTATTTTTTTTTTTTTCCTTTCTTTCCTCTAGTTTGGCTCCTTGGCTTGAGAAGTGGGCAAAAGTTTTTACTGGGGGCAGGCACTGCTTGGAATCTGAGCAGAGAGGGTGGGAACTAACAGAAGAAAGGTTTAATGAAGCCCCCTCCCTCTTTCACCCCTCATTCTCCCATCCCGGGCCCCAGGCCACGTGCGGGGAGAGAGGAGCGATTAAAACCTTGTGAAGATTCCTCACTCCCCCCCAGACACCCAAACAACAATGTCGTGACCACACAATCCTCCAAAACTTAGAGGTCTCTTTCTCTTCCTGGGGTCCCGCTTTCTCTTTCATCCCCACCCCCTCTGGAGGAAGAAGAGGTGGCGGGAGAGGGAGGGAGGGAGATACTGTGTTAGCTGGAAGAAAGGGCTCTCCCTCCTCCCTTTCGGGGCAATAAAACTTTCTCTTTCTCCCTCTCTTTGTGTGTGTCCAGTAAACCCCAATTACGCCGGCGGGGAGCCCAAGCGCTCTCGGACCGCCTACACTCGCCAGCAGGTCTTGGAGCTGGAGAAAGAATTTCACTACAACCGCTACCTGACGCGGCGCCGGAGGGTGGAGATCGCCCACGCGCTCTGCCTCTCTGAACGCCAGATTAAGATTTGGTTCCAGAACCGGCGAATGAAGTGGAAAAAAGACCACAAGTTGCCCAACACCAAGATCCGCTCGGGTGGCACCGCAGGCGCAGCCGGAGGGCCCCCTGGCCGGCCCAACGGAGGGCCCCCCGCGCTCTAGTGTCCCCCACGTGGGAGCCGCGAACCTCGGGGCGGGGGTGGGTTGCGAGCGCGGGGGGTGGAGCGGTTGGGGGAGACGCGGGAGGGGACCCTGAGGCCTGGGTCCGAAAAAGCCTACCTGCCCTCCCCCCACTTTGTCTATTTACACGAATAAATGCAGAGGAGGGGGGAGGGGAAGCTTTATTTATAGAAATGACAATAGGGAGCCGGGCGAGGCCCCCCAGAAGCAAGGTTCAAGTCTCTTGCTTTCTTCCTTAAAAAAAAGAAGGAAGAAAGAAAAAGACAGAAAGAGAAATAGGAGGAGGCTGCACTCCTCATTTTCAGCTTTGGTGAAGATGGATCCACGTTTCATCTTTAATCACGCCAGGCCCAGGCCCATCTGTCTTGTTTACTCTGCCGAGGAGAGGACGGGCCTCGGTGGCGACCATTACCTCGACACCCCGCTAACAAATGAGGCCCGGCTCGGCCGCCGCCGCCGCCGCCGCCGCCGCCTCTGCTGCTGCCGCTGCTGGAAGACACTCTGGATTTTTTTTTCTTTGTCCCCCATTCCTGAAACCCAGCGAAAGCATCCTCTGACTGCCAGATAGAGCAGTGTTTTGGCCACGGTAACAAACACACGCACACAACCTCTCTCCCCCTCCGTGCCCATTCATGGGGACGCTGGTCGCTCACCCCCTTCCACTGCGGGGCTGGGGTAGGGACCACAGGAAGGGGACAAGTGGAGGCGGGCGGGGGGATGCGCGCCTGGGCTACGCAGGAGCAGGGCAGGGAAATTGAGTCCAAGAGAAGAGAGGGCCCAGAGACCAGGAGGGCCTTCCTCTGGAAGGTCAAGCCGTGTCTGGCGGGGTGAGGGGCCAGTTGCGTTCTGGGAGCTGGGCAGAGCCCTCTGGCCAATCTGGAGTTATACAGTGGAGGCCTGTTCTAGACTGAAAGTGAATGTGAAACTAGGAAATAAAATGCCCTTCCCACCTGGGAGATGAGGTTACGGAGACCTCTCCCACAGTTTATCATTGTTGCATTGATTATTATTATTATTATTATTATTAATTATTTTATGTCATGTGCGTCCTCTCTCCTATGCTCTTTCTGACATTCCAAACCAGGACCCTTCTTAGTTCTGGGGCTGCCTGAGTCTAGAATCCTTTGTTGGCGTGAAAATGTGTGTCCTGTACAGAGTGACAATAGAAATAAATGTTTGGTTTCTTGTGACCAGCACGGCGTGTTTTTGTTGAAACCTTGATGTAAAGATGCAGATAAATGCCTCCCAGAGTATATTTTAGGCGCCCCAGTCCATTCGCCTGCACATTTATGTGGTTGAGGAATTTTTTTTCAAAGGATCTGTTGGGAATTTGTATCTCAGAGGACTCCAAATTGTGGTGGCTGGTTTGTTTTCCTTTTGGGGTGGGTGTGTTTTGTTTGGGGCTTTTGATTTTTCCCCTCTAGTCCAAAAATGGATTGAAAGGACTGGGAGGGCTGACTCCAATCCCTAATGGGGGGAAAATGTTTCATTGTAGAACACAAGAGGCTTAAGTATGACAAAGGCTTTCATATAGTGATTTATTTGTCATAAGCAAATAAAATGCGGTTAAAGCTGTCTCCTTCTAGACAGACAGCTCTTTGCTTATTAAAGTTCCGGGAGAGGATTCTGAGCGGCCGGCCTCTTTCCTCCCGCGTAAGAAGGTATCGTTTTCCTCTGAGGTGTTTAAGGCTTTAATGAGTCTAATTTTTTGCACAGATGTTTCTGGGTGTTTGCAGGTTTTCAGAGTATTTTTATATTACAAAGGAGCTAGCCGGTGCCATAGCTCAAACTCTGACAAGCAAATAGATAATCAAGAAGACAAATGGCCTCTTTTGTGAAGCCCTGCTCCTATATTAATTTTCATTTTCTTTCTCATAGAAAGTATCGAAAGTATGACTGGGGACCAAATAGCTTTCTGTCTCTGAGGTCCCAGTCACCCCTAGAATGGAGTGGGGGAAGGGAGGGGTGCAGGTGACCCTCAGAAGCTCTGTCAGGCTTGGGCCGCTTTGGGGCTGAACCCAAGAGAACTTCTAAGGTCTGGGGGCTCCGGCCTCGGGGCTCTGGTCCGGTGGTGGCTCCGGGTACAGCCATCCCGCCTCCCAAAAGCTCAGGGCTCGGGAGAGCAGATGCATTTAAAAGTCGTTTTTCGGTCCCATCTCCCTTCAGAAAATAAAAATAACCAATTCCACCAGCGCGTTTTACTGTTATTTCTTTCGCATTCTTCCGATGTGCAGCTCCTGGGCGTCTGAGGCTGGGTAGGGCCCGGGAGAGACCAGGCCGGGGTCCACCGCGCGGGAAGGGGCGTTTGAACCGCTCGTTTCAATGCTGCGGGGGGACTCGTAGCAAATCGCCCGGACCTGGAGGTTGAGAGTGGCGAGCTTTGTTTTCGGTGGAATCGCGGTGTGATGTTTAGCTGCCAAGGGATGCGGCGGCCCTTCCCTTCTAGAGTGGAAAATAGTTCTTAAAAAGCATATGCCCCCCCATGTCTCTATAGAACCAAATCAAAGCTGCTCTTAGGAAGGTATGAATAGAATAAAAAAGATTTCTGTGGAGCTTAAAGTTCACAGCCATTCTGTGTAGACAAGAGCTAAGAAAAATGTGAGAATTATACAGAAAACCATTAATCACTTCTTTTCTTTAAATACGTATCCTCTCTCCTTTGTTATTATTCAACAGCAAATCTCCGCAGACCGGCTGTTGGGGGAAAAAAGTGTTAGCCGCCACTCCCGGATCTGCAAGGGGGAAAAAATTTGGAACCATAAAGCTGAAAACTTTTTTCTCTCAGTTTGGAAGAAGCGGTTCGTCATGAATGGGATCCGCCGAGTTCAGGCGAGAGGAGGCGAGAGGCTCAAAGGTAACAAAGCCCCCGCCTGGGATGGCTTTTTTTTTTTTTTAATCGTTTTATGAGCTCTTTTTACTAGGGAAAGAAGAAACACTCTCTCGCCTCCTTTTTCTTTTTCAGCTATCTTTGCGGGGGTTTTTATGGTGGACGGTTGGTCAGGTTTGATGCCTTTTATGATGACAGATGCTTGGGTCAGGGACTGACACCTGGAGAGTGTTTGAATTGATTGGGACTGAGGTGTTAGGCACCAGAAAAACCCCAGAAAAGGTTGTTTATGAGGCAGCTCAGAAGTGCTTTCTGGTTTTAGAAAATGCAGGAGGGCCTTGGGAGCCCCAGCATGTGTGTGTGTGTGTGTGTGTGTGTGTGTGTGTGTGTGTGTGTGTGTGTGTGTGTGGCGAGGTGAGGTGCACATGTGGCCCGTGGGTTCCGTGACTCTGCTTGTCTACACTGGGAGCTGGTGTCCCACAGGTCTGTTTACCAGTGAGCAGTTGTCACTGCCACCTCCTGGAAAAATGGAATGCAATTTTTGGATGGAATGCCCCAACCTCAGAGTGGGGTATAGGTGGATGTCTTCAGTTTTTCTTTTTGTGTCTAGGTTGGGATTCTAGACAAATATTTGCAACTCTCTGGAGCAGGAAACTGTTGTGTTCACAGGCAAGGTTCGTTGATGCTGGAATCTTCCTCTTCTTCCACTCTGCTCCCTTCCTTCTTCCTGGAGGCTCAGAGTTTAGTTTGGTTTCCTTTTGCTCTCTTGGTCTGGGGGCTCTGTTCTCCCCTCTGGGGCCCCGCTTCTGAAGGTGAGGGAGCCAGTGGGCTCTGCCTCAGACCAGAATGTGCTGGCCTTTTTTCCCTGGGGCTCACTGAGGCTTTGGAAGTAGGAGGCTGGCAGGAGAGAGAGTTCATGGAGAGGCCACGTTTTCTAGGCGATTAGCTCAGTATTAGAACCACAAAATGACCTCGGAAGCCCCTTGACCTCTCTGAGACTGGACATTGTGTTGGCTTTTGCCTCCTGCCCAGAAGGGAAAGTCACACCTCCGCAGGGAGGGGTCCTTGGGCTGTTGTATGTCCCATCTTCTCCACCCCCCACCAGCCCCCCCAACCCCTTCTTTGCTATCTTGAAATTTCTGGATTGTTTTTCTGTTACTGTCCATCGGGGAGAAAAGGAACAAAATTTTTTTTTAGCTCAGCTGGGGGAGGGAAGTAGGGTGCTGGTCTCTCTCTGTGCAGAGCTCCTTCCCTCAGGCAGACTCACCCCGCCATCCATGTCCAGTTCATCCCTCCTTCTTTCCTGTTTCGTTGGAGGCAGCTGAGGGAAGAAAGACAAAGGGAGGCAGATATGAGAGGTCCAGGGGCTTCAGAGGGCTAGGGGGACAAACCCCTGGGTCCTAAGGAGACAGAGGGCCCCCACTGTGGTTACTGCCTCTCAAGGTATGTTATCCAAATCCACAAAATCTTAACCCATTTTCTGAAGTCCCTTTGTTTAGGAAGCTATTTCTATAATCACTCTCACCCCCTTCCCCACTCCCCAATCCCACCCCAGCTACTCACAGAGCCCACGGAGTACCTCCCCACCAGAGGAGCAAGAGAGATGGGAGAAGGGTCAGTGCAGGCTGTTCTGACCATTGCCAGGGACAGCTGTGCCATGTTAACCAAAGTTTCCAGCAACTTTCAAGAGACGTGTGGAGGATTTGCTAAGAAGTGAACTCTGAACACAGAGCCTTTTCAAATCTATATTCTACTTGCTGTATCTTAAAAATCTACACCAGCAGCCATCCTCTTAGGAGGGGATAGAGACAAAGAGAGAGACAGATAGACTCCAGCTGGGAAGAAGGAAGTGTTCCCTTGAGTTAAGACTAGGAGAGAAAGAAACTTGCTGGGATGTATGTGGGGTGTTGGTTTGCATTTTGTAAATTGTCTCCTATGTCTTGGGGACTGTCTCAGGCAAGAAATAACTGGCGTTGGTTGGTATCCTCTCCTTTGTCCCTGGGAGGTTTAATAAATTCAGGGGCTGGAGGCCTTGGTAGGAAAAGGGAGCGAGCAGAAAAGCAAGCTGGACTGCTCCTGCGATGAAAATATTTGGGGCGATGTACACCCATAACTCATAAGGGCAGATAACCAGTTGTGAGCCCTCTATAGGCCCAGGTGATAAAGATCTAGTCACCTGAGTCTTTACAACCTGCCTTCTGCAATGTGAGGATTAGAGGTCCACCAAAGGGAAAGAGGAGGGAAACAATGGAAAGAGAAGGCTGGGGTTTCTTTGAGGGTTTCAGCCCCACAGGTGGGAACTGAGAGACCTTCCCCCTCCCTCACTCCCAGACCCCAACCTCTGCAGAGCTGAGTGCTGCGGGCAGGCTCCCCAGCCCCTTGGGCTCACCTTCTACAATTCTAGCGGCCACCTCTATCCTCGGAATCTTTAGACCTCTCTTCCTCCAGTTCCTGGGCCCTCACCATCCTCGCTCCTACTTGCACCGGTCTGGGCAGAGTAGGGCTGCCGGGTCCTGCCAGAGCCTGTCGCCGCCGGGGCAGCCCCAGCGCCCGTGGTGGGTCTCCCTGGGAAGCGGCGGCCCGGGAGGGGGGGTCTGGTTGGAAAGCGGAGTTGGGAAGTTTCCCAGCGTGAGTTGAGCGCTGACGGATTTGTGATCGGCCATAAAACAGGCGCGTTCAGATTCGTAAATCAATCTCGCCTTTCTCACAGTATAAACGTTCGCTTTATCGGCAGCAAGAAAGCACCCTGCTCACGCCCGGGCGCTTGTTTATTTGAACATGGACATTCCCAGGATCCGAAGAGTGTGGGCATTTTAATAGAACCTGCCCCGCGTGCCTTCGTGTCACTGGCTTTTCTTTTGCTCGTCCTTAAAAATAATTTCTCCGTTTCAGAGATTGCTGTCTTCCCATGCTCCATTCTCTCTCCTCTTTTCTCTCCCCCACCCCCTCACTCCCCACGCCCTACCCTAGTATTTTTCTTTTAGACTTTAGTGGACTGCTTTTCTTTGGGAGACCAGTTTTAGTGGCTTTCTGGCCAGGACCATGCAGGGAGTTGCCCTCATTGGAGCCGGGCGCGGGGCTGAATTCAATACCAGCCTGGGTTTTGTATCTGCACAATCAAAGCCGACCACCCCCGCTACAGAGCCCAGGCCCGCCGGCGCCCCCACCCGAGGGTTGGGAGAGGGATTCCGAGGGGACCAGGCCGGCCCAGTGTCCGAGGCAGGGGCTGCGCTGCCGCTACCGCTGGACCGGACACCACCCGGGGGTGGCGGTTTCTTCGGGGGTAGTTAGGGCACCTGGGTCCTCAACCTTCTCCCCATCCAGTCGCTTTTGGTTCAGACCCCTCCAAACAAACCGCTGGCGGCCCCTCGGCCCCATGCCCCCCTCCCCAAAACGCGCCTGTTCTTCCTGGTCCACCGGCCGCTGCGGCTGCCCCAGAGCTGCTGAAGATAAGGCTGGGAGTGTGGGCGAGGGGCTCCTTCAGGAATGTCTTCCCTGCTTCCCTTTGCAACCCCATCCCACATCGTGGCCAAATACTCCGGTTCTGGGATTCTGGTCGTAACTGGTCTGCTCCTTCTGGCGCCAAGCCGTATGTGAAGGTTTGGGGGCATATTTTGTTTGTTTTGTTCATATCTGAGATGAAGAAGTCTGCGTACATTTCTCTCTCTAGGCCAAGGGACTGGATTTCTCCTATCATCACCAGTGTTTAACACTTTAATATGCAATCCCCCCGTCTTTTTCCTATTGATCTGTCTCCATTGTCTGCTGCTTGGAAGCAAGGGGTACTAACACCTGGGAAATGGGGACGGGGCTGTCAGGCCAACTTCAAAGCCTCTTTCTTCCCTTTCCCTCTCCTCCCCTCCAATTCAAATCTCCAGCTGTCTTCACTGGTGTGTTGGGGGCTGGGGAAGCGCTGAGACAGGATGTGACATAGGTACAGGGAGACTGAGTGTCCACTTCTTTTGTGTAGGAAACTTAGTCCAGGTCTTTTGTCTCTAGAGCATATTCTCAGTCAGTCAGTAGAACCTGGTTCCCTAAAATAGTAACAACACAACGATAACAAGTCCCCCTTGTGGTTACTCTCAACTCTGGAAGCTCCCGAGTCATCTCTTCACCCTGTCCCTTTTCTGCCCTTTCAAAAGGTACCACAAAAGATCTTTTTAAAAAGAGAATTAAAGCCAGAAGCCCCATTCTTTATACATATACAATCTGGACTTAGGAAATGCTTCTTTTGAAGCTGGTCTCTTTAGAAATTTTGTTGGTTATTTAAGGAAGAGGGGGAGTGGGTCCCACTAAAATACCCTAGGAGTGAGGGAGAGAATAGAGTTGGGGGATGCAGAGAGAGGAACTGATTGCTGAGAAATGCAGGGGCTTGCAGAAGGACTCTGCGCCCATCCCACCCCACCCCCCAGAAGCCCCTGCAGACTATTTCTGCACCTCCACGAACTAAGCAGAAGCAGGAGGAGAAGGGAGAGAGGAGAGGTGGGCTGTGGGTAAGTGTGTGTTCTGCGGGGGCTGGTTAGGGAATGTAGATACAGCAGATACAGATGTGAATGTGGGAGAGAGAACTAGCTACTATTCCATTTGTGGGTTGGGGGGAACCTATTTTGCAGGAAAATTTCTCCTCCTGAAGGGGAAGGTCATAGTGGTCCTTTGAGCCTGAAATCGAAAGACCCCCTTCCCCCTCCTGGTCACGTGATTCATTAAATAATTAATGCCGAGGTTGCAGAATAGATATGTATTCGTCAGGAAAATCGCAGGCTCGGTCTCCCTGTTTCTGACGTGCAATTCAACTGTCCTTTGAAAAACAAGCCTGTACCCCGAGAAACAAAAAGAGAGAGGGGGAGAGAGAGGGAGAGAGAGAGAGACAGAGAGGGTGGCAGCAATAAAACAGTCCCGCAGCCGGAGCCACACCGCGGGCTGGGGTATTGTAAGTAGAAGGGATTTCTCACTACCTACCGCGTCTTCTATGTCCATGTAAATTTATTGTTTGTTATTAATGTTATTGTCGTAAAATGTGACAAATAGCCATCTTCATTTCCTGCCATTTCTCTTCACACTGTCCTCTGTGTGTTTATACCCATTGAGGCATTGCATAGAGATTTTAGGAATATTCCTCTTCTCTATCTCTCTCCCTCTCCCTCTCCTCCAACCTTTTTCTTGATTTATAGCAATATGGGTGTCAGCTTCTCGGCCGGCATGCCAGCCATTGTGTGTGTGTGTGTGTGTGTGTGTGTGTGTGTGTGTGTGTGTGTGTGCGCGTGTGTGTGCGCGCGCGCGCATCTGCGTGTGTTTGTGAGTGAGTTGTGTTGTTTATGGCCATGTCTTCGATAAATCATTTCTCACAGAAAATGATGTGGAAGCTGGGCTATTTCTGTGGCCGGGAAAGAGTCCCTCTCGGAGGCACTTCCTCTCTCTCTGCTCTGCTCCCAGAAGTTGGTTATTTCAGACGATTTTCAGTAATATATCAGCAGTTAATATGAAAGCTCTATAGCTGGAGGTCTTAAATTGCAGCATCTGTGATTATCAGTTAAGGTGAGATCTGTATAAATTTGGTAAACCAGAAATGCCTCATTGGCATATAAACCCAGTCAAAGACCACGACCTAATATAAAAATTATGTTTGTGAGCCTGATAGAGCCAACATTCCTGCAGCAGCAGACAGAGCTTCATTTTTCAGCGGTTCCCCTCCAGGAGTTTGGCTGCTCTGACGCCGGCTGGGGGTAAAGAACCCAACTCTGAAGGCAGAAGGAACCTGGGGGCAAGAGAGGTGGAGGCAGGGGAAAAGATTACTGAAGTTGAAGGCAAAGATTTTTGTAGTCGATGGGGACCAAGTAGAGGTCCTTTGCAACTGGAGGGGGCTGGAGGGATTCAGTTATAGTATTAAAGCTTAACCTATAGGACTGATGTATTGAATATATGACAGGGAGCTGAGGGTGGGGAAGGAGCTACCCAAACTGGGGGAGACAATGGAGGCAGAGGCTGAAGGGCAGGGAGGGAAGCTGAAAGCTTTGGCTTCCCACCCTCCTGTCTAACAAAACAAGGAAGTGAATTCACACCCCAGTAGCCTTCCTTCGACCTCCTGAAACAAAGAAAGTTTCCTCAGCAGTGAAGGACTATATGTGTCTGGGGCTAAAGGAGGGAAAAGTTCTCTAAGTTGTTCTAGAAAAGAAATGTTCCAGGAATCAGGTGGTCTCAGAAAGTTGGAGAGTGTTTCAGGACATGGGGTGTGTTCCTCTCACTAAACCCCCATCCAAAAAGGGAGCAAATGGGGTACAGATTGGGAGGGGGAGAGCTGGTAACTTTCCCCTCTGATTTCATATGGAGGTCTCAGTACCTCCCCAGTAGGGAAGGGTCTGCTTGTAGAGAGCAAAGCCAGAGGCGGCTTTTGGGGATATTATGAGCTGCGCCCCAAAGTTGTTATGGATGAGGGACAGAGCCTTTGCCAAGTTCGGTCCGGGCTGCTAGCTTCTCCTTCCCTGGCTGGAGCGTAGCCAACTGACTTTATAGCCACTATTATCTGTGATACTTAACTCTGCCTGCTAGTGTAAACCTTTGAGCAGGAAAATTAGTGATGCCTCGCCCAGGTGTTAATTATTCATGGCATCAGCTGCGTCCTGGAGTGGAGGCTTAGGCCCCAGTGCTGGCGTCCAGGAGCTCACTTCCATGCTCTGCTCCAAGTGGGCGCGGAGCCCTCTTCTTGTTAACAGGCAGCTTTTAGGGTGGGTGGTAGGTGAGGCCTCCTAATTTGGGAGTCTGGGTTGAAAAGGGTTTAGGGAGAAAGAGAAGGAAAAGGCCAAGACCCTAGACTGGGATGGGTGGGGACATTACCTGGCCTCGCTAAAAGGGCCTGGGGAGAGTCTGGATTCAGGGGCAGCTTTGACAGGGCTGGAGATCACGGGGCGTGTGGGAAGGGCCGGAGGAGGCAGCAGAGAGACCTGAGGGATAGCGGGCTCCATACCCTTCAGGCCCCCCATCCTTGGGTGTTGAAGAATACCACACACACTCAGTGTGGGAAGCAAGGATTTCCTTCTCCCTCACCTGCAAAGTGAAGGGGGGTAAATGTGGAGAGGGTGCGTTCACCCCCAATCCAGTGATCCAGAATTTAGGCCAAAGTCTTAGAATGCCAGAGAGAGGGGGAAAGGATTAACTCTTCCTTGGAGAGGAAAAGGGATATGAAGGGTGGAATGGCGGGTGTTAGTAGCTTCTGAATTCAACCTGTTTTGGAGGATGGGGAATAGCAGGAGAAGGCTGAAGGATGTGCTCCTTGGGACAGGCCAGAGCCAGTGGGGAGAGCTGGGAGCCAATCTCACAGGCCCCTGCCCCTGTGATTCCAACTCCTCCCCCCTTCTCCATCTCCCCTCCTCCTGCTGCCTCTGCCTGTGACGTGGAGGCCTGGTCCCCCCGCTTTTCCTCTCCATTCTCTCAGCCCCGTTCAGGTCTTTGTCTCTTCTGGCCCTCGGGATACCCCCTCCTCTTCCCTTTCCCCAACTCACACGCAGACCCTGCCCAGGAGACAAAAGCAGAGAGACCATCCCTCTCCACCATTATCTTTTAGTCAATCGCTGGCCCCTTGCTAACTCTCCCTATGTGAGGCCTGATGCCCTCCATCCAGGCATATAGGCCTACCCTTCAAATCGGCAAGTTTGCTGGTTTTTTAAAAAATATATGCATTTGGTTCATTTAGCTATGAAGCACCCTGCTTCTTACCAGTTCTGCACACACACGCACCCCATTTGCTTTTTTGCTGTGCAGGAGATGGGGTAGAATGTATTTGATGGAAGGGGCTTTAGGAAAGCCGCTGACTCTGTCTTCTCCCCAGACGCTGCTGGTGTCCACTTTGTCTATATAATTATAGTGTTTATCCCTGTGCCTTTAAGAAACTGGGCTGCTAATGCTTTAATGAGCAGAGGAGTTAGATAGAAAGATGAGGAGAGAGAGGTTGAAGTAAAAAGAGAGGGCCCAGAGAGAGAACAAGCGGCAGGATCCCTTTCTGAGGGGGGAAGTCAAGGCAGAGGCCAAGGAAAGGATGACAGGGAGAATGGAGACATTCTCCTCAGAGGGGCGGGGAGGCTGTCCTGGCAGAAGACACCCCACAACTTGGATGGGTACACAAACACACTCACAAAACCAGAGTTAAGTGAGAAGGGAAGTGGAAAGGAAACCACTCACTTTGCTCCCTTCTTTGTAGAAGAAGATGTGTCCACGGCAGAAGGATGGGTTTCCCCCCCCACCCCGCCAAAAGGACAGGGTTCTGAGGCCAAGGGCTCCACACTGCCCAGAGGGGCAGCCTAATAAGTGAGGCCAGAAGTGACTTCTGGAGACACTCCTAAGTCCTTAGCAAGGCACAATTCAAATTCACTTAAGACAAAGAGAGAAGCAGAGTGTGAGAAGACAAAGGGACTGTGAGAAAGGAACAGAGACCACAGAGAAGGTTAGAAAAGGCAGAGAGCGAGAAAGGGAAAGGAAAGGAAGGGAAGGGAAAAGAGAAGAGAAGAGAGAAAAACAAATAGAGACAGAAATGCAGAGAAAGAGCCCATCCCCTTGGAGCAGGGTGGGGCAGGCACAGACTGAGGAGAGGGCTGTAGGGTCTGGAAGCTCCTCCAGACTCTGTGCTTTCTTACCAGCAGCTGCCCAAAGCCGAGGCCATCCCAGAAACAAGGGGACTAGAGTAGGCCCTGGGGGTGCTAAATCAGGTGTGAGGCAGCTGGGGTAGGAACTGAAGTGTCTGGAATGGCCAAGATGTCTTGGGCACTTCAAACTCCTCTTCCACCACCATCTTCAATAACTTAAAGGTCGGAATCTCCCAAAACTGAATCCCTGGGCTGGGGTGGGCTGGGGTGGGGGGGGGGTTGGGTGGGTGGGCTGGTGTTTGGTGTGGGTCTCTCACACCCAGACCCAGGGAATCCTTCCTTGGCCTCTCTCCCCCTCCTGGGTTTGGTCTCTTCTTTCCCTCTTCGGGGACAGGGAGAAGAAGTTGATCTTCCAGCAGCCTGAGAACTTTCCCTTTCACCTCCAATCCACATCTCCTCCCTTGAACCCCACCCCCACCCCCACCCCCGTCTGAACAAACGGATGCTACCCTCGCTTATCTCCTCCCTCCCCGATCTTTCTGGAAAGAAAAGGGAAAAGGGAAAGAAAGTTCCCACCAGCCTAAGCAGCTTTAGACAACTCCAGGGAAAATGGAAAACGAAAACCTTTCTTGTCTCTCCAATCCTCCCATCACCCCCTGGCCGCCGCTGGGCTCCCTCCATCGCGCCCCCCATCCTCCTGTCCCGTCCTGCCCACAACGCTCTCCCTTCCCTCCCTCCTCCGCCGAGCCGGACATATGGAACCCATTTCGCCGGTGACATTGAAGAGCCGCTGCGCGCCCGCCTTCCGCCATGGCGCCCCCGGCTCCCCGCGCCTCGCCTCGCGGTGCCCCCGGCAGACGCGGCTCCTCCCGCCCGGCCGCTCGACCCACTCGCGCAGCGAAGCCGCGACCCCGCTCCGCGCCGGGCCCGCCCGCCTCCCGCAGCCCCACGCGGGCCGGCCGCGCGCCGCTTCGAAGGCCGAACAAAGCGGCGGCTGCGGCGGCGGACTCGGGGCGCGCTTCCGGGCCTCTCCCCGCGCCGGCCGGCGGGACCGAGATGCGGCCGGCCGCCCAGCCCCCGCTGGCGCCCCGGGATCCGGGCCCGGCCGGCCCCCCGCCGCTGCCCGCGCCCTAGCGGAGCCGCACAGGTAGGTGTCGGTGCCGAGCGGGCGCCGGGCCGGGCGCCGGGTGGAGAGCTGGGGGTGCCTGAAACCCCCGCCCCCGGGTCGGCAAGGAGGACGATCGCAACATTGGAAGACAGAGATGGGGGCGAGTTAAAGAGGCGGTGCGGGCGGAGGGTGCGGGGCGGTGTGGAGGAATGTGGGGTGTGGACAGGACCCGGTTAGGGCCTGGGGAGCGCTCTCGCTCAGGAAGGGCTGCAGACGGTTGGAGGCTGCAGACGGTTTTCCGCGGGAGTTGGGAGCTTGGGGTTGTGCGGCAATGTGAGGGGCATCTGCTGGGGTCGGGGCTGGCTGGGCCCTGCTCCCGCAGTCCAGTTGCCACCTATGGCCAGAACCTTCTCGCACCTCGCGGGTTATTTGAAGCTGAGAAACTACAAGGGGTTGCGCTGAGGCCGGGTGTTAAACTGAGAAGGTAGGAGAGGGGGTGATTTATGGCTTCAGAGAAGATGTGTTTACTCCCTGCCTGCTCTGGAAACCAAAAACCAAAGAGCAGAGGCGGGAGAAGCCTCTCTCCTTGGAGTGGAAGGCAATGCCAGGTTGATTCGCTGGGATTTATTTTCCCAGATGTGGGGAGATGGTGGGAACTGTTCCTTTGCCGGGACAGGTTGTGAGGTATAAGGAGAGTGTGAAAGCACACACACACGTAGATGTGTTTTGTGTATTGTGCGAGTGCACATTGTGTTCGGGTTGGGGTTTGTTGGGTACAGCATCGCTTTACAAGTGAGCACACAGGGAGCCGGAGAGGGGACTCGGTGTTCTCAGGTCTTGGTACCCTGGCAAGGGGTAGCTCTGGACACACTTTGCCGCCTTGTGCCCTCGCCATGGAGTAGTGCTCCTTCAGCCTGTGCTTTCTTTCCTCCCACAGCCACGCGCAACAGCGCCCACCGGCCTTGTCCCTGGCCCCTGCGTGCCATCTGCCCACGCTGCCCGATACTCACTTTGAACCTTTAACTTTGCCATGGGAGACTGAGGAATTAGTGAGCACAGCTGGGTGGGGAGGAGGAGGAGGAG
>NC_041227.1:113892053-113914468 GCF_002837175.3 Physeter macrocephalus
GGGGAGGAGGGGGAGGGGAGGGGGAGGAGGGGGAGGGGAGGGGAGGGGAGAAAAAGGCCTGCAGTGGTAGGGGATGTTGGTTTGAGGCTGGCTTGGGTTCCACCAGTACTGCTCAAACTCCCCCAAAGTCTCTGTTTGGGAGAGGATGGGTGAGCACAAAGGGGAACAGAGCAAAGGAGCCATGCAGGATGATGGAGGTAGGGAGAAAAATATTTTGACCCCCAGATAGTTATTTCCGCAGGCCAACTGGTGGCTCTTGCATTTCTGTCCAGACGCCCGGCTTTGCCTGGAAATTGTTTTGCATTAAATTTTCTCAGCCGCAGAATTATCTTTCCTCGCCTCCAGCTAAACTTGCATTTTTCCACCAGACACTTGGGCCCCGCACCAATGAAATCTGAGAGGAAGCGGCTGGGCCCTAAGTGGCTGTAATTTAATTGATTTTATCATAAATCATCAACTTGATGAAGAACCCGAGGTTTCAGTGAAGTAAATTGATATTAATGGGAGTTTCTTGAAATGCAAACTCCCTGAATTGTTGGGGCATCTTGAGCAGGGGAGGTAGATTACATGTGTCCCAAGAGCAGAAAGCCTGGACCTGGAGCCCAGCACAGCTTTAGGGGGTCGGGAAAGCAAGCTGTGAGGGGCAGCTGCAGGCAGACCAATTTCTTTAGGGGAGAAGGCAGAGAATGGAACTTTGTTGGGGAGGGAGCAGAGTCTGATTCTATGAACCCTGCTGGCAGTCTTGGGAATGCTGGTCTCCCAGTTGAGGGAGGCAGTTGGGGAAGCTGGTAGGTGTGTGGGCAGTGTTGGGGGTTGGTCGGGTGAGAAGGCCAGGCTGGTACAATGGGTGCATTGAATCCTGGTTAAAAATTGTCAGGTTTAAGCCTTCCTCTTCTAATTACACAAATTAATTATTTACTGCTCAGGTTGCTGTGTCCAAAAATAGAACTTTTGATTTGAAGAATAACCCACCCCTGACACAGAAGAGCAGTAAAAACCAGTGCACCAGCCTCTGAGGGGACAAGGAGGACCGGGAGTGTGGCTGGTACTCAGTTGCGGGGGTGTAAGCATTCAAATCCCGAGAGGAAATAGTCTGCCTTTGGCCAAGATGGTGCCCATTATTGTCTGAACTCAGTTTATTACTGCTTATTGTCACTCACTTTTACATCAGTACACAGAGAACCACAAACTGGCGGCCCTAAAAAGGGACCTTGGAAGATCATTTAGCCCAAGCCCTCCCCTCCACACAGGATCTGGCTTTACAGAAGGGGACAACTGAGGCCCAATGAATTCTCTGCTTCAGAGCACACAGCCAATCTGGACCACCTAGAATCCAAGCCTCCTGACTTCCAAGCCTATCCCAAATATGACTTTAGACAAACCACTTCCTGGCTCTGGACCTCAGTTTCTCTATCTTTGACAATGGCAGGGTTGGACAGGCCACTCCCTGGGTTCTCCCCAGTTCTGACCTTGAGTAACTCTCTAGTGCTTGGGAGCAGCTCCCTTTTGTGTCCTGGAGTTCTGTGGGCATCTGGGTATAGGTCACTGCATGCATATTTGCAATATACAGGGAGTTTGCATATGCCCAGAGCAGTGCATGGTTACTCAGACTGGCTCTAAGAAATCCATTGGAATCTGGACCATTCCTCCTCCTGAAGGTGTCCTTATTCTCAGCAGAGGAGAAGCCCGGGCCTAGAGCAATGGAGATGGAAGGCAGTGGGAGGGGCTAGCTGGGTGGGTTGGGCTGGGATTGGCATTTGGAGGGGGTGCTGAGGAAGGAGGGGCTCAGCCTCTCAGAGCAAGGCACTTTCCCCACCAGGCAAGGGAGCTGAGGCTGGAGTTGTTGGCAATATAGCCCGGGGACTGATTTGTGGTTTCAGAATGTAGATTCTATGACAGCAGGCCACCACCACCACTACTTCCAGCCTGATCCTGACCCCTGGGCCTTTGGGCCCCCTCTTCTTTGGATAGGACACACGCAGGCTACCACAGCACTATACCAGGTCTCCTCCCAGGGCAGCCAGGACAGAAGACCTGCAAGGTGGATGACCCCTGTCCTATTCTTGCTCTTATTTTCCATCTCTTCTCCTAACTAACTGGGAAAAAATAAAATAAGATTCAAAAGAGATGGGGGCTTTTCAGAAGTTGCATGGTTGTGAGAAGGGAGATTTCTTGTAGGATCAGGGATATGAGGAGGCCAGCAGAGGAGGAGAGGCTTCCAGGCTGCCTTGGGAAGTGTGGTCAAGGATCTGAATTCTGGTGGAGGAAGTGGGAAGAGATGAGAAACAAATTTATCTTTGGGGTTCTGGAAATCAGAGTCTCTGGCCAGATAATCCATTTCTTAGAGCCTCACCCCAAACCCTATTTGAGAGAAAGAAAAAACCAAAAGGGCCGGCAGGCCCAGATTCTGGCCCTATCCCATTCTGACTTTTTATATTCGGAGGCAATTTGGGAGGTCCTCCGCTGATTGGTCATTAATCCGGTGCGTTATTGTCTGCTAAACAGAGGTCACTGGGAGAGACATCCAATCTGTCAGGAGAGACCTGCGCAGTCCCTCGCAGTGGGCTGGGCCCTGTTCCTCTCTTGTCTGCTTCTCTGTTCCTTCCCCAGCAAACCCCACCCCACCCCCACTCCCACCCCTCCCCAAGCTGTCCAAGATTCTCCCCTCTCCTTCTTGCCTTCTCCACTCTGCCCACCTTTGTCTCGACATCCGCCGGGGTGGGGTTTGCCAGGGCAGGACAGAGCTTCTAGATGAGGCGGGACCCCCGATTCAGTCGGGCTCATTCCCATCCAGGCGCCGCCTGCTCCCAACTCCCGACTTGGCCTTAAGCACCATCAGCCACTGGCGCGGCCTCCTGGGTCACCGAGCAGACTTCGCAAACCCTCGTGGCTACCCTGTTTTGTCCTGCCTCCTTTTCGCGCTCCCACGCCTGGTGTGAGGGGAGAGTTCAGCTCGGATTTTTCTTCTCCAATCTTAGCGGCCGTTTTCTTCTTTCAATCTCAGCTTCTACTGAGCCGGGTCTACACGGGCCTCCGCCCAGGCGCGGAATCTTATCGTTTTCTCAGCCCCTTTGTTCCCTCCCGCTCGGGCATCTTAGAGAGGTGGGCGTTGGGGATCCAAATACCAAGAGCGATTTGCAGTAGCAATTCCCATTTTACAACACCCAGCTTGGAAATCTTTATTAATATTTAAAAGCGATGGAGATTCGCGTGTGTGTGTGAACTTTTCACGACTCTGCCGCGGCCACAAAGTTGGGCAGTGAAGCTGGAAGAGTGTGGGACCGGGAACCCAGACAGGACCAGAAAGAAAGAGATCGCTAAACGCCTTGCCGTCACCCCCTCCCCGACTCCCAGGTCCCGGCTTCCCAGGGAGCCTGGCAGGCCAGGCGAATTTGGGGCTGGCTGAGCTGGGGGCTTGGGGGAGGGGGGAATCCTTGGTCATCCCAAGGCTGATATCAGAAATCGATTTTAAGGGAGCCAGCCAGTTTGTCCTTATTGAGAGGAGAATTTTCGTTTGCTCTTTGATGGTTTTTGGGGGGAGATACATGATCCCCGAAGGCCTTGAAGGATGGGCGCCCAGTGATCCCTCAAGGGGGTTTTGAGGGGCCGGTCCCCTGGTACTGGGTACAGATTAGGAGTGGGGGAGGGGAGTGCGGGAGCGAGTGGTCTAGCTCTGGGGAAACTGAATCTGAGAGGAAAGAATGTCTATGAAGGGGGACATTTTCTCTGATTTTTGCCTTTATTATTAATTTCTGCCCTCATTAGATTACACTAAGTTATCTGTGTCTTAATCTTTCTCTCAATTTTTCTTTTTCATTTTCTCTCCCTCTCTGTCTCTCACACATGGTAAGTTGCTCAAGTTGCCCTCCTTGAATCCAGGAAGAGATCGTTCCCTCTTCTCTCTCTCTCTCTCGCAGATTTAGTCTGCGCCTAAATCACTTCACTGTCAGGGGTGACAAATCCCTCTCTCCTCCTTTTTCCAGACCTCAAAGTCTTCCCTCAGACCCCTCTGCTGTTTCCCACCCCAAGGTCCCTGCCCAGGCTCCCCACTGCCCCTGCCCTATCCCCTGAAGTTTGGAAGGTCCCTAGCCTGCAGCAACACCGCCAACGAAATGGGTGTCCTGGGGCTGCCAGTTTCTACCATCCACCCGCCACCTTCCCAGCCCCAAACAGGGGCAACTGGCCAGCCAGAAATCTCCGAGAAAGGGATAAAAAAGGCAGGAAAGGAACCGAACTGGGATCTAATTGCGTCCCAAGCATTTCGAATGGGCTGTGCTCTCAGAATTCCTTAAGAAGCCCCCACCCCATTTCCTACCACATTTGTGGGTACGTGTGCTCTGAAAATCTTCTCCAGGTTAGCTCTCTTGCTCCCAGCCCTCCTTTTTGCTCCTACCCCACTGCACCCCACCTCCTTGTGTAGCCAGAAGGGACCACATGAGTTGAAGCTCCGAGTGGGGAGGGGTCCACTGCTGGCTCTGGAAAACTCCTCTCCCCTCAGCTCAGCTTCAGGCTGATCCTCCTGCAGGCCCGCAGCTAGTTGTGTGCCCCCTGGGCTCTCTTTTTATTCCTTGGGGCAAAGCTGTGCAGTCCCACAAGTGTACAGGTCCTCCTCTTCTCTTAATTTCACAGTGACCTTCTCTAGCTAGTGATAGCAACAGCTAGGAGAGTTGGAGGGTCTGAGGTACACTCTTGACTTTTTAATTTAGGGAGGAAAAGACCCAAAGGTGCTGTTCTCTAAAGCCTCTAGACGCCGCCATGGCTGAGTCCCTGACCCACCAGGCCCAAAGCTACATAAGGTCCAATCCAGCAGGTCTCTAACCAGGGTCCAGAGATCTCAGGACAGATTCTTTGTAGCCCTGACTGCTTTCTCTGAGGGTCCTGGCTTGAGCACCAGCACTGGGTCTGGCTCGGGCATTTTCTTTTCTTGATACTACTAATAAATACAGAAAATGGCTTCCACCTTCCGTCTTCACCTCCCCACCATACTTCCCTCAGCCACCAACTCTGTAGGCGGGCGGCAGGATCCTCAGGACATCACAGTGGGAGACTCTTCATGCGGTTCCTTGCTGGAGGGTAGGGAGGCCATGGGTCCCCCCCTCCACCCCCATTCAGCAGGTCCCCAGGAAACTGGCTGCTCCAGCCCACGAAGCCTGACTTAGTGGGCCTCAAAGAAGTGGGGGCCGGAGGAAGCCAGGGACCACCCCCTAAGAGAGTAGATAGTAGGACCCTTTCTCAGCCCAAAGAAAAGCCTGTGAGTGGAGAGCTATGGGGTGTGAGGGAAGCTTTGCCAGACACAGCCACCCTCTCCTGGAGGGGAGACAATAGCTGGAAACCATCTCTCACCTTTGTTCTCCCAGTCCCTTCTCTCCTGGTGCATCCAGATGGGAGAAGGCAAAAGCCAAGGATTCTAACCAGGAGGTCACAAGGTAGTGGCTGGCTCTGTCTACGGAGAAGTTAAGAGAACAAGTTTTCCAAGCTGCCTTTGTAGAATAGAGAGACCGTCGGCCTTCTATTTTATCCTCTAAGCCCGAGTCAGCAGTTCAGCAGAGTTGCAGACACTCCTGCTTTTGGAAAAGTCCTGGTGCTCTTTTTGTCTTTTTCCTCCGCCAGGAACAGCTCTTCCCCACCCCCACCCCAAATCTGCAGACACCTACATTCTTGCCTCCTGGCTTCCTCCTACAGGCCTCCTCGCCTTTTCCTGCCCTTCTAAAACACACCCGAAGAAAAGTTGAGCTTTTGTAGTCTTCCTCACCTGTTCCAAGGGTCCTAAATCTTGTAGAGCTAAGAGAAATTAACAGGTTTGTTCTGAATAATAATAATGTAAATAACTATCCTCCATCTCTTCTGCCAGTGCATTTAAAATTAAGCCATTTTGCTGGTTCTTCTCATCTTCTTAGAAGTACAAATGCCCTTATCACCTCTCAGCCCCTTCTGCCTACCCAGAGGTGAGAATCTCAACAGAAACTTCTTCATGCAGTTCTTACAGCCTCTCTATTGGCAGCCGTGTCTGGAACTCAAGCTAAACACAAGGTCCTCCTTTTGTCACCCTCTCCTCAACCCCCCTCCCCCTACAAGATGGTCTGGATTTTTAAAATATTCACTCACCGCTTGTTGTCTGCTCTCAAATTGGGGGGGGGGGTCTGTTAAAAAGAAAAGAGAGGTCTGGCTCCCCACCCCCCCCTACAGGTTGGAACCTGGACCAGGAGATTTGCCGGGAGAGAAGAGGAATAGAGAGGGTGTAGGGGAGAGAAGAAACAGAGACTGGGAGACTCTGGGAGACTCAGAAGAAGGGAGACGGAGCCAGAGGGCCAGAGACGCAGCCACCAGTCCCGCAAGAGTGAAACTACTTAAAAAAAAAAAGAAAGTCCCAGTGCTAGGGCCTCCCAAGCTACTTCTCCAATTAGAGGAAGGGTTTACTAGTGGTGCTGGGGGGAGCTGTGAACTCCACGGGCTTTGCCTTATCTTTGCGCTCCTCTTCCTCCCCCGCCAAAATCTGAATTTAAAAATTTACCTGTCCTTACAAAACTCAAAACCTCTACCTCCTTTCCTTTCTCACTCTTTTTTTTTTAACTGAGGGGGGGGTTCAAAATGTCCCCCCTCTCCCATCACCACCATCACCTTCCTTCCTTATCAGGCATCTAAGCTTGCTAAAGGGGGAGAGGTGGGGGTGTGTGTGAGCTTGTGTGTGTGTGAGTGAGTGAGTGTGTGAGTGTGTGTGTCTGTGTGGTTTTTTTTCCCTGTGCAAAAGCAGAGGCCATTGTTACGGAGAGTAGGGCGTACCAGTCTTATAGGGCAACCACACTGTGGCGGCTTGGCCGTGCCGGAGCCCGGAGCTGGATTCTCAGCGAGCTGAGCCGCCCGAGCACCTTTTGGTCTTCTTCTATTTTTTTCCCCCGCTCCCCCAACCCCTCCCTCCTGCGCACCCCCGCTCCTAAGCCGAGTGAATTGAAGCGGACGCCGCGCGGCTCCTCCGGCCGGTCTGCCCCTCAGGCTCCCCAGCCGGGGTGGCTATTGGGGAGGGGGGCGACGCCGCTTTAAACAGTGGTCTTTTTTTCCTTTGCCTTCAAGGAGGGGAGATTTCTCGCCTGCCGCTCGCGCTGGGGCTCGATGTGAATATATATTATGTCTGCCTGTTCTCCCCTCATCGGTGGCTAAGGTAAGCTGGACTGAAATAGGCTATCAGTTTGTGAATGGCGGAGAGTATGTCTCAATGATTTATGGCCCATATGACTCCAATCTCGGTTCAAGAAGAGTTCACAAGCTTTAAGCTTCCTTCCACGCAGCGACTCTCTCTCTCTCTCTCTCCCCCTCTCTCTCCCTCTCTCTCTCCCTCTCTCTCTCTCTCTCTCCCTCCCTCCCTCCCTCTCTCTTCCTGCTTCTCTCCTTTTCTCTTCTCTTTTCTTTCAGCAGTCAGATCAGGACTGAATTTTTGCCCCGCTTCTAAGAAGAGCCTAACCTTTTTCTCTTTTCCTTGTTTGTTGTTTTATTTTTCTTCCTTCTATTTTTTTTAAAGTCCTGGAAGGTGGCCTATCCCCTCTCCCAGGGCTTCTCAGCTATTGTTACTCTCCCAGGATTTCGGGGGTGTGCCTGGAAAGGTGGGTTTCTTGGGGTGGCTCACCGCCCTTCTTCAGCGAGACCCTGGGGGGAAGCCGGGAGCCACGTCTCCTTCCCTCCCTCCCTTTCTCCCGAGAAGCCATATGGAGCCTGGATTTTTCCAACATGGAGGCAAGGGAAATAGACATGTTTGGCTTGGTAGAGCTGCTCCCCACCCCCCCCCTTTTCCTGGATCCCCAGATCTCGGATCCCCTCGGCACCTTTCCCTCTTCTCACTGTCCCATCAGCCAGGCCTCTGCGCCCTCCAGCCGAGTCCGGCCTGGCAAAGTACCGGTGCGGAGTTGCTAATACGCCTTTTAATTCGGTTACCTCCAGCGCCCAAACTTGCTGCCGCCCTAGGGCTCGGCCCTTGGCCGGGTGTGCTTGGAACCTGCCGCTGCTAACCGTTTCCGTGTCCTGAACGCTTTCTCTTCGCCTCCTTGGGCCAGCATAGCTCGTCGCCAGCCACCGCGGCAGCAGCAGCCGAGACAGCCCGGCGGCGGCAGCCAGGGGCTAACTCTGTCCGCAAACCTTCCCGGCCCTTTCTCGCCGCCAGCGGAGTCTCCATTCTTTCCTATCACGTCTCTGGCTTCTTGCTTCCCACACTCTCCTGGCCTCGGTCCTGCGATGGTTTGCGAGTTTATTGCAGGGGGAGCGACAGGAATTTCAGCCCCAGGCGTCTAGTCAAATTATTGTTTTATCATCATCATCATCATCATCATCATCATCATCATTACTGCTGTAACAATCATTTAGACTAAATAAAGCCAGGGCCCAGCCAGCCAACCCCCTCCTACAGTTTTATTTCATTCTCCTATCTATTAATAACAAACTCAACTGATGCCTGTTAATTAATTCCCCCTTCAGCCAGGGCTGCTCCGAAGCTAATTTTGGTTAAATCATCAGAGGCTAATGGTAATAATAATAAAGGGATTGGGTCAGCCTGGTCAAATGAACTCCAGTTCTCCTCCCTGGGAGGACCTGCTGCTTTGCAGACCCATGCGTATTTCCCAGAAACAAATTCTTCCCAGAACCCAATCAGAACTCAGGGCTACCCGGCTCCCTTCTGAGTATAAATCTGTGCCATTAAGAAGGGGGTTTATGTGTGGGAGGGATTTCCTTCACCTGCACTCCTTTTTGTTTTATTTTCCTATTTTTAGTTTTCTTTGGAGTTGACCAGCTGGGCTGAATGAGATTTAAGTAGTCCAAACTCATATGTCAGAAGAGAGGGTCAGTCCGAAGATTTTATGAAAAGTGATGGTGAGGGGTTGGGAAGATAGATGGGGGGATGCAGTCAGAATTTTCAGAAGAAATACACAAAATCCTATGACAGCTTGAACCTTTATTTTTCCAGCACACTTTTAAAAGCCTGCATTAAAATAATCATTTCTTTTGGCCTCAGAGAACTTCAGTAAACAGGGGCACCCAGTTTCCAACCCAGAGAATAATATTGTTCAAATTGCTTTGTTTACTTTCTTTTTTCCAAGGAAAAATTTTCTGTTTTAGAAAGCACTTTCCCATCTCTCAGTAGAAAAGTCCAGCAGTTATCCAATTTGTTTCTTCTTTTCTTCTTTAGAAAAATCAAAGGAAACAGACTGTCAAGAAAAGGGTGGGGAAAAAATTAAGCCTGATGAAAAAAAAAACAGAGGGTGGGGGGAGACATGGGCCAAATGGTCACAGCACCAACCAGCACCGCCAGGAAAACAATACTGTTCCATTTGGGGGCCCCATGGGGGCTGCTGGCTGTGGGGTCCCAGACTTGGCTGGAAAAGACTCAGACTGGAGGTGTTGGTACCTGCAGCAAGGCCATGGAGGAGGCTCAGTTCCACTGGCTCTGCAGGTTAAAAATCTTCAGGAAGTTTCTAGGTCAGGCTGCAGTCTTCGTGAGGTGGGAGGGGAAGGAGAGTATCCCTCACACCAGAAGGTTCCCTGCTCAACTTGCTTCTCCCTCCTGCCTCTTTCAGAGATACTCAGTTTTTTCTCCAGGCTAGACTCTGGATGAAAGGAACCTAGATGGAGGCAAAGGCAGGAGGCCTCTCAGCTCAGAGGACGGTGTTGATGATGCTTTTATTTTGGAGTCTGCAAACCCCCCCACACACACCTATCCCAGATTGGGGGGGGGTGTAGGGAGAGGGAAGAGGAGAGGTCAGGGGCCAGTGTGCAGGCAGGAGAGAAGCAATGTCCCTTGTAATAGTAAGATTCTATATCTAGGCAGTCCCCAAAGGAGTAGAGTCCTTATTTTTTGAATGGAAATGAAAACTGGTGGGCTTTTTCTTTTAAAATTAAAGCGTTGCAATAAGAAAAATCCATTTCAGGTCAAGGAAGTGGCCTCAGCATCTGCTGTGAAGATGTTGGGTGGGGGGGAAGAAAAACCCTATTGATGTCAGTTCCCTTTTCAGTTCCTAAGATGGATTCGAGCCCCAGTCCTCTTCTCCCCCTGTGTCTCTTCTCTCACCCCGCAGGTCAACCGCTACGAACAGACCCCGGGAGGAGGGGGGCAGAAAGGGGAGGGGGGTCCGACGAGCCACGTGACCCCAGGGGTGCCAATGTCCGGTCGTGAGGGTATCAGGCCCTTGCAAGTTGCCACCCACCGCCCGGGCCTCGCCCAGCGATGCAGAAAGCCACCTACTACGACAACGCCGCGGCCGCACTCTTCGGAGGCTACTCCTCGTACCCTGGCAGCAATGGCTTCGGCTACGACGGTCCCCCTCAACCCCCCTTCCAGGCCGCCACGCACCTGGAGGGTGATTACCAGCGCTCAGCGTGCTCGCTGCAGTCCCTGGGCAACGCCGCCCCGCACGCCAAGAGCAAGGAGCTCAACGGCAGCTGCATGAGGCCCGGCCTGGCCCCCGAGCCCCTGCCCGCCCCGCCCGGCTCACCCCCGCCCAGCGCTGCACCTACCAGTACCACTAGCAACAGCAGTAACGGGGGCGGCCCCAGCAAAAGCGGCCCCCCTAAGTGCGGTCCCGGCTCCAACTCCACCCTCACCAAACAGATATTCCCCTGGATGAAAGAGTCGAGGCAAACGTCCAAGCTGAAAAACATCTCCCCCAGCACAGGTACCGGCTCTCTGGCTTCCTCGTCGTCAGCGTTTGTCCGGGCCAGGAATGTCACTGTTATTCTAGCACCCAGCCCCTAGGCGCCCAGGCGGCGGCGGCCGGGGAACAATATCAGGTGGCGGCGTTAGCGGCGCATTTCCCCGTACCCCCCACCACCTGATGATCCCTGACCCCGCCAACACCCTCTCCCTCCAGCCCCCTCCACCTGAGCTTCTGAGAGGTCCAGAAGTCCAGGTGCTCGGCCTCAGCCCTTCTCAAGGCCGCAGAGTCAGACGCTGCCAGTAGACGCAGAGTCGTCAACGATTGATTATTATTAAGGATGATGACTGTGGGCATTAATCACAGTCGCTCGGGCGGCCCGGGGTCCCGGCCTCCAGGCACTACAGCCTCTTCACCCCACATTTCCGTGCCCTGCCCAGAATGTCCAGACTCCCCCCGGGATTCTCCTCAGGCACCTGCCGGGTCCACAGGACCGGGCGGGGTGGGGGTGGGAGGAGTGTCTTCCACACCTGGAACTGGGGATAAGGGGGAGGAAGCGTGCGCGAGAAAATCCAGCCTTAAATAAATGGCCATGCGGCTCTGTCTGCGTGACATGATCAAATTTTCATAAGCTGGGGCAGCGAGAGGCGAACAGGTCTCTTAATAAATGCCACTATTATAGAGTGTCCGCTAATGCGACGGGCGGGTGGGGGGGCAGTGGAGAGGAGGAGGCGGGGACGCAAAGGGGAGGGCGGCGGGTGCTCCCAGTCCAGGCCTGGATTTATTAAGAAACGATGCATTCAATTTCGGCGTGTTCAGTAATTATCTTTTATTTCATTTTCTCCCCTTCCCACCCCTCCCCCTCGGATCCAGCAGAGGGCTGCGGCGGCGGAGGAGGCGGAGGAGGCAGTGGCGGCGGCGGGGGCGGCGGGGGCGGCGGCGGCGGGGGAGAGGACAAGAGCCCCCCGGGGTCGGCGGCGTCCAAACGGGCGCGGACGGCGTACACTAGCGCGCAGCTGGTGGAGCTGGAGAAGGAGTTCCACTTCAACCGCTACCTGTGCCGGCCGCGCCGCGTGGAGATGGCCAACCTGCTGAACCTTAGCGAGCGGCAAATCAAGATCTGGTTCCAGAACCGGCGCATGAAGTACAAGAAGGACCAGAAGGCCAAGGGCCTGGCCTCGTCTTCGGGGGGCCCCTCCCCCGCTGGCAGCCCCCCGCAGCCCATGCAGTCCACGGCCGGCTTCATGAACGCCTTGCATTCCATGACCCCCAGCTACGAGAGCCCGTCCCCGCCCGCCTTCGGCAAAGCCCACCAGAATGCCTATGCGCTGCCCTCCAACTACCAGCCCCCCCTCAAAGGCTGCGGCGCCCCTCAGAAGTACCCCCCGACCCCGGCGCCAGATTACGAGCCTCATGTCCTCCAAGCCAACGGGGGCGCCTACGGGACGCCCACCATGCAGGGCAGCCCGGTGTACGTGGGAGGGGGCGGCTACGCGGATCCGCTGCCGCCCCCTGCCGGCCCCTCCCTCTACGGCCTCAACCACCTTTCCCACCACCCCTCGGGGAACCTGGACTACAACGGGGCGCCTCCTATGGCCCCCAGCCAGCACCACGGACCCTGCGACCCCCACCCCACCTACACAGACCTCTCCTCTCACCATGCGCCTCCTCCTCAGGGTAGAATCCAAGAAGCACCCAAGTTAACACACCTGTGATGGGAGAGGGAGGGCTGAGGGGCAGTCCTGGGGTGGGGGAGACCCAGGAAGGGCGGGGGCTGTGGAGTTCTGGGGGACAGCCTGGAGGTCTGAAAGAGGAAGCAGGGAGGTGGCAGCCAGGTTTCCCCGGGAAGAAAGGGCATGGAGTTCCTTCCCCTTCCCCTCGCCTGAGAAGTTGCTTTTTAAGTCCTGCAGCTCTTAAGTCCGCCTGCCAACCCATTGGAAAGGAATCTACAGCAGATTGGAGATGACCCTATCAATCCTAGGCCTCCAGCAATACCCACTTGGAATGCCACCCTCGAGAGTGGGGTAGAGAAAGAGGAGATAGGGAAACAAGGCAGAGAAGCACATTTTTAAAAAGACAAGATGGCTAGGCCATCACCAGCCAACCAACCAACTTACCTTCCGTCTATGTGGGTAATTCCCCCAAATCTTGATTTTTTTTTTTTTTCCTGGCAATTCTCCTTTTTAAAAAAAAAAAAATTGAAACACATTTCAAAACCAAGGGCACAAAGCACGTACCCCTCCCACTTCCCTGAATCCTCAAATTTCTGTCAATCGATTTGAGGTTGATTGGGCACTCCCTCCATTTCTAGTCCCACACTTTTCCTGCTCTAGGACATTAATATCTATACCCCGCCCCCATCAATTACAGTCTTCAGAGGGCTCAGGGATGGTGAGAGATCCTGAAAGTCAGAGCTGTCTATATTATAAATATATATATATATTTTTTCTTTTATGGCAGAGCTGGGAGGTGAGGGCAGGCAAGCTGTCAGGACTGAAGGTTTGCCCATTCTGCTGCTTCGCATCTCAGCTCCAGGTCCATCCCCCTCTCTCCACAGAAAGCAGTCGGTGACACGAGGTTCTACACTTTTCTTTTCTCCCGTTGCTCTCTTGACTTAACGTGAAAACAGGGTATATTTTAACAAACTGTCTGTCCCAGGCGGGGTCTGCAGCTGGGCCTGTGTGCCTTGCTCAACCCGGACAGGACACTTTTGTTGCACTTAGAGTTTACATTTTAATGGATATAAAAACAACTGTGAGAGATGCCTGGGCCTGCAGGAGTCCAGCATTGCTCAAAAAGTGTGTGTTCTAGTGAACATTTTCATATATATTTATTGGTTATAGCCTGTTAAAATATTTTCCTTTTTTGTATTATTTATCCCCCTACATTATGTATTTATATGAGGAAAAAGGAAAAAATTGTACTTTTTTAGTATTTACTTGTTATAAAGGATGTTGTGTTCCCTGTCATGTAAAACCAGCTATTTTAGTTATATTGTACTCTAGAAAAGAGCTGTAGATTTATGTTAAACTCGTACTTATGAGCAATTGTAATTAGTTCTAAAAGGCATGAACTCAGCTCCTAATTGTCACTGTATAGTCCTGAATTTGTAGAATTAGAGTTAATTCCCTCTTGGAACTTTCTTTGTTCTGTAGTTACTTTTTTCCTTACTTAAAAGGGTTGTCTGTCAAACAATTCTTGAATAAACTTTCTGTTATCAATTTTATCTTGTCCTGGTCGTCCAATTTAGATAGCAGAGCAGCAGGCTGCTGACTGCCAGATTTCCCCCAAGGGAAGAGAATGGTGAAGACCCTATCCTGGCCTTTTTAGTCCACTGCTCAGGCCCCTACCTCCCCCATCTGTGTCTCAGGTTTATTTGGTTTTTCTCACACAAGCTTGGAACATTCTGCCAAGTTCTTTAGCTAAGATTTAAGTAACAAGTTTGGGGGGAAAGGAGACTTGGGCGCTCCCTCTCCATCTTTCTGTTTGGCTTCTTTGCCTCTCAGTTTTTCTCATTGATTGGTCTTTTGTCTTTTTGCTTCTTTGGCAACAACCTCCTCACCACCACCCCCACCCCCTCCACCCCACCCCACCCCACCCCACCCCACCCCATGGACAACAACAAAAACCTGACCCATTACTGCTTCTTACAGGCAACCTAAACTTCACAGTTCTCTTCCGGAGCGACAAAGAAGTCGTCACGTGACCCGAAGCCCAACCACCATTGGGTCTAAAATGAAAACAAAGGAAAATGATTAATCTAAAAAAAAAAATCTGAGGCCTAGACTTCTCAGGTCAAACCTTAAAACTAAAGTGAAATTAAATCACTAAATAAAACTCAGGGCGGAGGGAGAGGAGGCGTGTTTGATTTCCACTGCCAGGGAAAGGGGAGAGGAGGAGGGTAGGAGAAGCTGTTGGATCCAAGAGTAAATAAAATGGTCCCCAGGCTAATGTGCTGCTCTGTTTCCACGATCCTTGGGAAAACTTCATTTCTTAGTCGTGGTTCTATAAAACTTTTATCACATTGGAGCGAGGATAGAGAGAGTCTGTCAAAGATGAAATGTCACTGCCGCGTCGCTGGAGCCGATAAGAGCGAGGAGACAGGGCAGCTGAAATATGGAGCTAATTCGTTGAAAGAGAAGCGATGGCTGCTTGCTGAAGAGTTGCATAATTCTAATTGTAAGCGATGCGCCCGCATTGCTTAATTAGGAGCATATATTTGGTGATAGTGATGGGGGGGGCGGCGTGTCAGTGAGAATCGTTCCAGGCCCTCAGCCTTAAAGCGAGAGCTGATTTTCATTTTTATGTTGCATCCTGGCAGTCCAAGGTTAGTAATTACAGTCTTTATGCAACAATAAATAACAATAAAAAAGCAACCTGAATTCTACACTCCCCCACCACCACCAAGTAGGATTTTAACTGGACTAGGCTCACCTAAGCAGCAAGCAATTTAGCATTGGGTCAGGCTATAATTTAAAGGCATAAGAGCGTGCAAAGTTTGATTGGGATCAAATAATGCTCAAGGGTTTTTCTTTCTGTCTTTCTCTCTCTCTTCCTCTTCCCTGAGTAACATTTTCTGAATGATGTAACTAGATGAAGCGCCATGTTTGGCTCTGGGGGTAGAGTGGATAGATTATTTATCTAGCAGGAGAGAGGCAGGCCAAGTCAGAGAGTTTAGCTCAAGTTTGAAAAACAGAGCTTTGGCTTGAAATTGTAATTGCAAACAAGAAAAATAAGGGCTGCCTTGGCTTGGTGTCCCCTACCCTTCCCTCTGAGGGATTTCAGGCCCTAGCTAAGCAGGGGGAAGGGGAAAATATCTGGTCAAGGGGGAAATATCTGTGCTGTAAGATTCACAGCACAACAAGGAGGCGGGGAAGCGGTGTCTCGGGGAAGGAAGGTTCTCTTGGTCCCTTTTAACACCCAAGTTTTCTGCTGTTCTTAATCTGGCCATAAAATCTGTCAGCAGGGTTAGAGAGAGCCGTATTTCCTGCAGGGACAGCCGGAGCTGTTGCGGAGAGAAGCGCTCAACCCTGCAGCCAGCTGGAGAGGCTGTGAAAAAACTTGCAGGGCTTTTCAAGGGGGTGGCCGGAGGGAGAACCCTCTCAGGCCTCACTGCACAACTTCCAGACAACTACTCTTCAGATTCTTCTCTGCCTACTTCCCACTCCCACCCCCATCCCCTCCTTCAAGTAGCAAAAATTACTTTATTTGGAGCTGAGTTGGACACAACTAACCGTCTCTGGCGAGTTTGCCCAGTTTTTCAGAGCAGCTCTCTTGGATCTGAACCCTCCAGAGCTTGCCGCCCCCTGCCCTGCAGCCCTCGCCTCCAGCTCCCCTTTTTCCCTCCTGGCTCTCCTCCACCCCACCCTTTTCCTCAGATTTCTCTGTCTTTTTTAACTCACCCACCACCCACGCGGATGAATACTCACCACCACCCACGCGTCTGTTACATTGACAGAAAGTTTCTAGTTCCAGCTCCCGGCCGAGTTGCCATTTCTCTGCTAACCAGCCTTCTCCTTCTTTCTAGGAGGCAGCGAGCAAGGAGGGGGAGGGGAGGCCAGAGCCGTGGGAGTTCTCCAGACAAACTTTCCACCCAACCCAGCGCCCTTCCTCTGTCCCCATTTCCCATCTGTTTCCCTGCTCTCCCAGAATCACCCTTCTCTTTTGCTAACACCCCCCATCCCCAGGCCTTTTAAAGGGATGTGGAATTTCGGCTGTTCCCTCTGCTTTCCCAAAGAGCCAAATTCTTTGATGCCATCCGAGGGAGCTGTCAGGGGGCTAAGATTGATCGCCTCATCTCCTCTCGGTCCCTCTGACCCACTTATTTAAAAATCTTACCCCAGATCGACTTTTCATTTTCTGTTTTGAGATCTAGTTTCCCACCTATTGCCTGGGGCCCTGAGTCTTGTATCCCTTCCCTCCAGTAAATTACAGCACTCCCTAAAGTTCATACTATCTTGATCCTCTGAAAAGAAATAAACAACAACAATTCCCCCCAGGGGCCAGAAATGGAATATCATCTCAGTGGTCACTATTTTTTCACCCCCTCCATGTTCGGGGAATTCTATCTTGTCAGGGATATTAATTAATACAATGGCAAAAGTGGCAGGGGGATTCCTTCCTATAGGCAAAAGCCCCACCTCCACCCCATACATTGACCTGAGGTTTGAGAGTTCTCTAAGTTAAATCGGTGGCTACCTTGGTTCTTGTTCCTGTTGCTGGATATAGATGCAGATACAGGCTTGAGGCTTGAGTGGGTGGGTGCATATGCATCTTAGACCCTGTCTGTTGAGGGTGTCATAGAGGAGTGCAGATGCCTCTAGGTGAGGAGGCAGGTAGACATAGGGGCAGGAATAGTGCTGCAAACGCTGGGCAGAGAAGGCAACTGAGACCACACAGCTATGTAGGCCAGAGGTGCAAAACGGCCCCTCACTCTCTCTCTCACCCCTCTGTGTCAGCCTAGGAGTGCTTGTCGATTTCCCAAGATTTATCTGTTGCTTTTGGGGGGTGTGGGTTGGGGATAGGGCAACTGAGACCACACAGCTATGTAGGCCAGAGGTGCAAAACGGCCCCTCACTCTCTCTCTCACCCCTCTGTGTCAGCCTAGGAGTGCTTGTCGATTTCCCAAGATTTATCTGTTGCTTTTGGGGGGGTGGGTTGGGGATAGTGCTGCTGATACTTGCAAATCTCTTCCTTACTGCACGGTAACACCGACCTTTCCCAAAGGCAAAAGCCTCTTTTTACTGCCTCTTCCTCTCACATTGTGATCCTCACTCAGTTTCCTTTTGGGGGGAGGGGAGGGGAAGAGAATGCTGCTGGCCTTGTAAAGAAAGATTTAATTTACTCTATTAAAAATATTTGCAGAAGAGGACGATTTCTCCCTTAGGTTGTTATCTTGTTTCCTGGGATTCCAGAACCTCCCATCCTCTGAAGGGGATGAGGAAAAGGTTCCTTTAGCTTTTCTGGACAAAGGGAGGCATGGGGAGAGGGAGTGTAGGACTGGGGGGCTCATGGTGTCCAGGTCATGGTCCTCTAGAGTTTTTGAATCAATTAAAGCAAATAACGCTCTCTGTTTTCCACCAGGCCCAGACAAGCGATTGGCCAAGGCCGGTCCCGTGACCATGAATTCCCTGCAATTTCGCCGGAGTCCTGGGTTTAATAGAGAGAGTCCCCATACGCTTGTATTTATCAGCAATATACAATTATAAAGGCCCAAAATTAAAAAAAAAACAAAAACAAAAGCAGAATCTTCCCCTCCCAAAATCGCTCCATCACACAGACCTGGGGGGGGCAGGAGGGGGGGTCCCTTCCGATCCTCCCTCCTGACGCCCCCCCAGCAGGCCCCCTCCCCCACCATTGAAAGCCATGAATTTTGAATTTGAGAGGGAGATTGGGTTTATAAACAGCCAGCCATCGCTCGCCGAGTGTCTGACTTCCTTCCCCGCTGTCTTGGAGACATTTCAAACTTCATCAATCAAGGAGTCGACATTAATTCCTCCTCCTCCTTTCGAGCAAACCTTCCCCAGCCTCCAGCCCGGCGCCTCCACCCTTCAGAGACCCGGGAGCCAAAAGCGAGCTGAAGATGGGCCCGCTCTGCTGCCGCCGCCGTTCCCCGCCGCCCCCCTGGCCCCTGAGTTCCCCTGGATGAAAGAGAAGAAATCCGCCAAGAAACCCAGCCAATCCGCCACGTCTCCCCCGGCCGCCTCCTCCGTCCCGGCCTCCGGGGTCGGATCGCCCGCAGGTCGGTAAGCGCGGTAGGGATGGGGTGAGGGGCAGCTAGAAAGAAAGGGGGAGAAGGAGCGATGGGGGAGGTAGAAAAGCTGGCGAGCCTGTTGGGGTTCCTTGCCCCCGTCGATGCCAGGGACGAGGAAGCAGAAAAGACCGCTGGGGTTCAGGCCTGGCCGCTGCCTGCACTTTTTTTTTTTTTTTCTTCTTTCTACAGCAGATTTTGGAAGCTGGTTGGGGAAGAGCATTTTTTTTCTGCTAGAAGCAAAGGATTTGATTTGAGGTTTCACCTTTATCTGTGTGGAGGAGTGTTGTTGGCTGGGGTCGAATCTGGAGGCAGGAAAAGATTCGGTCCCATCTACCCCAGCTCTAGGAGAAGAGGGGGCATTTGAGACCTAGGGAGCTAGGGAGGAAAGGAGGTGAGGAACAATCTTTCTTTATGAACCCTCTCCCCAGGCTGAGTTGGAAAGTGCCGAAATTAGGGGTCCACTCAGAGGACCTGGGAGGGGGCTCTGAGGTTCTGGGGGAGAAAGGGAACCGCTTCCTACCCCATGCATGGCTCGTGGGCGACTCTCTGAATGCTTTGCCCTGACCCGGGCCGAGTCTGGAGGCGAGAGAGGGACGGGAAAGAAGGCGAGAGCCTTGGGAGCGAGCCGCTTTGGTAAGCGGTCAGGGCGGGGGTGCTGCTGATATTGTTTTGGGCTGATGGGGTAGTCTTTATTTCAACCAAGTCGAGGTTGGGCTAAGGACACGGCCCGCGTTGACGCCCAGCCCGCTTTCCCTGCAGATGGGCCGGGACTGCAGGAGGCCGCGGGCGGCGGGGCGCGCAGGCTGCGCACTGCTTACACCAACACGCAGCTGCTGGAGCTGGAGAAGGAATTCCACTTTAACAAGTACCTGTGCCGGCCGCGCCGCGTGGAGATAGCGGCCTTGCTGGACCTCACCGAGAGGCAGGTCAAAGTGTGGTTCCAGAATAGGCGCATGAAGCACAAGCGGCAGACGCAGCACCGAGAGCCGCCCGACGGGGAGCCAGCCTGCCTAGGCGCGCCGAAGGACACCGGCGAGCCCGCCGAGGAGCCCGTGACCAGCCCGGACCGCCCCACCGCCTCGCAGGCGGCGCGGGAAGCCTGCTGTCACCCGCCCGAGGTCGCGCCGGGGCCTCCGAGCGCCTCGGCCCCCCGGCCTTTGGCAGCTCGCGTGGAGGACGCGGGCGCGCGGAGGCCGGGCGGCGCGCTGCGCGGGGTGGGCGGGCTGGGGCCGGAGCCGTTGCCAGAAGACGCCTTCCCGGAGCGGCAGGATTCACCTTTCCTGCCCGACCTCAGCTTCTTCGCGGCCGACTCCTGTCTCCAGCTGTCCGGAGGCCTGTCCCCCAGCCTCCAGGGCTCGCTCGACAGCCCGGTTCCCTTTTCCGAGGAAGAGCTGGACTTCTTCACCAGCACCCTCTGTGCCATCGACCTGCAGTTCTCCTAATAACCCGCTTCCTCCTCCCAGCCCTCGACCCCCGCCCCCCTCCGTGCAGACTTCTTTATGTGTTTTGCTAAAATTCAGGTATTATTGAATTACCGTTTAATCCACTTCCTTTCTTCTCTCTTTAAAATATTGGGCACTCGGGCGTCTTTTAAAAATCACACAAAAAAATCCGTTTGGTAGAGCCCTTCCAACGAAATCTCAGGAATAATTAAACTGTGGCGAGGGGGCGGGGGTATGCTTTCTTAAAAGGAACTAGAGGAACCTATTTTCCTCTTTTTTTTTAAGTTTTAGATCGTAGATTATTTATTAAAATTCTTTAATAATAGGAAAAGGGAAAAGTATTTATTGTACATTATTTTCATAGATTAAATAAATGTGTTTATAATACGAAAACGAGTGTTTGTTTTGGGACCCAGCCCCTTTCCTCCCCGCACCCCCTAGGCCGGCCCTCACTCCCTCAGGACCAGCGCCAGGTTTGTCTGGCCCTGGGCCGACTAAGCCCGGGTGGTACAAAAGGGGCCCTATTTGGCCGCCCGCCTCTCCGCCCGCATCTCTGACGAGAGTGGGCGTTTGTTGCCACCCCCTAACTGATAGCCTTTGGCTCTGCTTAAAAATAAAGGTAGGGGGAGAGGGTGCGCTGCCAACTGAAGTGGGTGCCAGGAGAAGAGGCTTCGGGGTCGTGGTGGGAGGTGCAGAGGTTCAGCTAGATTGGGAGGGGTCCTAGGGTTTCCTAGGCTTGTCGCCTCAGTGCCCCAAGCGGGGTGGAGGAGCTTTTTCCAGGACGTCTGGGGACCCGACTCCTGGGGTCGTGGGCAGGGCCAAGAAGTGGAATGGGGTCGGGGGTTTTCTTGGGAAGCAGGGCCTGTGCCCAGGGATGGTAACTGACCTCCAAGTGGACAAGAAAGGAGACCGGGTGGAAAATGTAGCGGGGGCCGGGCACCAATGCTCTTCGGGCCCCTCGGTCACCCTAAGGCTCCTGGAGTTGGGAGGAGCGTCCGAAGAGCTGCCGGGCGACAAGCCCCGGGAAGCCCTGGCTGCATTGGGAGGCGCTTGGCCTGCAGGCAGCGAAGGAGGAGCGAGGAACGCGGGAGGGAGACAGGGAAGCAAGGAAGATGCTCAAAATGGCGCTGGGGCCGGGCGGCAGGGAGGGCGAGGGAAGAGATTGTGGCCGCCATGACAGCCGCCTCGGGATAAGCAGGGCCAGCCCCGGGGACCGTCCCCGCACCCACCTTCGCTTTTCCGGATCATCTAGATGCCAGTGAAGAAAGGGAGCCAGGGAGCCTCCTTTTGGTTTTTGTATTGTTTAAAAAATAAGCCCAACGGATGTTAAGGACGCGAGATGGACGGAGAGTCCGCGAGGGGGTGGGAGTGGGAGGGGGTGAACGGCGGATCTTGTTGGCCCGGGTCTGCCTAGCCGAATCTGACTTGATCCTTCGCTCTGGGATTTGATGCCCGGCCAGAGCTTTCTCCAAGTGCAGACCTACCTGTCTTTGCCCACAAGTTCATTTGCCATCTCAACACTATCTCCTATCCCCCACCGCACCTTGCCAGGCTTCTTGCAAACCCGGTAAGCGGGAAGCAAGGATCGATCGCCCCATCTGCCTCCTGGTTTGTTCCGGGGAACGTGGAGATTTAAAGGGCCCTGGAAAGCCATCCATCCTCCTTAGGTTTATTTAATATTTCTCAGGCTCAGAAACAGACACCGCAGGGCTACCTCCCCAGCAGATGCTGCCGTTCTTGAAAAGCAGTTTATTTCCCAGGCCTCCCAGACTTTCCCCTGAACCAGCAGGACGGGGACTTGGAGTACCAGGCACCGAGAGGCAACAACTGTCAGGAAAAGCCAGGAGCCAACATAGGTCGTGACATACAGGACTAGACAGGCCCTTGCATATTTTTTTAACCTGGTCCCTCAGTGTGGGAAGCACACACATCTTATTCCGCTGGAATTTAATCCCTTAAACTGTCTTAATATAGAATTCATCTCCTGCATTAAATAATGTTATGTCACGTTTAATTGCGCTTATTTCTTTCATAAATAAATTAATATAGAACAATTAGATGTGTTATTAATAATGATATCATGTATCTTATTAGTTTATTTTCCCTCATAAAATATATAGGTATGAAATAAATTCAATATATTAAAGTAATAATACACAGCTTATTGGCTTGTGTGTTTATTTTCCCCATAAATAAGTGAACATATAATATATTAAAACCACACTACACATCTCATTGGGCTGTGTGTTTATTTCTCCATAAAATATGCCCATAGACAGTGTTTAACATCTTTAAAATCACAGTACATGGCTATCTCTACGCCAACAAAATAAAGACATTTCAGCTGGGGTTTTGATTTCTGTGGACAGCCAAACTAGATAATTTGGTCTAGTTAAAAATGCTCTTTCAGGGCTTCCCTGGTGGCGCAGTGGTTGAGAGTCCGCCTGCCGATGCAGGGGACACGGGTTCGTGCCCCGGTCTGGGATCCCACATGCCGCGGAGCGACTGGGCCCGTGAGCCACGGCCGCTGAGCCTGCGCGTCCGGAGCCTGTGCTCCGCAAGGGAGAGGCCACAACAGTGAGAGGCCCG
>NC_041227.1:113914546-113936130 GCF_002837175.3 Physeter macrocephalus
AAAAAAAAAAAAAAAAAATGCTCTTTCAGCTATAGCAAAGAACAAGAATACCAGAAGGATCTTGCTGATTGCCCACCTTCCAGCTTTCTTTGGTCAAAAGGAAAGCACCCTTGATCAATGCCAAAAATGCAGGATCTGCTCTGCTGGAGAGAATTCACCTCCTGGAATCATGGCTTGGTCTGCAGTACTCAGGGGCCTCTGAGGCTCCAGTTCTCTAAGAGACTTGATGGACCAGCAGCATCAGCAGTATCTGTGGGATAGTTAGAAATGCAGAATCTTAGGCCCCACTCCAAATCTTCTGAATCAAAATCTCAATTCAGCAGATCCCCAAGTAATCTATATGCACATTACAGTTTGAGAAGTACTGCTGGATCACAATGCCACCTTTCTTCCTGCCTTCCTCCCATGCTTAAGAATTTTTGACCCACTTTACCTGGCCACTGCCTTCCAATCTATCCCAACCCAAACCAGTGGCCCAAAGGGCACTGAATTTCAGCTCCTGCCTGAGGCTGCATCATTCTCTGATCCTCCCTGCCAAAGTGAGTGGAGGGCCCAACGAAAGGCTCAATCTACCTGTTTAGATCTAGGTACTTTGTGTGTCCTGTGGGTGAGAAGCAACCAATCCAGGGAATCAGGAGGTCCAGCATTTCCCTTGATTGATTATTAGAGAGGAGTTAGAACTCTTTTTACAGGCAACACACAGCCTCTCTCTCTTTCTTCTGTCCCATGTTTCACGAAACTCACCATCTCTGATGCCACCAGAGCAGAACAAAGAGGCAAGGTATTTCCAAAAGGAAATGACTCCTCTTTTCTATCCCAACAGATTTTAAATTCAAAGGAATGCCTGGCAATTTAGGATTCATAAGGGGCCAGGATTCAGGATGCCTGTGCTCCAAATTAGCTCCTTTTCCTTGCTTCATCTCCAGGGTCATCCTCTTTAACCTGAGTTTTCCAGGCTGGCTAGGGAGAAGGAAGGAGAAGAGGATGGTTTCCCAGATAAGGCAGCAGACCCCCCAGTGATGTCAGGTTAAAGGGCAGTGCCAGGTGGCTGTACTCACTTATCCTATCCTGATGGGGCAGGACTCCTCTTGAGTGGTATGTAGCACAGACTGGTTATAAACTGGCTGTGGTTGGAGTGGGAAGGCTTCAGTGCAGTCCTGAAAGCTGCTGGTCAGTCTGCCCTGCTCTTGGTGAGTCATTCTTTTAAGAAGAGGCCCATTAATATTATGGTGAAAGCAAAAGACCGTTAGATTGAGGAATTATTTGCAATCATGATAACCATGAGTCATTAAAATTTCTTTTTTAACTTATGCCTGGGTAAGTCCCTTCCCCTTTCCAGACCTCAGTTTCTCCAACTATAAAATAAATGGAAGAACTAAATGCCTCTAATGTTCCCTGCATCAGTATACGCCAGAAGTGTATTCATTAGTCTTCACAAATAATGTATCAAATATTTATTATGGCTGGTGTCATGTGCTTTTAAATGGAGGTGGTGACTCTTGATGTTTGATGATAACCCACCTCCCAAGTATCTGCTACAGCCATTTTAACAACTTTTAATTTGTATCTTTACACAAACAATCATGCCCCAGTCACTATTTAAAAGCAGGGAGAGAAACCTTTTCAACAAGCATGTAATTGGTTGTAGTGCTGTGTGCCAGGTGCCAGGTATTCAATGAATATGAGTATTAAGAAGTGTCCTAAAAATATTAAAATTCCCAATAAAGTAGTTAAAAGTGTTACCAGTTTTGCTATGGCTTCAGAAATGCCATCCTTCAATTTAATGTGATGCAGTTTGTAGTACTTGGACAACACTTCAGCGATGCTGGATTTTCCCACAGCAGGAGGACCAAGTATGCAAATTTTGATGGGCTAAAAGAGGAGAATAAGCATCATACAGGGAGCTCTGGACCATCTGTAGCTAGACAGTGTTCTTTATTTCAAGGGTCGGCCCTTTTAAGTCTCAAGATCCTGCAGGCTGACCCTCACTCCTCCGTCAAGACCCCAGAGTCACTTCCTCCTGGTGTTTAATGAGCACCCACTATGTGTCCTGAGCTGGGCACGGGGGACACGACACTCAGCAAGATGTGAACCAAGTACTCGAGCATTACATGCTACCAGTTTCACCTTTGTGGTGCTACTCCTGTAAAGGCAGCAGAGAAATAAAATTTCTGGTCCACTATACAGGGTGCTTAATTTATTGCCTGATGAACATTGTTTCTGAACTAAACTTGGTCTTTAATTAAACTTTTCTTTTTAAAACAGTTAATTAAAAAAATAAAAATAAATGAAAACAAAACAAAACAAAAAAAGTGTCCTAGCCAAGTTTTCCTCTGGCTTTCATTCTCTGCCACCTTCCCCAACATTTGGTTATGTTTACTCTTTTTTTAAAAAAAATTATTTATTTATTTTATATTTATTTTTGGCTGCGTTGGATCTTTGTTGCTGCACACAGGCTTTCTCTAGTTGTGGCGGGAGGAGGCTACTCTTCATTGCAGTGCATGGGCTTCTCACCGTGGTGGCTTCTCTTGTTGCGGGGCACTGGCTCTAGGTGCGCGGGCTTCAGTAGTTGCAGCACATGGGCTCAGTAGTTGTGGCTCGTGGGCTCTAGAGCGCAGGCTCAGTAGTTGTGGTGCATGGGCTTAGTTGCTCCGCGGCATGTGGGATCTTCCCGGACCAGGGCTCGAACCCGTGTCCCCTGCATTGGCAGGCGGATTCTTAACCACTGCGCCACCAGGGAAGTGCCTGTGTTTACTCTTGTTTGAAAAAGAGTAGGACGTTTTATACAAAAAGGGGCACCAAACTTCTTTGCCATGGTGTATTAGGCTTTATTTATTTTTAAAAATGTTTATTTATTTATTTTGGGCACTCCACGAGGCATGTGGGATCTTAGTTTCCGGACCAGGACCAGGGATCGAACCCCTGCCCTCTGTAGCGGAAGTATGGAGTCCTAACCGCTGGGCCTCCAGGGAATTCCCAGTGTACTAGACTTTAAAAGTCCCCTGTAGTCAGGTTTTATCTGGTTGCTAGGGTATCAGAGCATAGGTACAAATTCTGGGTCTCCCTAAAGAGCTCTGCTGAACCCCCTGCCTACCTTTCCTCCAAGTCTCTGACAAACACTCGCTGGCCCCACTGTACATCTTCCTGAAATATGGTCTATCAGGTACATGTCCTCAGTTTGCAGAAAGGAGACTCTCGGGCCCTACATCATTCCCTTCACCTGCTATGGCTGGTGTGGCCCAAATCCTCCACTGACCTCTCCAGCCCAGCTCTGCCCTCCTGCTCCCCCACCCCCATCCCTCTCCACACTCAGTGGTGAGGCAGATATTTGGTGCCTGAAGGAGATCTAACACACTGCTTCCTCCTCTGAGGAGAGCGTCAACAGTAAAAGTGCCTTCCTAAAACCTTCTCTAATTCCCAACCACCACAGAAAAATCACAGCCTGGACAGTCATTCAGATACAAATTCAGCTTGATGGGTGTTCAGTAAGTCCTCCACCGCGGGTATTTTGGCCGCAACCGCCATACCTGGATAGACCCAATTAAGTAGAAAGTTATTTCAATTCTTCATGTTCCTCTAATCTTTCCTTTTAGAAAGATCCCGACTCTCTGACTTACTTTTCCCTCCAGGTGAAAGTTTATATGCTATTCTGACATCACAGAAGTCAGGTTCAACCCCTACCTTGGGAAGGACAGTTTCTAAGCTAAACCCTTCAAGGGAAGAGAGAAAACATCTAGAAAACTTTTCTCCAAAATTTGGAAGGTCAGGAAGTTCTGGCTAATACCCAACCTCAAATCTTTCTGCTGCAGTTTAATCATTTAGATTTGTTATAGATTATACAATATTAGGCTTTACTTTTCAAGAAAACTCTTCAGTTTAGAAGAAAATCCTTTGCCTAAAGGGAGCCAGCCTTCTGAATTCTCAATGAAATTTGCATATGATAAAGTACATATTGTACAATATATGGTGATATGTTACATAAACATACAGCACATGTGCTATTTTCCTATCACGTATTTCCATATTTTAATATGCTAGTTATATTAAAAAACTGAAGACTGACTCATACTATTTCAGAATGTGCATGTAATGCCAATATCATACACTTATAGAGTTCTCTATGGTTTATATTTTCTTGTTTGCTTTAATCCTACTAACAATGCAGTGAAGTAAGCAGTATTAAACCCATTCTTCTTCTCTGAGGCTGAGATTCAGAGAAACCAGGGAACTTGTCCAGGATCATAATGCTAAGAAATGGCCAAGAAAGGATTTGAACCCAAGTATTCTGGCCCCAAAACTAATAGTCTTCCCAGTACATTATGCACCACCCATAGCCTATGGTTCTCAACCAGATTTGTGACATTTTAATGAGCTTGCAGTAAAACAAACAGCACTGAATTCAGATTGTATCCTCCCCCAAAACAGCAACAAGAAACCATTTCTTATGGAGAAAAAAATTATAACCCTGAATATCTTTTAAATTCTTAAGTTCCAATCTTTGATCTTGGACTTTGGTCTTCAAGATCTGGGCTGGGGAGAGCAGGCAGAGAGGCACTTAAGGGCCTAATGAAAGAACTGTTAGATTGCTCCTGCCAACCCCCAGCTAATAGACTAGACCTTTTCTTCCTCCACAGAAAAGGCCAGAATTAGGTGCAAACTTCTAACACTTCCCCATTCTGGTTAGAATGGTCTCCCTGCCTTAGTGGTACAGGGATCAGCATCTCTCAAAGATCATTTCAGTACTAAACATGCCTGTGTTTTCCTTGCTCTCCTATATGTCTAAATAGATTATAGAAAAGAGGAAATCAACTATATTTCACCTTGGTGTTGGGTCTACCCAGACCATCTCTGGTGACTTTAATTTGGTCAACCAGATAATCCTATAGGCCATAGGGTTACTCCAGATGTGGATTACATTGCTTGTTTGTTTGTTTTGTATTGCACTCAGCTATGGGCTTAGCAAGGAATCCAGGCTCCATAGGGTTTCTCCTCAGGCCAGAGGCCAGTGGAGTTTCTTTTAAGGAGGAAGAGACTTGGGAACCTAAGGACCCATGTTGCTTTTTCTCCCAGGCCTTTCTGCTGGGGCTGGGAGAGCCACCAGGAAATCTGAAAAGTTTTCATCTTTCTGCTACACAAGAGAAGGTAGCAAGGCTCAGGGATGAATTGGAGAGCAGACTGAATTGGGAGAGCTGAGACCAAAGCAACCACTGCACTTGACAATATAACTTGAGGCACATTTTCTCCGCCCCCTTCCTTCTAGTCTTTATAATAGACTATGGGTGACTTCGGCTGTTACTAGGGAGACTGCATTTCCCCAACTCCCAGAATGATTTCTACTCTTTTATTCAACTGATTTGGAGTTTACTTCCCCCTTTAGACCTCAAATTGTTCCCTTAATTAGGAGGGCGAGGGATGAGGTGAGGAGGTTCTCCCTGGGTTGAGGGAAAGGTGGAAAGTGGAGTCTCAAGTCTCCCAGAAGCAGGACAGCCAGGTCAGATATAGACCTAGCTCAGAATTGGGGTTTGAAGAGAAACCCTGGTTCCCTACTTCCCTCTTCTCCAAATGCCTCTGTGGAGAACATCTTAAAAGTGAGAGGAAAGAGCTGGGAGCATCTACAAACCCAAAAGGGGAAACAGAAAGAAATCTTGTTCTCACCTCAACACTCCTTTTCTCTTCAATCCCTCTGCAGGCCGCCCCCACCCCCCACCCCCCACCTCAATTCTCCTTTCCTTTGTCTGCCCTCATCCCTTTGCACTGAACATTCTCTCACCCTCCCCCATTGCATCTCTCTTAAAGGAGTTGCCAGCTGGTCCCCTCCCCCCAACTTGTCCTGCTCCAAAGCAGGGTCTGAAGCAGAGTTCACGTGAGGAGGGAGGGGGCTGGGGTCCTGTGAAATGCTCTAAGCTCTTTCATAGCTGAGGGCTAAGCAAGGCTCACAGTTCTTAAGAAAAGAGAAAGGCAGTGTGACTCTGGTGATAGAGACAGAAAGTAGGAGAGGACAGGCAAAATGAGGGGACTGGGACACAGAAAGGGGGAGCGACACAGTGACTGAGAGAGACAACTTCGGGCCTCCTTGCAGAGGAATGAGTACTCACCCTGCCCTTTTTGGGGTAGGGAAACCTGAGAAGTTTTGAGGGTCCTCTCTGGACCTGTTCCACCTGCTTCCCCTTCCTCTCCTCAGCTCAATTGTTTACAGAGATCCTCCCCTGAACTCTTGCCCTCCTGGACTTGCCCTAGCCCCGGCCCCAGGCCTCCGGCCAGGCAGACACCCTGACAGGTTACAAATGAGCGTGGGTGTTAGATTGCGCCAAGCTCTTGTCCTCGGAGTCTGGAGGAGGAGAATCAATGGGCTCTACCTAAGAGCTTCCCTTCCAGTTCCATCCCTGTCTGAATAGAGTGAAGGAGCCACTTCCTGTTCTCCTCCCCTCCCCCAACCCTAAGCCAACAGACACACGGAGCAGAAAGGGGTGAGACTCCGCTCCTGAGCCTGAAGCTCCCATTCTCTAAGCAAACTCCTTTGACCTATTCTAGAAAGTCATCCGAAATTTGAGTCATCTTTAAGATGTAATTGGTATTGAATTTATGGATTTGAGGCTTGGGATTTGGGTGGGGGGTGTGCTGTGGGGTAGGAAGGAACCAGAAGAATGCACTACACTAGTTTTAAATACTTCAGAAAGAGAATAAAAATTCCCTCCTCTTCACCTGTAAGTAAACATTACCTAGCTCTGTGCTCATTGTGGCTCTCTGGAGAGATACAGGGAGTTATCGGAGTCTGAGTGAGTGAGGCAGCTACAGCTATGGATGGCTAGAGAGAGGATAAATACATCCAGAGAAATGAGTTGATGGATAGGTAGGGAACGAATATAAATATGGAGAGAGATGGACGAACAGAGAGATGGATTGAGACAGAGAGAATATAAAAAGAAGCCGAGGGAGAGAAATGCATGTGTGAATGAGGAGAGAGTGGTTATGTGGAGAGATGGAGAGAGGAATGGGGCATTTCTCATCCTCCTCTCCGCATTTCTATCATCTTGTCTTGCTCCTTGATATACCAGTTTCCCACCCCTCACTTAATTCTTCCTCTAGATTCTGGGCCCTGCCTCACACCCTTAGGTGTTTTTGCACCCTCTTCCTTCACAGTCATCCATTTGGCCCAAAATAACATACCTCACTCGGCTGTCCTAGCCCATCACCCCAAATTGGGAGAGAGAAACTCAGAGTGGGAGTTCTGGGCAAAGGAGGCTGGATTCCCCATCTCCTGGTCTACAGACTTGGTGACGGGGGTGCGGTGTGGGGGGAGGCTCCTTTGGGTGGGGAGTGGGAAGAATGAAAGGCAGCTGGGTTGAATTTGTCCAAATCTAATAACCTAGGAGCCTATTGAAGGCCTTGGGGGTTGGGAGGGGAGGAAAGTCCTGAATATTTCTCTAACTTTTCCCCCCTCTCCCTCTGGTCCCTTCTTTCCAAAAGTCTTTGAAGAAAGATGTTTTTGACGCTTCCACGTCACCCTCAGATGGATGGGCTGCGGGTGATTGAAGTGTCTTTGTCATGCTAATGTTTGGGGGGTGATGGATGGGCGCTGGGGCTGCCAAACTCTGGCCCGCTGCGCCCATTGGTCTGGGAGAGATCACATGCGCCCCTCCACCCCCACTCCCTACCCCCTTCCTGGGGGAGCCCCGGCCCAGGCGAGCTGGGTTAGGCCATGGATGCAAGCTTCGGCGCTGTGACATACTGCGGAAAGGTTGTAGGGCAAGAGGGTGTCTCCCCCAAACGGGCCGACCCTCCTGCGGCCTCGACGCATGGACTATAATAGGATGAACTCCTTCTTAGAGCACCCACTCTGTAACCGGGCACCCAGCGCCTACAGCGCCCCTACCTCTTTTCCCCCCAGCTCGGCTCCCTCTGTTGACAGCTATGCAGGCGAGACCCGCTATGGTGGGGGGCTGCCCAGCCCCGCGCTCCAGCAGAACTCAGGCTATCCGGCCCAGCACCCGCCCTCGGCGTTAGGGGTGCCCTTCCCCAGCTCCGCGACCTCGGGGTATGCCCCGGCTGCCTGCAGCCCCAGCTACGGGCCTTCTCAGTACTACCCTCTGGGCCAGCCGGAAGGAGATGGAGGCTATTTTCATCCTTCAAGCTATGGGGCCCAGCTAGGGGCCTTGTCCGACGGCTATGGAACCGCTGGGACGGGCCCGGGGCCGTACCCTCCGCCGCAGCCCCCTTACGGGAACGAGCAGACAGGGAACTTTGCACCGGCCTATGCTGAGCTCCTCTCCGAGGACAAGGAGTCGCCCTGCCCGTCAGAAACCAGCCTCCCCACAGCCCGGACCTTCGACTGGATGAAGGTTAAGAGGAACCCACCCAAGACAGGTAGGGCTCAGACGTGGCCACCCCCTCTCTGGGGCTCAGAGCGGCTCTGCTGCTTCTGCACTGAGGTGTCCTGGGCTGGGTTCCTGTCTCTGCGCCGCCGGGTAGAGGCAGGTAAGAGCACTCGGCCCGGTCTCAGGTCAGGTGGGGTCTCCCCACCCAGTGAGTGCCCGGTTCCCATTAAGAGTAAGTCTCCACACATACCCGCACTTCCGGATCTGTGTGCCCAGCTCAGGCCCAGGACCTGGTGTCCTGCGGAGGGATGGGGGATGGGAGCGTGGGGAGGCTGATCCAGATCACCTGGAGGGGTGCTTGGTGCTGCGAGAGCTGAAGCAGGACAGCATGGTGAATGGGGGTGCAGAGCTGGCCAGGGGGGAGGGGAGGGGAAGGAGAAAGAGGTGAGAGAACTGACGTGGCCTTTCTCTCGCCCCGCCCCTAGCGAAGGTATCCGAGCTGGGCCTGGGCGCGCCCGGTGGTCTCCGCACCAACTTCACCACGCGGCAGCTGACCGAGCTGGAGAAGGAGTTCCATTTCAACAAGTACCTGAGCCGGGCCCGGAGGGTGGAGATCGCCGCCACCCTGGAGCTCAACGAGACGCAGGTCAAGATTTGGTTCCAGAACCGGCGCATGAAGCAGAAGAAGCGCGAGCGGGAGGGAGGCCGGGTGCCCCCAGCCCCTTCGGGCTGTCCCAAGGAAGCGGCTGGAGACGCCTCCGACCAGTCCACGTGCACCTCCCCGGAAGCTTCGCCCAGCTCCGTCACCTCCTGAACTAAACCTCCCAACCGACGGGGCTCCCCAGCACCCGAGCGCCGCCGTCCAGCCCTCTCCTCTGCTCTCCCTAACCCTGGGCCTCGGCTTTACTACTCAGGCGATCCTCACCAAGGCTGGGGCGCCAGTTTAGAGCTGCTCTGGGGAGGAATGGGGGACCCCTTTTCTCCGGTCTGGGCAAGGTGCTGATGGCTGGGGACCCTACAGGGGGACCAGAGGCATGGGAGACACCCAACCTGTCAAGAGTGAAGGGAAGGGCTTCCCTCTGCCTTTAATCTGGGGATCATCACGTGGGCGGGGTGGGAGCAAGTCCCAACCTCTTGGATTCTCCTTTCCCTTCCAACTTTGATTTGTTCAGTCCAGTGCCTTTGAGCTTCGAGGATTCTCCTCATGCACTCTTATCCTAACTCCCCCTTCTAGGCCCAGGACAGAGAGAAGGCCTTGAGGTTTCTTGTGTGGGAGGTGTTTGGGTGCAGGCATATTACCAATGCTTAATCTTTCTAGTCGCCACAGACCTTACAATAGCACCAGCTGCCTTGTGACAGACCAAAAAGCACACCCCCCCCCCCGCCAATCTAAGCCTATTAACCCCACCAATGCTTAATCTTTCTAGTCGCCACAGACCTTACAATAGCACCAGCTGCCTTGTGACAGACCAAAAAGCACACCCCCCCCCGCCAATCTAAGCCTATTAACCCCCACCTGGCACATTTGTATTGCACTAGCAGCCTCCAGAGGTTGTTTTCTGAGACCTGCCTCCCCTCCCACCAGCGACCTCATCTCTAAGCTACCAAAGTGTTTTGGAACTGGGTACTTCGGGAGACTTCTGGAATTTTGTTTGAGGCTGGACCCCAGCAAGCCTCTACCAGGAAGGCGCAGGCACGCCCCCACTAGTTCCTCCCCTATTTATTGCCTCCTGGAAAAGCCAGGACCTTCCTCCTCATCTCCACCCCGACCCCTGGCGCAGCCCAGGGAGGCCCAGGTGCAGGGAGAGCTCCTACCAGCAGCAAGCACTCCTCTGAACCTTGGAGACAGTGGAGGCACCACTCTTTCTGGAAACCTGAGCCCCAAGCAATCGGGTTCTCTCTGTACCTCCAACTACCTCATTTCAATAAAGTGTGTTTTCCCCTCTTCCAGCCTCTCCTGCTCCTCCACGTAGGGGTAAAGGAGGCTCTCTCCAAGAGCCCTGGGGGAGAGATGAGGAAAGAGTAGGTGCCGGCTGGTTGGGCTGGAAGGAGCTGAGCTTTAAGAGCTCAGCTGGATAAAGAGAAGGACTTACTGGGTGGGGCCTAAGCAGAACAGGGCCCTAGGTTTCCAGATCTGACAGCCGTCAGCCCTCAGGTCGTTGGAGGAATGTGGGAAGACCTGGAAGGAAAAGGTGGAGGTGGTGGGGAGGATACAGTTCAGAGAGGGTCCTGAAAGGAAGGCAGGAAAGAAGAAAAACCGATCTGTTTGGAGAGAACAGAAAAGGGTGTGAAAAGAGGAGGAAGTTCGGGGGGAGGCAAAGGGCCCACTACCCCTTCTCCCTTCTGCGTCCCCCACGTCCAGAGCTAGGCCTGGCATAGAGTGTGCCTCGGTAAATATTAATATGTGCTGCGGAGGCTGTGCATCGTCCCCCTCCCTGCCAATTCTTGCTCAGGGAAAGTCAGAGGACAGGTCCCTCGACAAACTTCAGATTGACACACAGGTTACCCCTCCACTCCCGCTCCCAGCCTGGCGCCCTTCCACCCAACCGGGACGTCGGGGCTCGGGAGCCGGCGAGCCCGAGAGACTCTGGCCGCAGCCGCCCTCCTCCGAAGTGCCCTCCACCCGGCTCCCGGTGACTCCCGGGTCTCCGGCGCTGGACAGCAGGGGAGGCGAGGCGAAAGGGCCGAGGGGGAGGCGGGGAAGGGAGGGCTGCGGCGGGAGCGGCAGGTTGGAGTCCCGAGGGCCTGGGGTGGGCGAAGGAGGCCGAGGTAAACCCCGGTCCCGCGCTGACCTTTTTACCTCGAAGCGCCCCCGGGCTTTCCAAACACGCCGACGGCGCGCCCGCGGGGGCAGCTATTGTCTCCTGGCGGGTCCCACTGACAACCCTTTGGTCGGCGGAGGCTGGGGGAGGCGGAGGCGGGCCTAGCTCCGGCTGCGCCGCGACGGCCGCCTAACCGCCAGCGCTCTCGCCCTGCAGTGCTGTCCAGAGGACGCGGGCCTGCGGGCTCCCGACCGGTTTATTGATTCCGGGGACCCCCAATGCCCTGGAGTCAAGACAGCTGGGGTCGGGCAGCAGGACCAAGGCGGGCATCTTACCCACCCCATCTACTGAATTCTCAACCTTTCAGAGGAAGACAAGGAGCGAAGAGCACTAGGAGTTGTGTGCAAGAAAAGCCGAGCGTTTGCTTCCTACTGAAATTGGTGCTATTATAGGAGAGGCCAAGTTATCAATAATGGCACAGCCCAGCTGGAGAGGAAGAGAAGTGTGTTGCAAGAGGAAGCTCAGCTTTCCCAGAGCTTGATGCCTTGCCCTCTGTCTTTTTTTTTTTTTTTTAAAAAAGAATCTATTAACTGCTTTTCTGCATTTAATTAAAATTGCCACCAAGGTTGGCTTTCCCAAGGGGGTCACCTTGACAGAGGAGACAGAGCAGTGTCTGTGGAAACCAAACTCCTGCTTGGAGCCATTCAGTGTAAGCTGGTAGAGCCTTCTGGTTGGGATATTTCTGGATCCTGCAAACCTTGGACCAGTGGGCAGAAAATCAGGGAAGAGGAAGGAGCTTTGGTTAGAGCAGGACCCCAAGGATGGTGAAGCTGGGCCTCAGACTGGGGCTGACAGGTCCTGGGGGAGGCTGGTCTATTTGGTTTTGGGCCACAGCAGAAGGAACTATCAGATTCCCCCAGGGAGGGATGAGGGGGAAATCAATTCTCTGTTAACAGAGGGGCAGGCTCCAAAGAATCTGCAATACATCTGAGCCCCCCCCATCTCCTTTGATCCTAACCCCTTCCCCACTTTGTGCTCTCCTAAAATCCCACTTATCTGAGGCCTCAGACTGGTCTACACGGAAAGCATTTATTTGCAGAAACAAAAGGTCACTGTATTTTCCTATCATAAATGACAAAGGAGAGGTTGGTAAAAACAAACAAACAATCAAACAAACAAAAACACATTGTTAAACTTTCCAGAATAGATGACAAACTGCTTCCCTCGTAGACTCCACAGTGCCTTTCAGATAGGTGGGTTTTTCCCAGCCCTTGAGGGGGCAAAGGGAATTATATTTACCAGAAGATCTGAAAGTACATTTTCTGCAAGATTTAAAGCCCTCCACTCACTCTAACACCTCCATTTACCAAATCTCCAAAAAGTCTCCTATTTTGAAAATAAAAATCTTAAAATAGAGATTTTTTTCCCCCCATTGATTCTTTATGGGGGGGGGGGCGGAATTCTTCTCAGGTTGAAAGTTTGTCAAGGTTTCTGAGGAGTATCTCCCGGCCCCTCCTCCACCACGTAGCCTCCACTGCACCCAACACTCTGCACCATCTGTTTCTCAGCCCCAAGTGTGAACTTTTCCTCTTTCATTTGCTTTCTTCTTCAGCATTTGTTCTCCCAATGTGAGGCCCTTTGATCTCCAGGACAAGAGAGACAAGGAAAAGAGATTTAAAAAACCCTAAAGTTCTTCTTACTTTTAATGTGGGTTTCTTTGTTATGAACATTCATTGCACCAATACCACTGGGCTGCTGGAAGGGAGTTGGTGGGATGGGGAGTAGAAGAGGGTGGAGATGGGGAGGCTGGGGGCATCTCCAGACGACTGAGAGCACGGAGATCCAGATGAAACTGAGAGAAAGGCCAAGATACGTGGGTTCAAATCCTTCCAGCCCTGGCTCTCACGGCCTTGTGGCCATTTTCTCCAAAATCGGCATCATAATCATACTTATTTCATAGGGTGGATGTTAATAAAGAAGTTTATATGTGTAAAATATTCAAGAGCAGTCCCTAATAAATAAATATGAGCTATAATAATACTTATCATTATTAAAGGGGACATGTCTTCTCCCCTATCTATAGTCCCTAATTGATTCCAGGGCACATCTTGACACTTTGGGGTGCACACACACTCTTCACTTCTCACATTCATATCTTGTTTGATCCCTGATAGGTATATGATACTAGAGACAGGTTCTGGGGCTAAGGACAGGTAGAGGGGATTCCCTTCTTAGCAGCTGAGAACACCCAGGTGGGTCTGGCTGAGACCCTTTCCTTTCCTTCAGGTCTCAGCCCACTCACCTGTAGAAGAGGAGAGTTGTCCTGGGCCTCTTGCACTCTCCCTCCCTTGTCCATTGGGAGGAAAGCTCAGAGGTCCTGAAGGCAGACAGTCTGAGTTCCTGATTTAGAGTGGTGGAGGGCAAGGGTTCTGAAGTGTAACTTAGTTTTCAGCGTGGTTCCTCTCTTATCAGCTGGGTGAGTGAGCTTATGCCGGTTATTCAATTTCCCTGTGCTTCCATTTCTTCAGATGTAAAATGAGGGAAGTTGAATAAGTGAGATATGTGAGACGTGCTTAGAACACTGCCTGGCAGTGTTCCGTAGAGATTTTCTGTTTTATATATTCATACAAGACATTTTTTATTACTTTCTTGTACTGAGTTTTTCTTGGCCTTGGTGTGATGGAAGCAGACATTCACGAGCCTTCATCCTCCAGCACTGTACCTGCAGACTCGTCTAGTACCGTAACCATGGAATTTGCTGCTAGGGAATAAAATAATTATGAATGAAAAGGTTCAGGGTAGTTCCACAGAATACTAGTTCATAGTAAGTGCAGCATCATAATGAGACATGCTTTTGGCAGGACAGTCTCACTGCATAACTCTGGGAGCACGTTCTCACTGTGGTCCATGCGGTTGGCACCCCCTGCAGCTGTAGCAGATTCTTTCCTGATGGCTCAGTCCTAGCTCTAAGAACTGCCTTGCATGGCCTCCTTTACATGACTCAACCACAATATTCCAGATGCTTTAACTTTTGCTATTTCCCAGGCTCTCTAAATGCTTTATATCCTCAGAGTGGGTCCTGGGTGGAACAGGAGTTGGAGATGCCAAATATTTAATGCCCATTTCTGGGAGAACAGATTGGCTCAAGCAGCTATTAACTGCAGCTCAGAGTAGGACTTCTTGGCCACTGTCATTTCTTCATCGGGAAATAAGTAGATCAGGTACTTCAGAGGAGAAAGAATTTTGTAGGAAGTCAGGAGACCAGAGCTTCCTCTATCAAGGGCCTCCTGTGTGTCCTTGAATCAATCACTTAACCTCTCTGGGCCTGCTTTCCCAGTCTTTAATATAAGCTGCGTTATCTCACTGCAGCTTTACTCATCCTTCCCTCTGATGATAGAAGAAGCTGTAAGTAAGAAAGAATGTAAAACCTGGTCTGGGATGGGGGGGTGGTAGGGTGGGGTGGGGGAAGCATCATGTCCCACATAGTCTACTGGACAAGTTGGAGCTAATTAAAATTACTGTTTCTCCCCACCCCTCCACCCCAGTCAATTTCGTCCATGCTCTCAAGATCACTGGCCTGGGTCCAGACAATGCTGAGCCCTGTAGCCCTTTCTGCCTGAAGGGAGAACCTAGGAGGGAGGATGCCCCAAACAGCATGCGCCCTCTGCTCCTTAGAGGCCCGAAGCTCCCTTCAGTTTACTCTGCCCTGACAGCTCCGTTTCTACCCCACCTTGGAGATGAGGCAGCTCAGTATTTACTCAGCCGGAGAGGTTTGCCCAGGAGCCTTGCCTCCCAGCCAGCTCCTGCTGGCTCTGCTCTGCAGCCCCCACCCCCTTCCCTTCCTGGTTCATGGAGAGTTCAGCCCTGAAATGGCTTACAGCCCCCCAACCCCCAGCCCTGGAGGAGCTGCCTGTCCAGGGGATTGCTGAGGCCAGAGGGCGGGGGAAGGGTCCCGGTCGTGGGGTCATGCCCTGGTCTCTCCACTCTTGCTGGACCAGTGCCTGAGCCTCCCAGAGGAGAGACGACTCAGGAAATGATTGTCTTTTTTGGGGAGGGGGGGTGTAGGGAGATTGGCTAAAATGGGACTGTCAGGCTGCGAACATCATCCAGGACTGCAAAGGGCGACATATCTGCATGTTATTAGTGTCATAAACTATGTCTAATGGAAGAGAAATTTGGTAAACTTGTAATTGGGCTCTTTTTCCAAAGACACTAAAAGGGCTAATATGATAAAGAAGTGACATGCATGTTCTCAGCAACCATATATGAAAAATAGTCTCTAACCTCCTAACTTTCTAGAGTATAAGATCCATGAAGGCTGAGATTTCTGTTTTGTTCATTGCTGCATTTCTAGTGCCTTGAACAATGCCTGGCATGTAGTAGATGCTCAGTAAATATTTGTTGGACACGTGAACATTGTAGCAAATTTCTCTTGTCTAGAAGCCAGTCACCCACCCCCCCCAAAATGGACTTCTGAAATGACATCAGTTTTAGACGTTTGATTAGCCCAAGAGTGTTACCTGATCAGTGTATTCATATGAAAATAATGAAAGTAGGACAAGTGATGGAAGGGGACTTGGGAGGCATCTTCTTATTCCCTGACTTTCCGTTCATTCGTTAAAGGTATTTATTTCAGGCAAATGACAGTTTCTTTTACAGCTTCAGGGCCAGTCTGCTCCCAGGGTTCACCCATAGAGTTTTTGTTTGTTTGTTTTGTTTGAACTTCCTTTACTTTAGCAAGAGTAAACTCAAGAAAAGACTCAACTTTAGAAATGTAAAGGATTTGAAGGCCCAGCTGGATGTTTAGATTGGTAGAAATGTTGGTAGAAAATAGACAGAGAAGCCAACCCTTCTGTTGAGAGATCCAGGCAGGTGCAGCCGCTGCAGACAAGCCTTCCTTTCTCCTCTCCACCACCCAATGCAGCCCCACAGGGTGCAGTGTCCTTTATACGACAATGGACCAAGTTTTCCATTTCTAAAAACCTTTGGGAAGTCTTCCCCTTCTAGGCCCAATAAAGTGAATTCACTTAGGTTCGTTTGGGTCTGAAAGGGGACAGCAAGGGGAAGCGTTACTTTTAATGCTTAATGGAACTCGAGGGCAAGGATGGTCACCTGTTGGAAGTTCCTCAGAATGCTTGAGAAGATCACCCATTCTGGTGTGGTCAGTTACCATTTTTGGAAATTGTTGGGAACTGATGACATGCTCTTGCATACTCCCACCATAGACCTACACACGTGGATCCTGATCACAGAACAGGAAACCTGATTTAAAGCAAGAAAAGGGAAGGGAAAAGTGTCAAGGAAAAGGAAAAGTCACCTCCACCTCCTGTTCCTCCCTGGCGTTAGATTTCCAGATCAAGGGCCCCCTAGGAAGAATGGAGTTGGGGAATGGAATTCCTCAGCAGTGACCTGAAAAAACTCAAAGGTTCAAGGCTTCTGGGCATGGCTCTGACAAATTTGGCCAGAGTTCTCTGATTCCCCATTTCAGACACAGGCTTTGCTGGGAGCTGTTGTTTTGGGGGATGGGGAGTCTGAAGAGGCAAAATCTGGGCAACAAGATGTGCAGAAGAAAAGCCTTTGAGGTGTACGTGAGGAAATAGGCTGGCAGCTGGTGGAAAGAGCTGTCCCTCGCTCCTCTCCAGCCCTGAGCTTTCTTTCCACCATCCACCGCCTCCAGTTACTCCACTGTCTCTCCAATTTACACTCAGTCATTTTCTGGAGCCTGGCAGGAGGGACACTACCCAGAGTTAGAGGAAGGCAGGAGGGCAACACCTTCCTTGGAGGATGGGCGGGGTGGGTGGGGCAATTCCTAATCCAGCAGGGGGTCTGTATTCAGCAATTCAAATTCAGTGATTTGGTGCATTGGATGGGGACTTGCAAAGACACCTTTGAAAGAGTCTGCATGCTTGCGGGCTCCCGCCTTACCAAGCGGCACATTTCAAAACCCATTGAAATCCACACCTTGACACATTCCCGAAGAGACACGCCAACCTCCCTCACACGTTCGTAGACCTGTCTGTAAGCAAGCATTGTTACTTGTGCCTCAGACCGGCAAATAAACTGACCTTGTACACAGCTCTGCACACGTGGCTGCAACAGCCAGAGAAAGCGGGCTGGAGAAGACAGGTATTGTTACCTGCGTGGAAAGGTTCTGTTTCTCTTCACTCTTTGGAGTTTATGTTTTGACTGTTAAGTGGTACCAAATGAAGCTTCTGAGAAGTGTGAGTGGAAAATAGAAGAGTTCTCCGCATAGAGGTGAAAAGGAAGAGGGCCTTTTGCTAAAAATGTTTCAGTCTCATCTCTACAGAATTCCCAGAATGGAAATGAAAAGGAAGGAGGCGAGTAAAGAGTCATCTCTCTGTGTTGGGTGGTGTGTGGCTGCGCAATCAGAGGGAAAGCAAAAATTAAGAGAAAACGAAACAAACAAACAAAAAATCCCAAACATGACTAATTTCCTACTTTTCCTTCACAGAATACCAAAGATCTGGAAAGCTGATTTTTTCCCTGGTTTTCATTTGGGTGTTTGGACCCAGAGTTTAGTAGGCTTTACCTGAGTCTTCCCACCTTAAGCAGGAAAAAGAAAAAGAGCTTGTGCTTATCCCTAGAATTTAATGATGAAGAACAGATACAAAAATAAAAGAAAAATAGCATCCAGTTAGTGCCCAATACCAATACTAACTTTGGATTCTTCAGCATCCTATTTTGAAAAAAAAAAAAAAGAAAAAACAAAGTTTCAAAAGTGGGTTAAATAAATCTACCAAAAATAATCTGAGTGTGCTCCAAAATCCTCCCTCTATGAAAAACTCCCTCTATTTCACTAGAGAAAAAAATACCTGTTTTTTTTTTTTAAATTCCTCTCTTTGAATAAGAAAGGGGGTTTATCTGCAGCAGTCTTCCTTCCGTCTCTACTCTTTCTAAGTCAAAGGGATGTGGAAACTGGAAAAAATATTGCTTTACTCTCTCTCTCTTCCTCCAGCCCTCTTGCATGCAGTTCTCTGGAAAAAAAGGGGTCCTGGGTTTGAATTTAATTTAATCAGTACAAAATCTTCTTGCTTTTATGTCTTTTGCATTGGCCAGGTGCTGAGCTGCTCCCAATCTCAGATTTCCCCTTGGAAAACAAGAAAAGACCGGATTCTCTCTCTCTCTCTTTTTTTTTTTCCCTCCCCAGAACTTTAAAGTTTAGTTTTCAGTTTTATTTTTGGTGACAAGTGTAAATGTTTGCTCAGTTGCTGAGACATAACTTAGATTCTTCTCTGGGGTCAGGAGCCCTCTTCCATCCTCTCCTTTCAACTGAGGCAGGGCTCCAGACGTAGATAGTTTTTTTGGAGTCACAGAGGGTCTCACTCAGCACCCTTTGTGACCCTTCCCACTTCAGCCTGGAATTGAGAGCAGCCTCCTGAGTCATAGGGTCCATTCTCTGTTGAGGTCTGAAGCCCTTGATTGGGAGAGGAGAGAGAAAAGCTCATGGGTCCCTGATAGGTGTGAAGAGCAGCTCTTTCTATGTAGGTGAACCTGGAGAGAAAGGACTTTCCTCTCCTCCCAACACACACACACACACACACACACACACACACACACACACACACATACACACACACACACACACACACACACACACACACACACACCCAACAACCCTGCAAGCTTAATGAAGGAATTTTACTGTTTAAGGGAATGGAGACAGAGGAGGAGGGAGTTACTTGTAAATCTGCTTCCGGCAACAGGGAGAGAGAGGTGTTTTCTTCAGAACTTTGGCAGATGTGGAGAGAAATTCCTGCCCAATAATGAGATACAATTAACTACTAACCCAGATTTCAAATCAACATTGCCTTTGGATATTTTGATGGCCATCTAGCTGCTTCTTAGCTCATAGCGAGAGGTGAGGAATCTGCATCGCTGAACTCTTTTTGGTTCCTTTCTCTCTTTCCCCATATACCTCCTGAACATAACCCAGGAGGTTTTTATTTCTCCTTAGGTGAGTGAGTTTCCCAAGACATATCAGGGCTGAAGTTGACAACTGCTGGGAATTCCTTGCTTTTCTCAACCTTACTAGTGCCCGCCTGAGATGGACTTAGGAGAATGAAAGTGGCACAGATCAAAGCAAAAAGACAACTGAAAGCTTGGATATGGAAGGAACGTAGAGACTTTATCCTTTATACCCTCACCCAATCTTTACTACAATATCCTGGGCTTGGACACCTCTAGCAATGGGAAGATTGCTATTTATAAGGGAGATTCCCCCGATGTTGGACTGCTCTAAATACTAGAAAATACTTCTTTATAAGGAATACGAGTTCGTCTTCTTGGGACTTGCACCCATTGATCTTACTTCTTTGCTGCCTTCTGGAGCCAAGAGAATGACTCAATTCCTTTCCCACATGCTACCCCTCCAAATATTTGAAGACAGCTGTCGTGTGTATCCCTAGAGTAATATACATTCCCAATTCCTTAATTTGTTTCTCCTAAGACCTGATTTCCAGATCTTTCCCCATCCTGTTCTTTCTTCCTTAGTCAATATTTTCTACAAAACAAAGTGTCCAGAACTGAACAGAAAATATAAAGTGTGACTGGATCAGTTCTAAGTAGAGTGGAAATATTATATCCCTCGATCTGGGCACTATATTTCTGTTGATACAGGCAGGATAGCTTGGGCAGGAAAGGACAATGGGGCAGGCTGGTGGCTGCTGATAAATGGGAGGAATCCTTTCTCTCTTTCAAACTGTGTCCATCTACTTGACCTCTAGGGCTGCATTAGTCACTGATACCATGATCTACACAAATCCCCAAGCTCCGTGAGGGAGCTGCCAGATTGGCAGCCATTATGGGAAACAAACATTTGCTGAGCAGAGCCTGTTTAATTTGTGAGAAGGGAAAGGAGCATTAGAGTAGAGAAGCAATGTGAAAGGTGAGAGGAGTGGCCCTATTATCTCAAGGGAAGGAAGTGCCGATTTACCTAGGCTAAGGCAGCTACTCCAGTTCTGCTCCTTATCAACGCTGTCCAGGTAACTCTACTTCTTTCACAACGCTTTTTCCACTTCCCTTCCTGGTGGCAGCTGTTATTATTTTTGTTATCATTGCTGTTGTTATTGACATTTATATAGAACTTTGCTATTAGCCTTTACTTCTCATCACATCTCTGGGAGGTTAGTATGATCATTATTCTCACATATGAGGAGCCCGAGGCTCAGAGAAAATAAATAATGTACCCAAGATCACATACCTGAAAAGCAACATATCATTTTTCTTTTTGTGCCTCTGGCCCTCTAGGATTTATACATAAGCCCACATATCTGGAATATGCAATGCATTTAGGATGTCAGCCTCTCTTCCACCTCATTCTACTCTTAACCCTGCCTTAGCTATCAGACCACCGGGCGTTGTTTAGAGTCTGAGGTGACTGCTTTTTTCCTTTTGGAGGAGAGAAATCAAGCAGACTACCCCAATATTCAAGATTACCAGGTTTAACTAGGGAATCTCTCTGTCTCTGTCTTTGTAACCCTTAAAGATTGAGAATTCCCACAAATAGTGTCCAAGTCAGATATTGGTTGACTCACAGATTCTATGAAAACCTCTAACGGTCAGGGTTTGGCCACTAGGGGGGGTCTTGCTTTAGAGACCTTCCACTTGAAGTGGGGGGTCTTCTCCAAGTTTGGAAGGATGTAGGCACTTTGAACATGATGGATCTTGATGTTGAAAGGGTTCAGGTTTGGCATATTACAGCAACCCTGGGGGCAACGGGAAGGGGGCTATTAACATGAATTTGGGAAGGGGTTCTCCTTGAGGACACATCTTTCCAAATTCTTATGATGGGTATGCAAATGCTATGACTTCCTAGGTACTGGGAGTCATGATACAGGGATGGATAAGAAGTGGGAACTTTCATAAAAAGGAACGAAATTGGGTCATTTGTAGAAACATGGATGGACCTAGAGACTGTCATACAGAGTGAAGTAAGTCAGAAAGAGAAAAACAAATATCGTATATTAACGCATATATGTGGAATCTAGAAAAATGGTAGAGATGAACCGGTTTGCAAGGCAGAAATGAGACACAGATGTAGAGAACAAACATATGGACACCAAGGGGGAAAAGGGGGGTGGTGGGATGAATTGGGAGATCGGGATTGACATATATACACTAATATATATACAATAGATAACTAATGAGAACCTGCTGTATAGCACAGGGAACTCCACTTCACTGTACAGTAGCAACTAACACAACATTGTAAAACAACTATAGCCCAATAAAAATAAATTAATTAATTAAAAAAAAAGAAGTGGGGGCTTTCAGCTTTTTTCCTCATGTACCTGCTCTCACATGAATCAGCCTCCCCCCATATCTCCCCCACCTCACCACTTTGTTGGAGATCCTAATCATGGTAGACATATAGATCAGAGCTTTGAAGACTTTGAGGAATAAGCAGATTAAAAAGTCCAAATCTCTTGGGCTTCCCTGGTGGCGCAGTGGTTGAGAGTCCGCCTGCCGATACAGGGGACACGGGTTC
>NC_041227.1:113936159-113974434 GCF_002837175.3 Physeter macrocephalus
GTCCGGGAAGATCCCACCTGCCGCGGAGCGGGGGGGCCCGTGAGCCATGGCCGCTGAGCCTGCGCGTCCGGAGCCTGTGCTCCGCAACGGGAGAGGCCGCAACAGTGAGAGGCCCGCGTACCGCAAAAAAAAAAAAAAAAAGTCCAAATCTCCAACCCCTTCCACCTGTGAGCTTCCCGGCAGTGGTCGGCAGAGCCAGGCACAAGGCAGATGCAAGGTAGAAGCCTGGAGGCCACAAGCAGCTTCCCATCCTGTAACTCAGTCCAGGTCCTGGGGACTTATCGAGTGGTCCTGACAGTAGAATTAACATGATGGGGAGTCTAGGGAGAGACAGGAAGGGGGGAGAGGAGGGACACAGAGTCAGATTAGGGGCAGTAGATCACTTGGGTCTGGCATCTACCCTCCTGCTTTAGGCAAATGTTGCTTTAGCTCCAAAGGAGCCACATTCCGGGACTAGTTTGCTGTTTATTTAAAAATACACAGACTTTGCAACCCGTCTGGAAAGCTCTGAAGGGGCTCCTGATAAGGGCATCTCATCATATCCCAGCAGCAGGGCAGTAAATCGAGAACATGCAGAAACATCAAAAAAGCCCTTCCTTGATCAGATGTTGTAAAGAATTTGCAAAGTCTGCAGATAAGGAGATCACTAGAGAGAATGCATGTGTGAGTCCCTCAGAGAAAGCCCATTTATTTTCTCCTTTTCTGTTACCTTCTGCTCTCTAGCCGAGCAAGGCATGCACAGCAAGGGGGAGGTGGGTGCGCGCTGGTTGTGAGGCTACGCAGCCCAAGTCACACATGGCCTCTCTTCCCCAGGTGCCCCGCAATGCAGGAGGATCTCGCCTTTCCTTATCGGTTTTGAAATACAAGGCACAGAGACTCAACGGCTGCCAAGGGAAAAGGCTATCACAGAGCAAATACCTGAAGGGGAGAGACATATTTGAGAAAGAACAGATAACATTTTCAACATATTTAGAGATCCTAGCCCTCATCCGGCTTCAGTATCCCTTCACCTGAGCTTTTACCAGTAAGATGTGTCAAACAAATTAAATAGTTGATGGGAAGGCAGGAGCCAGGCATCTTACCAGTCCTTTTTTCTTGTGTTGGAGCCAGCCTGGAGACAACCATGCTGAAATAATGGGTCTTGGTAATTTCACAAGCTAAGGGACTCCAAGCACGCCATACTTCACTTACTTTGCAGATAGTCACTCAGCCCCCTGACCAAAGGGAATATCAATTTTTGCTGAGAATCAGTAAAAATTATTAAATAGCAGTGATGAGGGCCCAGGAATTAGAGTTCTTTTTATAGGTCAAATTAAGGCTTCATCACTTTGTTATAAAGCAGAAACTAACATGCCATTGTAAAGCAATTATACTCCAATAAAGATGTTAAAAAACAATTAAGGCTTCATGAGTCTCTTCCACTCTTTCATCCTTCCCATCATCAGCCCTGCTTGTTAGCTAAAGAAATGGAGGAACAAGAAATTTCAATTAATTGGAGGCAATATTGGAGGAACCCGAGAGTGCCCCATACATGACAAGCTTGCAGAGAGGGTTCTGACGGGAGATCCAAGACAAGCCCATCGAAAGGTAGAGTAAGGAGGTGGGGTGTACTTTGAAGGTTCAATACTCTGAAATGTACAACTAGAAAGAGATTAATTCCAGATTGCTATAGCTGCAAATTCTCTTGAAGGATAACTGGGAGGATAAACATAGTGTGAATGGGGTCACCAGCTTAAAGAATGAAAGTATACCAGGTTTTAGGAGGGGGATCTCTAAAAGTGAGAAGAAAGAGAAGGCTGGGTGTTTAAGTCTCTCTCTCTCTCTCCTTCTCTCTCTCCTGTTAGAATTGTGATACATGTTCCTAACGTTCTTGGCCTTTCATATATCCTTGAGACCCTGTCTTACCTGGTTAATTTCCCCTCCAAAACATGGCACTCTTTCTATTTTGACTTCTAATAAGCTCTTCCATTTTCCTGAGAGATATTCTACTCATTCTATGCCTGGAAAACCTTATTTGTTTCCCAAGATGCAGCTCAAACATCACTTCCTCAAGGAAGCCTTCTCACCATCCCTAGACAGAGTGAATCTCTATCCTTGTTGCTCTACCCATGTCTCCTTTTAAAAAAATTTTTATTAATTTTATTGGAGTCCATGTCTCCTTAATTCCACCACTGGGCCCTTATGTTGCATGTATCACTTGTTTATATGTCTGTTCATTTTTGTATCCTTAGTACCTAGGGGAAAAGACATATATTGTAAATATATACGGAATATTGAAAAGATGAATGAACACAAGAGTAAAGATGAGACAGATCCAACATTTGGCATAGGTGGCATGATATTAATAGCTGATAGATATAGCAAATGTATTTAGTTTTTGGTTTTCTGTCTTCTTCATGTAACATAAAGATCTTCAAGATTTAAATAACAATAACTTTATTAAGGTGGCTATTTGTCTCACTAACTCACATCTGTAGCATCACATTCAGTTCCAGGTGCCATATTTTAAGAGCATCTCAGACTCCCTAGATTGGAAGGGACCGTAAAGATTATCTGGCCCAATCTCCTTTTTATGACAATGTTTTCATCAAGTGGTTGTCCAGCCTCTAATTGCAACCCACCCATCACCAGATCCAGGGAGCTCACAACTTCCTGAGACAGACAATTTTCTCTTCAAACCACTCAGACTGCTTTTCCTTATTTAAGATGAAATTTGATTTACTGAAACTTTCCCCCTTTGCTCTTATTGCTATTCCTTCAGCTACCAGAAGACATTCATAATGCCTTCCTTACCTCAGTCTTTCCCACTCCAGGTGAAACCCTGTTATCTTTCAGCAACTCATTATAGGCCATGACAGTGTCACACAAGGAACAAGAGGAATATCCTCTGACAACACCCGGAGCAAAGTGTAAACTGTTCTGCATGGTGTACCACACAGAAGTCCATTAGGACTATAACATTTTCCTACCAGCTACTTATGGAGACTTGTTGAACATTGGCTTTTGTTTCAAGCCCTTTACACACATTGTCTCCTTTAATTCTTTTCCCATTTTGCACACGATGGAACTGAGGCTTATAGAGGACAAATACATTGAACAGAGTCACGCTACAAATATTATGTTTCTATTAATACAGCTCGTGGTTATTCTTTTTTGTTTTGTTGACATTTTTTTGGCAGTCATACCCAGAGTTAACTCATACTGAAACATCTAATTATTTTTTGCATATACGGTGGCTTGGTTTTATTTTCTCCAGCTGGATTCATACAGTGATTTAAAAGGTTTTTTTTCCAAATTTTTATTATGAAACATGTCAAATATTGAGAAAATATTAAAAGGATAGTACAATGAGCACTGTACATCTACCACCTGAATTCAGTGGTTACCATTTTGTCAGCTTGGTTTCATATAACTTTTTATTTATGCATCCATCCTTCCATCAATGCATTTCAAAATAGGTTGCACTTCACCTTTAAATTTTTTAGTGTGCATCTCCTAAGAATAAAGGACATTGTCTTATATAACCGGTCATCACACCTAAAAAAATTCGTGGGATTTCCCTGGTGGTGCAGTGGTTAAGAGTCCGCCTGCCAAGAAATAGAGACACGGATGTGGAGAACAAACCTATGGACACCAAGGGGGGAAAGTGGCAGGGGGGTGGTGGTGGTGCGATGAACTGGGAGATTGGGATTGACATATATACACTAATATGTATAAAATGGATAACTAATAAGAACCTGCTGTATAAAAAAATAAATTAAAAAAAAAAAAAAAGAGTCTGCCTGCCAATGCAGGGGACAGGGATTCAATCTCTGGTCCGGGAAGATCCCACATGCTGCGGAGCAGCTAAGCCCGTGCGCCACAACTACTGAGACTGCACTCTAGAGCCCATGCTCCACAACAAGAGAAGCCACCGCAGGCAGAAGCACTCGCACCGCGACGAAGAGTAGCCCCCGCTCGCTGCAACTAGAGAAAGCCCCCGCAGCAACGAAGACCCAACGCAGCCAAAAATAAATAAATAAAAATATAAACGGGCTTCCCTGGTGGCGCAGTGGTTGAGAGTCCGCCTGCCGATGCAGGGGACACAGGTTCGTGCTCCAGTCCGGGAAGATCCCACATGCCGCGGAGCGGCTGGGCCCGTGAGCCATGGCCCAGCCATATATATTTCTTTTCTTGTAGTGTCCTTGTCTGGCTTTGGTATCAGGGTAATGCTGGCCTTGTAAAATGAGTTTAGAAGTATTCTCTCCTCTTCAATTTTTTGCAAGAGTTTGAGAAGGATTGGCATTAGTTTTGCTTTAAATGTTTGGTAGATTTACCAGTGAAGCCAACTGGTCCTGGGCTTTTCTTTCTTTCTTTTTTTAAATTTATTTTTTATTTATTTATTTTTGGCTGCATTGGGTCTTTGTTGCTGTGCGCGGGCTTTCTTTAGTTGCAGCGAGCAGGGGCTACTCTTCGTTGCGGTGGGCGGGCTTCTCATTGCGGTGGCTTCTCTTGTTGCGGGGCACAGGCCTCGGTAGTTGCAGCATGCAGGCTTCAGTAGTTGTGGCTCGTGGGCTCTAGAGTGCAGGCTCAGTAGTTGTGGCGCATGGGCTTAGTTGCTCCAAGGCATGTGGGATCTTCCTGGACCAGGGATGGAACCCGTGTCCCCTGCGCTGGCAGGCGGATTCTTAACCACTGCGCCACCAGGCAAGTCCCCTGGGCTTTTCTTTTGATTACTGATTCAATCTCCTGACTTTACTGGTCTGTTCAGATTTTCTTTCTCTTCATGATTCAGTCTTGGTAGGTTGTATGTTTCTAGGAATTTATCCATTTCTTAAAGGTTATCCAATTTGTTGGCATATAATTGTTCATAGTAGTCTCTTATGATCCTTTTTATTTCTGTGGTATTATATTATCTTATTCAATCCTCATAACAATAAGTAAGGTATATATATTTAATCTCCATTTTACAGAGGAAGAAAGTGAACTTAAGTTAAATGACTTTCCTAATGCTATGCTACACAGCTGATAACTGGTGGAGCTAGGACTTGAACCCAGGTCTTTTCACTCCCAATTCATTGTTCTTTTCCTGTGGAGGGTGTTGTTGAAATAATTGGAAATGCTTAGCTTGGAGTAGAAAAGACTTAGGCCAGATATTATAGATACTTTCAAAGATCTGAAGGAATGTCACATGGGGTTCTTGAAAGGGCTTCCATTCATCTTGTTTTGCTTTTATGAGTGAAATTAGGAAGAACTTTTTGATAATAAAAGCTGTCCAAAATTGAACTGGGCTTCTTAATCGGCTCCCTATCACTTGAAGTGTTAAAGCATCAGTATATGGCCACCTGTCAGGGATACTGAAGGGAAAGTTCTTGGGTGGGAGCCTAGATCAGGTGACCCTGAGATCTCTCAACGACTCTAAGATTCCCTTTGGGTCTTCCCCCATATCTCCTGTGAACATTTGCATAGCTGGCTTAACCACAACCACTGCTGAAGATGGGTATCACCTCTTTATGGAGGACTGGATTGTATCTTGCTCCTAGAAGCAAATAAAGAAAACAACTCTGACGTGAAAGAAATAAAGATTGATTCCCATCAATAAATGTGTTCTGGGGACTTCCCTGGTGGTGCAGTGGTTAAGAATCTGCCTGCCAATGCAGCAGACACGAGTTTGAGCCCTGGTGCAGGAAGATCCCACATGCCGCAGAGCAACTAAGCCCGCGCACCGCAACTACCGAGCCAATGTACTGCAACTATGGAAGCCCGGGTGCCTAGAGCCCGTGCTCCGCAACAGGAGAAGCCACCACAATGAGACACCCACGCACTGCAACGAAGAGTAGCCCCCACTCGCCGCAACTAGAGAAAGCCCGCGAGCAGCACCAAAGACCTGACGCAACCAAAAAAAAAAAAGAAGTCTGTTCCTTCCAATGATGCTTAGGATTATAATACTAAGAAAGCTCTCATTCTTGGAACCAAGAAATCAAGATCTCCAAAACTCAAAGGTGTAATCAAATGGGAATGAGGGAAACAGTTGCATTAGGGACAGGCCAGAGGGGACTGCTGAGCAAGAATTCCAATCTGTAGGTCACATCTTTCTCCTGAACTACTTTGAAAACTTGGCCTTGGATTCTTTCTGGGAGAAAGGAGAAGTCAGCCACCTGGAGAGTCAGAGTAGGAACCAAAGTCTTAGGATATAACCCAATTGTCAAATGTCCTTCATGCTCCTCTGACAGCATGAAGTCAAAGGCTTGACTACTCAGTGCAGCATGGAGCTCCTGGGAGGAGTGGGTATTAGAAGAACATCGATGTCTACACATTCAGGATTTAATAATCTAGACGCATATTGCTATCACCCTTCTGTGAACCCTGACCTTCCTTTCAAGTCCCTGGCCCTCAGGTTCATTAAAAAATCTGATCACTAGTGACCTACGCCCCACTAACTGACACTGCCTCAGTCCTTTCATTTCTGCTCTGGCCCTGACGCGCTCCAGGGATGCAAAACAGCTGGGGCTCAGTGGTGAGAAAATAACTTGCTAGAGAAATCTGTCTACAGCAAGGACTTCAGTGTGGAGCTAGGAGATGGGAAAAGGACATCCGGAAATAAGAGGTTTTGCCCTGCTGAGCAGGAAAATATTTTTTTGTGGGTCCCCAGGATGCAGAGGTTGCAGCAAGGATGAAACTCTGAAATTCTCTTCTCTCTAAGGGAAGAGAAATGAGAGAGAAATAGCATCTCTCCAGCTATAGCCTAAATAACTTTAAGGTCACCCTTTGAGTCACCCTCTGGTTTCCCATTGCAGCTTTAAATTCTGGATCTGAGACCTATCCCCATATAGTTTTTGAAAGGGTGATTTTGGGTTATGTTCTCGACAGCTTCTTTTTCAAAATGTAATTTTGAGGTCTTACCCACTGTCTCTGTAATTCTCATTCTGAACCTTAACGGAGATATAGCACTGGAGGCTGTGGACATGATGTGACATTTTCCAGGCCTTGACATTGAACAAGGACAAGTGGTATAAGAAGTGACTCTGGGTCCAACAGCATGTGCAGACTGAGGGGTATACTCCTCTGAGGGTGGGGCTGGGACACGCTGAGCGATCGGTGTTGCCTTAGTGACAGCATTTGCAATGTGACCAGCTAGACTCAGGGGTGCCACCTAAGACTGCAGAGCAGGTTGTCGGCCCGACCTAGCACTTCACAAGACCTCAATAAATGTTTGTTGAGCACATACTTGGTGCCACCCACAGTGAGAGGTGGGTGGGGCTATAACAACCAATACTATTGGCATAGCACTTCCTTTTACAAGGCCCTTTTACAGATATCTTACTTCCTCTCTGTAAGAGCTCTGTGAAATATGCATGGCAAGTAGTATTATTATCAACTTCATTTTACAGATGAAGAAACTGAGAGCGACCTGACCAAGGTCATACAGCTAATCAAGGATGGAACATGTTTTTAGACTCTAAATCCCATATTCCCTCTCCTATAAGAAAATAATCTACGCTTGTGGCCAAAATAGCTAACTTAAAACGGATTATACCTATGCAGGGAGTATGGATGATAGAAGATTGGCCTTGTTTGTTAGTTGTGAGGCTGTGTATTGTTGGGTATATGCGAGCCCATTATATTCTTTTATTTATGTATATGTTTGAAATTTTTATAATAAAAAGGGGTTTTTAAAAGAATATACTGTGTTCTGTGCTCAAATCCTGCCCCTTCCAAACTCTTCTTAGATAATTTTCATTTTCCTGTCTCTAAGTTTTCTTTCAGTGGCTGAGATCTCCTTACTGATAGTGGCTGCCATTTACTGAGTGTTACATTGTATCACTCTAAGGTGCTTTCTTTACAAGTCTTACTGTTTAATCCTCACAACCACCCTATGACTAGTTACTACTATCCCCATTTTGCAGATGAGGAAACTGAAGCTTAGAGAGGTCACATAACTTGCCAAGATCACACCCGAGATCATACCTGCCAAGATCACAACAATCACTGGAGTAAATACTAGAGCTGAGACGTGAACTCAGGTTTCTCCCACCTGAGAGCTCTATTTTTAACTCCCATTTCCTACCTTACAACCAGCGGGGGAACATCCTTCGCTTCAGGCAGTACTATTTGAAATGCACTTTCCTTCTCAGCATTTTACAAGAAACTCTGAACATGGAATTATTGACCTTCTCATCCCCCCTGCTGGAAAAATAGGACTTGTAAACAGAAAATTCTCTTTCATTCAGCCAGAGCTGTCTGTCCCCGCCTCCCTGAGGGGATTCAAGCACCTAACTTTGTTTTGTAATCTCAGGTGGATGAAGCTGGCGTCTACCATCTGAGCACAGGGGTCATGGTTTTTTTTTCAGTTCCTGCACCTGAAACTTCTATCAAACAAGTGGGGAGGCAGGTGGAGAGGGGACAATTGCCTTCAAAAGAGATTTAGGTTCCATGTCTCTTCGTGGATTCACAGAGGACCAGCTTTCGGCAGGCAAGGTCTTTGCGCCTGGTTGGACTGGCCAAGGTTAAAGGACACCAAAATCAGTATAGCCTGGATGCCCCCATCTCAAGTCCTGCCTGATTTCAGCCAAATCCAGTGCTGGCTAGGCCTCTCTCCTCTCTAGCAGCAGCCTTCTCCCACTGGTGAGAAGAGCCTTCGGCTATTATCTAGTATGGTATCAAATATTTAGCTGGCGAACATTCAGAGCGCTTCAGGGACACAGGGAACTGTTTAGATATCAGATTCTCTCCTGCCAGGTCAGGCGAACCCCCTGTTGACGAATGGCTGTGTTTCCTCAAGCATCTTTCCCAGCAGCCAGTTATCTTGTGTGCCCTTTAACTGGCTGTCCAGCTGAGAGGCCCCAGGCCTGCAGAAGCTGTTCTTCTAATCCCCATCTCAGGCTCAGGCTGCTGCAGTGGTCGATGGAAGATTGTTTACAAAAGTTGAAGGCTCACTGCCTTGCACCTGGTTTCTGTCTGGCCCACGCTGACGGGGCTGAAGGATCCTTCATTTATCTCAGCCTCTCTTCTCAGGCAGCTCCTGCTGTCACGGCAAGCTTGGGTCGGTGTTTCACTCCCTGATAAGCAGCCTTCTGAGGGCTGGGGAGAGCCACTTACAGGCCTTACATACCTCTCTCAAGACCCCCATCCCAGTCCAAGGGGCAGCAGGGCTGGATGGGGCAGGGGCTTCTGGGGGTTTATATAGAAGATCAAGTGGGCCTTGATTCCAGCTATGTGGTGGCAGGGCATTTTGCTCTTTTTCTATTTACAGATTTTGGAAATAGGTAGCCAAATAACCCATCTGCCCTTTTTACCTCAGGAGAATAAGAGAGCAAGGACATCTGCTGGGCAAAGAACATCAGGGACGACTTTGTTATATGAAGGATGGGGACAGACAAAGTAGAGAAAGGCCCACTGGGACAAACACAGCATTCAGAAAGGATGGAGTTGAGTGTGAAGAGTGCAGAAGCCCCCTCCCTAAAAGCCCCTAAAGATAGAGAGACATTCATGATGATAACTAACATTTATGGGGTGTTTACCATGCGCCCAAGGCCTGCGCTAAGCACTTGATCTCATTTAAATCCCAACAGGTAAATACTCTTATTACATTCATTTAACATAGGAGGAAATAGAGGCTTAGAGAGATTAAGTATACAGCCAGTAAAAAATGCTGAGATTTAAACATGGTATAGTTGGTTCCAGGGCCCCAAGCTCTCAATGACCATGCTGTAGTTGAGAGACACGCTATGGGCGGCTGAGCGAGAGGCCGCAGTTACGTGGCCACTGACGTGGGTTTAGGAATGTGTGTGCCCGGTTTTACTGGGTGACAACCCTGGTACTTGAACCTGGCGTGAAGAAGCAAATCTAGGTGGTGGGTTAGAGGAAGCAGGTAGCAAAGTGTAAGTGTGAATTGGTCCCTCAAGGAAGCAGAATTTGGAGAGAGGCAGGGGACCACGGGGCTCCTGACAGCTTTGGGGGTTTTGAAGAGGCAGATTTCCATTAGAACAACGTCTTGCCTTTGACTTGGATGAATCCATTTGCTGCCTTCCACCTTCCTGGGAAAAGTCAGTAACCCTTTGGACATGGATTCCAATAGTAGATACAGTGGTGGTACTCTTTGGATAGAGCCGGAAGTTAATAATCTCAGTTTTGGAATCTATTCCAAAGAGTTGAATAATGTACTGACCCACTAGGAAGGTGTTTCCTCCCTTCCGGGACAGGTATTTGAAGTTGTGTGGACAAGTCAGCACCCTCCCCGGCACTGGAGGAACATTAGGTCTGGCCAGAGAAAGGATCTTCCCGTTCACGGACTGGGCCTTTAAGTCCCCACAGATGCACTTGTTTTGCTGATGATCTTGGAGAACCAGGGAGGAGGGTGTGGATGGTGCAGTGTGATAGTCCCTGGCTATCAGACAATTCTGTTGAGGGGTCTGGTGCATCTTTACTTTCAAAGCTGATTGTAATATTCACAGCTGAGTGGAGAAGAAGGACTGAGGCCCCTTACCTCAGGGCCTCAGTCCCAGGAAGGGCTGGTCCAGGACTCAGGAGGTCTCTGTTCCATTTTTTGTTCCACCACTGAGCTGCTATGGGACATTAAGAAAGAGGCTCCACATCTCTGAACCTTCTCTTCTGGAACAGGGAAGTTTGTCCCATTCCCTGTTGTTAGAATGTGACAAGGACAAGGGCAAGTGGGACCACTTAAAATAAGTGTCACCTATATTCAAGGCAAGGTGGCTCTGATAAAGGTAAGCCCATGTCTCTGTTCTCTCTGTACCTCCTTTGGCCGAGGTCTGGGCTTCTTCTCTATTGGAGCAGCCAAATCATCTCCCAGGAACTCACTGTCTGGGGGCAGAAAGCATGGATCGAAGGCTTCAAGCTTCATTCTTACAATTGCAGCTCCTATCTGACCCCTTGAGGACAGACACTTGGAGACAAGGGGAGAGTGGGGTGGGGTAGGGAGGGGATGCTCTGTTTCCTTCTCTTCCAACCTGACGCCGCCAGGACTGGGATGGTGACAGGCCCTGGACTCAGCGTTCAGAGCAGCTGAGCCTTGTGGACAAGAAGCAGATAAACTGCACCAGGCCTCTTAATGAACCCAGCGCCAGCTTCAGATAAACTGTCGCCACTTACTCCTCCCAGCCCTCCCTTCTCCAGGAAACACTTCCCGCTTTGCATCAGTAGCGGGCTTGGAGCAGGAGCTGGGACCCTGCTGCCTGTTGCTCTCCAGGGAAGTTCTGGAGGGAATGGAGACTCTTGGGAACTCTAATTAGACCTGTGTTTGATTTCCCTTAGCTCCAGCTGAACCCAACTCTCCAGGCCCAAAGAGAAGCAGGAAATTAGCAACTGTTGGAAAAATAACAGGTAAAAACCACTGGGGAGATGTTAATTAAAAAAAAGTGTTCCCCAGGACCTCAAGAGTATGACTGTATTTGCAGATATGTTCTTTAAAGAGGTAATTAAGGTAAAATGAGGCCATTAAGGTGGGCCCCAATCCAATATGGCTAGTGTCTTTTTTTATTTTTATTTATTTATTTATTTATTTATTTTTATTTTTTATTTTTATTTTTTTTGCGGTACGCGGGCCTCTCACCGCTGTGGCTTTTTTTTTTTTTTTTTTTTTTTTGCGGTACGCGGTCCTCTCACCGCTGTGGCTTCTCCCGTTGCAGAGCACATTTATTTTTATTTTTTATTTTTATTTTTTTTGCGGTACGCGGGCCTCTCACCGCTGTGGCTTCTCCCATTGCAGAGCACAGGCTCCGGATGCGCAGGCTCAGCGGCCATGGCTCACGGGCCCAGCCGCTCCGCGGGATGTGGGATCCTCCCAGACCGGGGCACGAACCCGTGTCTCCTGCATCGGGGAAGCCACCAGGGAAGCCCATGGCTAGTGTCTTTATGTGAAGAGGAGATTAGGACACATACACCTACTGAGGGAAGACCATGTGAAGACACAAGGAGATGACAGCTTCTACAAGCCAAGAAGAGAGACTTTAGGAGAAACCAACCCTGCCAACACCTTGATCTTGGACTTCCAGTCTCCAGAATTGTAAGAAAATAAATTTATGTTGTTCAAGCAAACAAACAAAAAACAATGTGTTTTGCTTTCTTATTTTTTACCACTCTCTTCCTTTCGTTTCTCCTTTGAATCATCAATTCTTTCTAGCCACAGAAGAGGTACGTTGTACATTACAAGCAGGTAAATTCTGTTTAGTGATGTTGAGAGCCCCATCCCAGATCAGCAGGGCAGTGGCAAAGATGAGACTAAAATCTGGGAGTCTTGCCTCTCACCAGGAATATTTCATTATAATATTTTCTCCTCCTGTTTATCTCAACAATTGCCCCAATTTTATGCTTTGTTTTGGCCCTCGAAGATCTGGCCATGCAGATGCCGAGAAATGGATCATCTCTTTGTAGGTAATTGGGACAAGCAGACTCAAGCTCATTTCTTCTATGCAGCACACTGCTAGGATAACCCCACGCTGGGCTGCACCCCTTGTAGTTGCCCAGCCTTGAGGCCAAAGAAAGAGCCTGGGGACAGTGACAGAAACATCAATGGTTTATTGCACAGGGGGATCTTACACAAAGGGTCCTGGAGCGACACGCCACCAGGTGCGACCAATGGCGAGCTACTAGGGTAGAAGGAGGCTACCATTTATAGGGTAGAAGGAGGCTACCATTTATAGGGTAGAAGGAGGCTACCGTTTATAGGGGGAATCAACACCAGGGGGGCTCATCAGTTACCAGGGGCTAATTAAGCCCTGTAATTAAGAGGATTGGATAGTCATGTGAGTGAAGCAGGGACTGGTGGAGGAGGGGATGTACAGAGAGCAAGAGAACAGCCATCTTGAATGGTCTGACCATACACCCTATGAGCTCACAGGAGTTATACAAATGTTAACTAAATATTAATATCCTTAAGGGTGTGAGCAAATGATCATTCTTATTAGGGAAATGGAGAAGCATTTTTCTGAAGGCATTTGAAAGAGAGGTAGATGTTTCTCTTCTTTGTTTATTGAAGTATAGTTGATTTACAATGTTGTGTTAGTTTCAGGTATACAGCAAAGTGATTCAGATTCTTTTCCATTATGGGTTATTACAAGATATTGAATATAGTTCCCTGTGTTAGGATGGGGACAGACAAAGTAGAGAAAGGCCCACTGGGACAAACACAGCATTCAGAAAGGATGGAGTTGAGTGTGAAGAGTGCAGAAGCCCCCTCCCTAAAAGCCCCTAAAGATAGAGAGACATTCATGATGATAACTAACATTTATGGGGTGTTTACCATGCGCCCAAGGCCTGCGCTAAGCACTTGATCTCATTTAAATCCCAACAGGTAAATACTCTTATTACATTCATTTAACATAGGAGGAAATAGAGGCTTAGAGAGATTAAGTATACAGCCAGTAAAAAATGCTGAGATTTAAACATGGTATAGTTGGTTCCAGGGCCCCAAGCTCTCAATGACCATGCTGTAGTTGAGAGACACGCTATGGGCGGCTGAGCGAGAGGCCGCAGTTACGTGGCCACTGACGTGGGTTTAGGAATGTGTGTGCCCGGTTTTACTGGGTGACAACCCTGGTACTTGAACCTGGCGTGAAGAAGCAAATCTAGGTGGTGGGTTAGAGGAAGCAGGTAGCAAAGTGTAAGTGTGAATTGGTCCCTCAAGGAAGCAGAATTTGGAGAGAGGCAGGGGACCACGGGGCTCCTGACAGCTTTGGGGGTTTTGAAGAGGCAGATTTCCATTAGAACAACGTCTTGCCTTTGACTTGGATGAATCCATTTGCTGCCTTCCACCTTCCTGGGAAAAGTCAGTAACCCTTTGGACATGGATTCCAATAGTAGATACAGTGGTGGTACTCTTTGGATAGAGCCGGAAGTTAATAATCTCAGTTTTGGAATCTATTCCAAAGAGTTGAATAATGTACTGACCCACTAGGAAGGTGTTTCCTCCCTTCCGGGACAGGTATTTGAAGTTGTGTGGACAAGTCAGCACCCTCCCCGGCACTGGAGGAACATTAGGTCTGGCCAGAGAAAGGATCTTCCCGTTCACGGACTGGGCCTTTAAGTCCCCACAGATGCACTTGTTTTGCTGATGATCTTGGAGAACCAGGGAGGAGGGTGTGGATGGTGCAGTGTGATAGTCCCTGGCTATCAGACAATTCTGTTGAGGGGTCTGGTGCATCTTTACTTTCAGAGCTGATTGTAATATTCACAGCTGAGTGGAGAAGAAGGACTGAGGCCCCTTACCTCAGGGCCTCAGTCCCAGGAAGGGCTGGTCCAGGACTCAGGAGGTCTCTGTTCCATTTTTTGTTCCACCACTGAGCTGCTATGGGACATTAAGAAAGAGGCTCCACATCTCTGAACCTTCTCTTCTGGAACAGGGAAGTTTGTCCCATTCCCTGTTGTTAGAATGTGACAAGGACAAGGGCAAGTGGGACCACTTAAAATAAGTGTCACCTATATTCAAGGCAAGGTGGCTCTGATAAAGGTAAGCCCATGTCTCTGTTCTCTCTGTACCTCCTTTGGCCGAGGTCTGGGCTTCTTCTCTATTGGAGCAGCCAAATCATCTCCCAGGAACTCACTGTCTGGGGGCAGAAAGCATGGATCGAAGGCTTCAAGCTTCATTCTTACAATTGCAGCTCCTATCTGACCCCTTGAGGACAGACACTTGGAGACAAGGGGAGAGTGGGGTGGGGTAGGGAGGGGATGCTCTGTTTCCTTCTCTTCCAACCTGACGCCGCCAGGACTGGGATGGTGACAGGCCCTGGACTCAGCGTTCAGAGCAGCTGAGCCTTGTGGACAAGAAGCAGATAAACTGCACCAGGCCTCTTAATGAACCCAGCGCCAGCTTCAGATAAACTGTCGCCACTTACTCCTCCCAGCCCTCCCTTCTCCAGGAAACACTTCCCGCTTTGCATCAGTAGCGGGCTTGGAGCAGGAGCTGGGACCCTGCTGCCTGTTGCTCTCCAGGGAAGTTCTGGAGGGAATGGAGACTCTTGGGAACTCTAATTAGACCTGTGTTTGATTTCCCTTAGCTCCAGCTGAACCCAACTCTCCAGGCCCAAAGAGAAGCAGGAAATTAGCAACTGTTGGAAAAATAACAGGTAAAAACCACTGGGGAGATGTTAATTAAAAAAAAGTGTTCCCCAGGACCTCAAGAGTATGACTGTATTTGCAGATATGTTCTTTAAAGAGGTAATTAAGGTAAAATGAGGCCATTAAGGTGGGCCCCAATCCAATATGGCTAGTGTCTTTTTTTATTTTTATTTATTTATTTATTTATTTATTTTTATTTTTTATTTTTATTTTTTTTGCGGTACGCGGGCCTCTCACCGCTGTGGCTTCTCCCATTGCAGAGCACAGGCTCCGGATGCGCAGGCTCAGCGGCCATGGCTCACGGGCCCAGCCGCTCCGCGGGATGTGGGATCCTCCCAGACCGGGGCACGAACCCGTGTCTCCTGCATCGGGGAAGCCACCAGGGAAGCCCATGGCTAGTGTCTTTATGTGAAGAGGAGATTAGGACACATACACCTACTGAGGGAAGACCATGTGAAGACACAAGGAGATGACAGCTTCTACAAGCCAAGAAGAGAGACTTTAGGAGAAACCAACCCTGCCAACACCTTGATCTTGGACTTCCAGTCTCCAGAATTGTAAGAAAATAAATTTCTGTTGTTCAAGCAAACAAACAAAAAACAATGTGTTTTGCTTTCTTATTTTTTACCACTCTCTTCCTTTCGTTTCTCCTTTGAATCATCAATTCTTTCTAGCCACAGAAGAGGTACGTTGTACATTACAAGCAGGTAAATTCTGTTTAGTGATGTTGAGAGCCCCATCCCAGATCAGCAGGGCAGTGGCAAAGATGAGACTAAAATCTGGGAGTCTTGCCTCTCACCAGGAATATTTCATTATAATATTTTCTCCTCCTGTTTATCTCAACAATTGCCCCAATTTTATGCTTTGTTTTGGCCCTCGAAGATCTGGCCATGCAGATGCCGAGAAATGGATCATCTCTTTGTAGGTAATTGGGACAAGCAGACTCAAGCTCATTTCTTCTATGCAGCACACTGCTAGGATAACCCCACGCTGGGCTGCACCCCTTGTAGTTGCCCAGCCTTGAGGCCAAAGAAAGAGCCTGGGGACAGTGACAGAAACATCAATGGTTTATTGCACAGGGGGATCTTACACAAAGGGTCCTGGAGCGACACGCCACCAGGTGCGACCAATGGCGAGCTACTAGGGTAGAAGGAGGCTACCATTTATAGGGTAGAAGGAGGCTACCGTTTATAGGGGGAATCAACACCAGGGGGGCTCATCAGTTACCAGGGGCTAATTAAGCCCTGTAATTAAGAGGATTGGATAGTCATGTGAGTGAAGCAGGGACTGGTGGAGGAGGGGATGTACAGAGAGCAAGAGAACAGCCATCTTGAATGGTCTGACCATACACCCTATGAGCTCACAGGAGTTATACAAATGTTAACTAAATATTAATATCCTTAAGGGTGTGAGCAAATGATCATTCTTATTAGGGAAATGGAGAAGCATTTTTCTGAAGGCATTTGAAAGAGAGGTAGATGTTTCTCTTCTTTGTTTATTGAAGTATAGTTGATTTACAATGTTGTGTTAGTTTCAGGTATACAGCAAAGTGATTCAGATTCTTTTCCATTATGGGTTATTACAAGATATTGAATATAGTTCCCTGTGTTATACAGGAGATCCGTGTTGTGTATCTGTTTCATAGCAGTAGTGGGTATCTGTTAATCCCCAACTCCCAATTTATCCCTCCCCCCCTTTCCCCTTTGGTAACCATAAGTTTTTTTCTATGTCTGTGAGTCTGTTTCTGTTTTGTAAATAAGTTCATTTGTATTAGTTTTTAGATTCCACATATAAGTGATATCTTGTGATATTTGTCCTTCTCTGTCTGACTTACTTCACTTAGTATGATAATCTCTAGGTCCATCCATGTTGTTACAAACGGCATTATTTCATTCTTTTTTTCTATAGCTGAGTAATATTCCATTGTATATATATATACCACATCTTCTTTATCCATTCATCTATCGATGGACATTTAGGTTGCTTCCATGTCTTGACTATTGTGAATAGTGTAGCAATGAACATTGTGGTGCAGGTATCTTTGCGAGGTTAGAGTTTTTGTCTTTTTCGGATATATGCCCAGGAGTGGGATTGCTGGATCATATGGTAAGTCTATTTTTTAGTTTTTTAAGGAACCGCCATACTATTTTCCATAGTGACTGCACCAATTTACATTCCCACCAACAGTGTAGGAGGATTCCCTTTTTTCTCTGTACCCTCTCCATCATGTATTACTTGTAGACTTTTCTCCACGGCATGCGGGCTCTCCCCGGACCGGGGCACGAACCCGTGTCCCCTGCATCGGCAGACAGACTCTCAACCACTGTGCCACCAGGGAAGCCCACTTGTAGACTTTTTGATGATGGCCATTCTGACTGGTGTGAGGTGATACAAGAGGTAGATGTTTTTCATCTGGACAATGTCAGTGTCTGGAAGCAGGTTGAGATGACCTCAAAAGGGTTTCTGAACTCTAGGGTAAGACCCAAGCCCCGGACTGGGGAGGATATGAGGTCTTTAACCTCAAGCATATCTGTTCCAACAGTTTTAAGATTCCATGGGAATTTGGCAGGAGATAGTTACAATGTGCAGGATATGATTTAGGAGGATGAAGGACCTTCTGATTTTTATATCAATGTTTTACATCCAGGGTAAATGTTTTTAACTGAAGGAGAGAGGAGAATTCCACTTTTTCCCTGACCCAGCTGCTGAGTTTGGACGGAGTGGTATTAGCCTCCAAGGGTTTCACCTAAGTAAGGAAAGACATGTCACAGATTTCTTCTCTTGGCCACACAGTGGCTGTCTACAACAGCCCTAGTAGGGCTCTGTTGAACTCTGAATGAGTTTTGGATGTTTACTTAGCTGGCGATGCTCATCAGTACCATCATCCTTTCCATTTGATTAGTAAACAGTCCATAGCTTTTTACCCAAGGTGTGACCCTTGGAACAGCCTCATCAGCATCACCTGGGAGCCTGTTAGAAGTGCAGAATTTCAAGCCCACCCAGGTTTACTGACGCTGAGTCTGCAATTTAACAAGATTCCCCAGATGAATCACATGCACATTAAAGTTTGAGAAGCCCTGGTCCGTATTACATGATCTCATCTGATATTCTCTTCTACCTATGAGGTAGGCAGGGCAACTATTTTTATTTCCATTTCACATCAATGGAAACTGAGACTCAGAGGTCAAGTAACTTGCCTAGGCTTATACAACTAAATGCAGGACTTGGAATTTGAACCCAGGTCTTTTGATTCCACATCCCATCTCTGTCTACTAGGGCAGAATTCAGAAGAAGGAGAGACAAGCAGCTGACTCAATGCAAATGAATTATCCTGAGATTGACCCCTTTGTGCTTCTGACTGTTTTTCTCACATGTAAGATGCTCTCTGAAAGAGGGAGTGCTATGATGTTGAGCTCAGTTCTCCCTCCCTTCAGTCCTTTTTTCCCCAGTCACCTAACAGCATCTCTAACCCGGGCCAACTGCTTCGCAAGTGCAGGCTGTTAGCAATAATTGCCAGCACCTGTCATAGCGCCTGGCCTTTAGTAGGCACTCAGCAAATGTTTGTTGAGCCAAATAGAATTACCCAGCATTAGTGCAAGCTCTCAGCTGTTGATCACCAAGGTGCACTGGTGAAGGAGTGTTCTGGGTCTCTGTGACTCCTCTTTCTAGTCTTAGAGAAACATTCAAATGACAGGTCCTCCTGACAGGAATTAGGGACACCATCTTCGCAACCTGAATGGCAGATTTTAAAAACAAATTCCATTGTCTGTGCCTATCTATCTCCTGAGTAGGGCCCAAGCCAGGAGCTGCGAATGCCTGGAGTTGATGAATGCGGAATTTGCTTGCTTACGCTGGAAAACAGGCTCTGCTGCATTTTCTTTGACTGGAAGCTTGGGGAGTGTGGGAAAAGTCAAGAGCATTGGAAGAGCCAAGTTTGAAGCCAGGGGTCAGCAGAAAGAGATTACTGGGTGACAGTGACTGGGGTCTGCTTGTAAACATTGGCTAGTATTTGAGCCTTTCTCTGAGATTGTTGACAATGGGAAAAACCTAAAGTTAACCACACAGGGGACTTCAGTGCATCTAAACCGACAGAGGCTGAGCAGGAAATGCCCAGTTTTATTTGCTTGCTTCCCCAGGAGAGCAGAAATGAAGCAAAGCTCTGAGGAGGGCTGAATTATTATATTGTAAAACATTTTCTGAAGATCTGGTCTATGAAGATGGATCCCAGTAGGAAACCTGACAGCTGTTCCACTCCTCCTTGCACTTTAGCACCTCACACCAAAACATAAATGAAAGGAATATACTGTGTTTTCCAAGGAAGCAGTCACTCCTCCCCGTCTAGGAGCAGGGCATGTATTTGGGGGTTCTTCTACCAGGGTATGGCTGCTTGTGCTGCCTTGTCCACATGTTCTCACCCAGCCTTCTTGGTGTCTGGTGAAATCTGTGGGCCATAAGACAGATAAACCTATAACTTTGTCTTCCTTTGAGCACATCAGATCCTTAGCTACAGAGCCAGTGAGTCCCAGATGCAACAAGATACAATGTGGCCTTTGATCACACGAAAATTAGAGAGGCTTGGTTCATCTCTGTCCAACTTCCTTAGTGCCCAGCATCATGACTATTTTGCTTCCACATAACTATCTGGGGAGGAGGATATTCAGCTCTTCCGGTATGTGGGGGAAGAAAGGCCCCCCTCCCTTTGTCCTTTTCCTGCTAAACTTGTTTTGGCTAGGAAATCTGCCACCTTGGGATTTTCTACGAGCTAGATCAGAAAGAAAGACAGTACCAGCTTCAGGGTATATCTATTTCTAGCTTCAAGGAGTTGTTCTCTGAGATGTGTAACCCCATAACTGCTTCCTTTAATTTATTGGTTTGTGTGTTTCATAGCATTGTTGGGAGGTAGGTAGCTTTCTTCCCCTTCCTGCTATTCCCCTCACTGAAATCTTCTACTCCAGACTCTTTGCTGGTTGATTCATTCATCCAACAAGTATAGATGTGTAGAGCACTGTGTAGGCATGGGAGAGCATCGACCACTTCCTCTTTGCCATCCCCAGTGTCCCATACTCAGGCTTCTGTCACAGAACTTACAGCATTTTACTGCATTTATTTGATATATTTTCATGTATCTCCCCTTAAAAGACAATGAACATCTTGAGGGAAAGAGTTGCATTTGTCTTTACCCTAACCATCTAGCCAAGGTGTCTGGCACATGGAAAATACTCAGTAGAGTTGATTAAACTGCATGAACAAGGAGAGCTGAAAGGATAAAGATGAATCAGGCGGAGAGATCCAGGTCTCAGAAAGAAAAATAGCAAATCTAAGTTCTCCGAGTAGCCTGGGCCTGGAGTCAACTTCCAAAATGATTCTGGGATTGGAGATTTGATCTCTTCAACCTTGATATTGCTACAGCTTCAGTGTGGTTGCTGTGCTGTTGACAGTGTCACAAAGATATCTGTCGGGACTGAGGACAGCTTTTAATATATCATTTTGAGTGCCACAAAGGACATCTAACAGTGATTGAGCATTGCTTGGAGACTGTTGCAACAATAAATTTTGTTAATTGATTTGTAAAATTATCGATATACATATTAATGTTCATTTTTTGGTGTGCATTCTTAAACAGAACCAGAAAATGTCAAAGGTGAAAAGATTGTAGGAGGAAGTTCACCTCCTTCTTTTGACAAGTGAGGAATTGAAGCTCAGAGACTGAGCAAGAACACATCCCCAGCTAATGGAAGAGCTGGGATTAGAACCAAGTCTTCTAATTCATCCTACAATGCTTTGAAATTATGGAGAAGATGGAAGTGGCTGTGCAAGAGTTACTTCTCTCTTATTCAGGGGACCTGAGCATTTTCCCCAACTTTCTTCCCCTGCCCCATCATTGCTAACAGTTATTGAGCACTTACTATGTTCCAGGCAATTTGGCATCCTCTCACTTAATCTTCACTATAACCCTATGAGGTAAGCCCAATAAAATAATAATCAGAGTAATCACTTTTCCCATTTTATAGAAGAGGCACTTGCCCAAGATCATACAGTTAGTAAGTGGCAGAGCTGGAATTTCAACTTAATATGTCCCACAGCAGAGTCCATGCTCTTAATCATAGTATTTTCATAGCTTTACTCAGATCTAAGCACTATCCCACTGTGGAGAACTGAGTGCCCTTGCTGAAAAAGGAATCAGTCTCATCAATTAAGTACCAGTCTCCATCCTATTTTGTACACATCTGTTTGTAATGCTTTGTTTTTATGTCCATCTCTTCCACTAGAGTAGAAGGCGAAGGTGTTGTGTCTTTCACCTTTTTATTTCCACCACCTAGTACAGTGCCTGGCACAGAGAAGGTACCTAATAAATGCTGAACAGAGCTCTGATAGAGCTCACAGGGTTATCCAGCACTAGCATAACTACTCAGAGCCCCTGAGTTGGGGACCTGACGCACCACATCTGTCCTTTCCATTTGGTTTCCTTGTCAGAGAAAGAACAGCCTCTTTCATGCCCTACAGAACAGAAATGTCAGTAGCTAATCTTCCAATCTCTGAAGCCTAGTCGCTGGCCCAGTTACTCCTTTGCTGGGTGCATTCTGGCAGTACACGTAGGGCCCTCCTAGTGAGGATGGGCTCTACAAAACCAGGGGCTGCGGTGCCTGGCATATCTGCAGGTAGAGTGTTCCACATGGGAAGATGCCTTTGTTCTCCGGTGTAACACAGACCCCTTATTAGGGGAGAGCTATACCGGTGGAAGAGAGCAGTGGTCGCAGGGCACCCCCCTCACTACTTTGGTGTCTGGAGCCAGGAATCCCTTCCTCTCCTTGGTGGCTTGGCTGGACTTTCCCAAACTGTGAATGACCTGGGATTGGCAGAACGGGTCTCATAAGATTATTGGGGCTTGTTGCCTACCAAAGGCTAACCTGCTGTTTTGACACAAGGCCAATTTCCCCAGATCCATGTTTTCAAACTGGGAGAAGGGTTCATGCCAGTGGCCCTGATGTCTGACCTGAGATATTGCAGTGTCTGCTTTGACTTGAAACCTCTGCGTGCGAAGGTGTCACCTGGTCGTGCTGTTTGCACGCTTCTAGTCAAAGCTCCATAGGCCCAATGTCTGACTCCCCACATCCACTCCCTCTTCTGGGCCAAGGGAACTGACCTGACCCAGGCCTGACTAGGCAGGGTGCCTCGCCATCCAGGTCTTTGCCCTTCTTAATAGCCAAGGAGTTCCAAGCTCCTATGGGGAGACGGCCTGCTGTCCACAACCCCTTTCTCCCCAGGGGAAAGGACAGGAACCTTTCACCCCGCGCCCCCAAGAGAGGTGCGGACAGTCACAGGAGGGGGAAGAGAAGTCCCCCGCACTGTAAATACTTCTCAGATGTTTCCTGTAAATCTCCAGATGTGTCAGCAAGACACAGGGAAGAGAGCTTGAATTAGAGCCGATTAGAGACCATATTCTCCCGGAGGAGGGCAAGCCTGCCCGTCAAGCGAGCCCCCCAGAGCCGCGGGGACCACCTCGGGAGGAAGCATCTCTCCTAACAGCTTTCCCGGCAGCTGCCCGGTGCCGGCGAGCTTTGGGAAGGACGGACACCCTTTCCCCTTTGCTCTTCTGCCCTTTGTGGCGGGAGCGTCTGTACCGGCCCGGGTGTGTCCTCTCCCCGGTGAGTGCGGGCGGGGGGAGGGCGCGAGGAAGAACCCAGACGTGGCAGAAGCAAACTGCCCGGGCCGGTGGGTGATTTATGAAGTGCTGAAAAGCATCTTCGAAGCTGTCATTTATCTTACCGCTCTCAGCCTAAATAAACACAGAATCCGCCTAATGATAGTTACAGTGGAAACACAACACCCGAACCTCATCGCCATCGCTGCCAGCCCATCTCCTGCCCGCTCCGCCCGAGGCCCCGCGCTCGCATCAGCCCACAGCTGCACCCTAGCGGCTGCCTCTGCGCCGGCCGGCCGGAGGCTGCGGACCTCAGCCGCCCGCCTCGCCCTGCCTCTCTCCAGACGCCCCCCCTCATTTCCCTCCCTCCTTCTCTCCCTCCCGTTTCCCTCCTTCTCACCCTCATTCATGCACCCACGAGTGCGCGTCCCTGGAAATAATTTGTCAAGAGCAGAGGCACCATCTCCATCCTGCCAGGAAACAGCACTGCTGCCTCAATTCAGCTGCAGCAGGGGCTGGAGAGGACCCTTGGCCTGGATGTTCCCACTCTTTCCCTGTCCTGGACGCTTCCTAAGGTTGTAGTGGCGTGATCCAGCCTGGTCCAGGGGACTCCTACAAGGTCAAGGGAACTCTCTCTGTGGTTGACCAGATCAGGAAAGGCAGAGGAGCTGGGGAGGGTCTTGGGTATCACTTAGGGTAGAGAAAGAAGGATAATCTTTTTGCTCCTTGGTGTTTTTGTGTCTTCCCAGGGAGGAGGGGAAGGTTCTCCTGCTAGATGAACTTTCCTCTCTCTATCGCTGTTCTTGGACTTGAACTTAAAACTCCCCTTCCTCTTTGGCATGTGGAAGGCCTTCTGTTTTTGGAGACTCTTCTGTCCTGGATCTCAAAGCAGATAGGCCAGGACAGTTATATCATAGGGTGGTTCTGGTTGAAGCCCTCATCCAGTGGGGTACCCTCTCCAACTTGGTCCTGGGGAGGTGGGACTTAGGGCCAGGGCTGTGTTTGACATAGCAAAAGAATGCAGTTATTCTAACAACCAAGGGGAACCAGCCCCAAGACTAATGGAATCATTGTCCCTTCAATTCTGCAGAAACCAGTTCCCTAAAAATGGGAATTTCAGAGCCCAAGGCAGTGCCTCACCAGGGACAGTTCTGGATTTCATCCGTGTGGTATTAACTTACACGCTAGCATATACATTACACTAGACATATAACTCACCCCTAATTAACTATTGTCTCTTTGTGTGTGTAGTGTCTTGTTCTTGTAGACAAATTGGGAGATCTAATAACAAAGTGAAGGAAGGATTCTTCAAGGGAAGGTGTAATCTGAGTAGACGTCCTGGAGGATGTAGGCTTTGGAAAAGGGCATAAATAAAGAAAGGGCTGCCACCTACCAGTTGGATGGGAATAGAGAGGAAACCTTGAGGAAAGAGAAAGTGGGAGTGAGCTTATAAGACAGAACAAGAAGAGGAAGCAACTCTGTTTGTTCACTGAGTACAGACCTGGGTATTTTTAATTTTGAATTTTGCTTCCTAACTCAACCCTGACTTGTTCTATCAGAGGATTATGGAATGCAGTCCCCCGCTGTTTTAGTCCCAGAGTTGAAGCCAAGCCAGAGCAGCCAATACCGTGGACCCACATGACTGTGAGGGACTCTGGCAGTTGGGTTCAGAAGAGGGGCTCTTGATTTAAGGTTTTTGATGACATCAGCAGCCTCTCCGCTAGTCTGTGGGTCCTTCCCCTCCCCAAAGAGTAGGAACCCCTGCTCCCCCATATCTAGTCTGCTCAGCCAAGTCTTAGAATCCTGCTCAAGGCAGAAAGTCAGGGCCTTTTTCATAGTATGCAGAGGAGTGTAACAAAGGAGACAACCATTTTTTACTAGTTGTACCACTGCTTATCCATTAAACTAAGATAAAAATACCTGCTCCCTGCCTGGCTCCCAGAGCGCCAATTCAAATGAATGAGGATGTAAAAGCTCATGGTAAGAAAATCTCTCCCTGGGTAGTTCCAGATGAAAGAACAGCTCTTTCAGCGCTTCTAGTGAGTTAGACAATGAGGCCTCTCCTTATAGCAGGTGGGGTAATCTCTGCATTTTTTTAATAAGAGGGGAGCATAAAGCCTCAGAACAGTTGAATGAATTTTCTGAAGTCACACAGTAAATTACTATTGAAGACTTGATTCTTTATTGGATCACAAATAAGTTTTAAGAATATTTGTTCTGGGGGGGAGGGATAAATTAGGAGTTTGGGATTAACATATACACACTACTATATATAAAACAGATAACCAGCAAGGACCTACTGTATTGCGCAGGGAACTCTACTCCATATTCTGTAATAACCTATAAGGGAAGAGAATCTGAATTTTAAAAATATATGTATATGTATAACTGAATCACTTTGCTGTACGCCTGAAACTAATGCAACATTGTAAATCAACTATACTTCAATTTTTAAGAAAAAGAAATGCAAAAAAAAAAAAGAATGTTTGGTTTGCATTAACTCTTTGAAGGTCAAGACAGAAGAAAAGCACATTTTAAAGTGGCATGTCTGCAACTTAGTGAGAAAATACATTTTTAATAGAAAGAGCAGAAAAACTCTTTTGTGGTGTTCTGTTTTGCTGAGTCTCACTAGTTTTTGTGGGTCTCTCTGCCTTTCTCTGCTTTTCCCTCCCTATTTTCTCCCTTTGACTTGCCTTTTCTTCCCTTCTTCTTTCCTTCATAACAGTCCAGTCAGCAGTTTTGTCCCCAGGACGCTTTGCTTTTTTTTGCTGCCAGCTCTTTCCTGCCAGCTGCCAAGGCCTCCCCTCCCTCCTGACTTCCTCAGTTGATTCTGTGCAGGAGCCGATAGCTTATCTCCACGCAGCAACAAGAAAGTGAGATAGTGGGCTCAGCTACCCCAGAGCATCTCGGGAAACGGCCTGCTGTTGTGAACAGTCCTGTCCCCCAAGAGCGCCCCCATCCCCGAGCCAAGATCTCATGTAGATACTTCTCTCTTTCTGGTCTAGTCTGTGCCTCTGCAGTCAGATTTAGGCAGACAAAAGAAAGGACCTTGGGCAGCTGAGTGTGCTCATGTCCCCCTGTCTAACAGACATCCAATTTCAAAGGGAGTTCAAGTCCTGGTTTTGTCTCTGATGTGCTGTGCAACATCAGAAAAGTCGTTCAGTCTCTCTGGGCTCCAGTTTCTGCAGGCAGGTACAATCCAACCAGAATGGGCCTTTATGTATGTGACCCCAGGTTTAGGGTACTGGCAGGTCCTATCTGAGGAGTAGAGAGTAACTGCCATTTCCAGTAACTTCTGGTGGGGCACGCCCTCACACTTTTCTGCTTCCCTTTTCTGTCATTTCATTCTGCACCCCAATGACCTGACATGGAAATTTTGTCCCAGGCAGGGATTATCTCACCTGGGGTACTCCCAGTTTTAATCCTGAGAAACCCCGAGGTTGGAAGAACATTACTCATCAGTTCTCAATTTAATAAATATGTAAACTCTTACTCTACTAGAAAAATATTTTCCATTCCCACAACGCAATAAAAAGTAGAGAAATTGCTGCTTCTTCTGCTTCAGTCTAAGCCAGTGGTTTTTACTCCTTCCCCCGCCCTGCCCCAGAAAAACCACAAGAGATATTTGGTATTGTTTGGAGATGTTTTCAGTTGTCAAAACTGAGAAGGGGTTACTAATTGGCATCTAGTGAGTGGAGGCCAGGAATACTGCTAAACACCCTATAGTGCACTGGACAGCCCCCCACATCAAAGAATTATCTGCCCAGAATGTCAATAATGCTGAGGTCGAGAAGCCCTGGTTTACGAGATAATGCTGAGGTCGAGAAGCCCTGGTGAAGTTTTGGGGCTCATAGAACTTGGAAGTGGCAAGAATTTGGACCCAGAAGGCTCCCATATAGTAGGGAAATATTTGCCTCTGGGTTAGGAGGCATCCTGTCTGAGAGGAGAGACATGTTTCTTAACCCCATGCTTGGGGAGTTTACAGTCTAAAGAAAATCATATAGGAATATGGTGCATTAAACCAATATTTATCCACTCGGCATGTATTTATTGAGCTCTTCCTGTGTGACAGGTCTTGTGTAAGGTGCTAAGGATGTCTTAAGGGAGTTCCCAATCCATACACCTGGGAGGGAGTTTTCTTTCCTCTTGATCTTGCTTCCAGTCACCACTGTGGGCAAGTTTTGACCAATATACTTTTGAACGGGAAGGACATTTCAGAAAAAGAAAAGGCAGTATACAGAGGTCTAGGGAGCTGAGTAGTTACAATGTTGGGTGTATTGTGGGCAGTGCTTAGAAAAGTAGAAGCCAAACTTGTGGGAAGAAAAACAGATTCGGGTTCCATTGTAAGAAGCAGGTAAGCCCCCAGGTCAAGCAGGCGGCCACAGAACAGAGATGCTGCTGTGAGGTGAGACCTGGTAATTGCTGTTGGACTTGGGCCTGGTGACTGAAATTCTCTGAGTTGCATAGACTAACATATTCAACGCGGACAAGGCTTTGCAATATGCCTTGGAGCCCATGGTAAGTGTTCTATGAACATGATAGGAGGAGAGAAACCCTAGCAAGCCCAGTGCGGCCTGGAAGTGCTCTGGTTACTTTCATGTGGAGATCTTCCCCCTTTACCCTCCTTGGGCAATGGAATTCACTTGCTGTGGGTAAAGGAAAGGGAGGGACCTTGGAAAGTGGGAGTTCCTGTCAGCATTGGCATAAGTGGCAGTAGGCCAAATACTTGATTCTGAATTGTCCTGCCAGGAACTTTATTTTATTTTATTTTTTAAACTATCTATCTTTGAAAAATATATTTATTTATTTATTTTTTTAGGCTGCATCAGGTCTTAGCTGCAGCACACGGGATCTTCGTTGAGGCGTGCGAGATCTTTCATTGCGGCTCACGGGCTCCAGAGTGCATGGGCTCTGTAGTCTGCAGCACGTGAGCTTCTCCCTCTTTGCGCTGTGCGCAGGCTTAGTAGTTGTGGTGCGTGGGCTTAGTTGCCCCGCGACATGTGGAACCTTGGTTCCCTCACCAGGGATGGAAGCCGTGTTCTGTTCCCTGCATTGGAAGGTGGATTCTTTACCACTGGACCACCAGGGAAGTCCCTGTCCTGCCAGGAACTTTAGATGTGAACAAATTCCTTTTCTCATGTAGTGGGATACAGGAAAAATAGGCATCTATAAGAAATACTACATACATTCATTCAACTAACATTTATTGAGCACTTACAATGTACAGAATTATTCTAAGTACTCCAGGAGTTACAAGGATGTGTTTATTGATTATTTATTCATTCACTAACAGTCACGTATCGAACACCTGCTATGTGTCTGGCACGGTGCTAAATACTTGGGATACAGAAAAAAACACAGCCCCTCAAGAGTCCATGCAGAACAACCATTTCTTAAATTCCTACCATGTACCAAGCTTCAAGCCAAGAGCTTTATGTACATTAATTTTACAATACTCATAACAACCTTGAGCCTATTTTATAGATGAAGAAAACCAAAGGCCTCCAAAGTTTAAGCCAATTGTATGGAATTTCCTCAAAAAATGAAAAATAGGATGACCATATGATCCAGCAATTCGACTTCTGGGTATATAAAAGCAGGGTCTCAGAGATATGTATCCACCCATGTTCATAGCAGCACTATTCACAATTGCCAAAAGGCAGAGGCAACTCAAGGGTCTACCAACAGATGAAAGAATAAAGAAAATGTGGTATACACATACAGTGGAATATTATTCAGCCTTAAAAAGGAAGGAAATTCTGCATTTCCTATGCTACAACATGGATGAACCTTAGGGACATTATGCTAAATGAAATAAGCCAGTCACAAAAAGACAAATACTATATGATTCCTCTTGTATGAGGTACCCAGAGTAGTCAAAATTTTAGAGACAGACAATGGAATGGTGGTTGCCAGGGACTGAGGGAAGGGGGGCATGGGGTGGTTGTTTAGTGGGTACAGAGTTTCAGGGTTTCAAGATGAAAGCATATCTGAAGATTGGTTGTACACCAATGTGAATGTACTTAACACTAGTGAACTATACGCTTAAAAAATGATTAAGATGGTAAATTTTTTTTGTTTGTGGCCGTGCCGTGTGGCTTGCAGGATCTTAGCTCCCAGACCAGGGACTGAACCTGGGGCCACGGCAGTGAGAGCACCGAGTCCTAACCACTGGACCACCAGGGAACTCCCTAAGATGGTAAATTTTAACAACAAAGATTTACCACAAAAAAAAAAAAAAAAAAAAGATTTACTGTATAGCACAGGGAACTATACTCAATATCTTGTAGTAAATTATAATGGAAAAGAATATTAAAAAAGAATATAGATATATACATATATATGTGTAACCGAATCACTTTACCGTACACCTGAAACTAACACAATATTGTAAATCAACTATACTTCAATAAAAATCTTTTTTAAAGATGGTAAATTTTATGTTATGTATATTTCCCACTATAAAACATTAAAGAAAAAATGTTTAAGCCATATATCCAGGTCTGATTCTAAGGTTCCATTTTTCTTCCATTACAGAAACAACTATAAGATAAGGAGGAAAGGAATGTGTCCTTAGAGGAATCCAAACAAGGAATAATTTACTAGTGTGTCATCCTTTGCATCCAAAGATGAGGGCATTACTATTTTTCTTTGGGCAGTTGGGGCCAGAAAGAGGTGCTAGCCAGTAGCCCCACTCCAAGTCAAGGTTTAACATCATTTACAGAGTCTGATGCAGTTGAAGATTCAGACTTCTCTCAAAACCTTTGCTCAGGAAGATCTTCAGCCCCTTCCCCAGTCACATCCACCCTCTTCTAACCACTCATGCTGCTTTGCAACTGCTCCCAGCCAAGAATAGAGGTCACTCCTAGTGGAACCAAGTTTTACTAAGGTGGCGATGTGGAAAGGGTAGCCCCTGGCAAACCTGTGAAGCAGGCAAAGTTTATCTTTCAGGCCTTGGGCTTTCCTTTTCTGCGGCTGGCACAGGGCTAAGAGTCTGGAGACTTGAGTTGTAGCTCCTGCTACTAACTTGCTGTGTGACACTGGAGAGACAGTCTTCTTCTCTGGGCCTTGGTTTCCTCACCTGCCACACGAGGGGTTTGTTCTACGTGGTGTCTGAGATGCCTCCTGCAGTGTTGACCCTGTAGGAACTTTGTACCCCAGACGCCTTCACTCCACTGCCTCACCAGGGTCCTCCTGCTCTGTCATACCTTCTCTTTCGGCAAAACTACTCTGGACAGGTTCTGATATGTTCATTCACACAGAGGTACATTTTCTCCCAAGGGTATTTGCATTTCCACTGGGATCCAGATGAGAGGGAATGAGGCCCTAACTTGGATTTCTTTTGATTGCAGAAGGAAAGAGCTTTTGAAGGGGTAGGGTGGAGGTGGGGGAAGGGACTCACTCCACCTCCCAACTGGCAAGGCAGGGCCTGGTCCAGGGCTCAGCCCTTGGGTGCAGCTCTCGGCACACCTCTCCATGGGTGGCCCAGGTGCAAACCCACGATGTACCCTTAGCTTTTTCCAGGGACTCTGTAGCAATGCTTGCAGCCCCTCTGTCTCTGGAGAAGTGAGTTCCAGCTCAGATACCGATGAGGTCACCAAGATCCCCAGTCTAAGCTGGAATTTGGCAGGAGGGCTTGTAGGGCAGCTGTTTGTGGTTTTTCTTTTCCTCTGAAGGAAAGTCTGAGCAGATGATCTCCTAGGTGCTGCCTGTTTCCATGTGAGGGAGAAGCAGGATGTGGCTCCAGATCAGTGGAACGGGAGGGGGGTTGGCAAAGGGGAGTCTGGGGCGACACATAAGCGATATGTTTCGTGAGATGAAAGATCCCAACTTCTTTTGATAACTTCTTCAACTCTGCTTTTGTTCTTGGGAAAACTCATTTCTCCCCTATTATTTATTCATGAGGGTTTTTGTTTTGGGAGACATCGAGGAACAGTTGCTTTGGGTCTGAGGGAATTCACTCCACTGTGAAGGTGGCTTTTCATCTACTCAGGGCAGCCAGGCTCCTCATCAAGAAACATCAGCTCCTCAGGGTGGAGGGGCCTCCAACTCCAGCAGGATTAATGGGCAGTTGTGGAGGTCTCCTGGCATCCTCTGCTCCTGGCCAGGCAGCCCTGAGGCCTGGGGCCAGGGCAGGGCAGCTTCGGGAACACAGGGGAGGCCACGTGACAAGTCAGGCATCTGTGCCTGTGGACCTCATGGAGCCTCTTTTGCCAGCAAAGCACTATACTGGAGGCTCCAAGGGCTAGGAGTTCCAGATGGTCCTCGTCTTTCAGAGGCTTGTGTCTAATGGGAGAAACCAGGGACTTCTACCCACCATAAAACAAATCCAATAAGTGTCCAGTGGGGAGTGCAGAGGGAAGACAGAATTAGAAAAAGATGTGCACAGGCTGGTTTTTTGTTTGTTTTTATTGAAGTATAGTTGATTTACAATGTTGTGTTAATTTCTGCTGTACAGCAAAGTGATTCAGTTTTATACATATATATATATTTTTTATATTCTTTTCCATTATGGTTCATCACAGGATATTGAGTAGAATTCCCTGTGCTATACAGTAGGACCTTGTTTATCTATTTTATATATAATAGTTTGCATCTGCTAATCCCAAACTCCCAAGCCATCCCTCCCCCACCCCCTCTCCCCCTGGCAACCACAAGTCTGTTCTCTATGTCTGTGAGTCTGTTTCACAGATAAGTTCATTTGTGTCATATTTTAGATTCTACATATAAGTGATATCATATGGTATTTGTCTTTCTCTTTCTGACTTACTTCACTTAGTATCCTAATCTCTAGATCCATCCATGTTGCTGCAAATGGCATTGTTTCTTTTTTTTCATGGCTGAATAGTATTCCACTGCTTGTATGTACCACATCTTCTGTATCCATTCATCTGTCGATGGACATTTAGGTTGTTTCCATGTCACAGTGTGGTTTTGATTTGGAAGTCAGGAATTCTAGAAGGTCAAAGTTAAAAAGGACTTTAAGTTCTAGTCCAACCCTCTTATTTTCCAGATGGAGAAATTGTGAGAAGTGGCTTGTCTAAAGTCTGTATCATCAAAGATGAGATTCAAATATAGGTCTCCTGGCCTGAGCCCAGGGCTCTTTCCTCTACATTTAATCTCTAGATGTCCAGTTTGCCCTACATTCTAGGCCTGCATGACTCAGCACAACTCACCAGGACTCACTAACTCTGCTCCTCCTCAGTCACACCCTTTTTGGACTGGTTTCCCCTCATCCCTCGCTGTTCACTGCTTTCTTTTTTTTTTCTTCTTTTTTTCTTTTTTTTTTTTTGCGGTATGCAGGCCTCTTACTGCTGTGGCCTCGCCCGTTGCAGAGCACAGGCTCCGGACGCGCAGGCTCAGCGGCCACGGCTCACGGGCCCAGCCGCTCCGCGGCATGTGGGATCCTCCCGGACCGGGGCACGAACCCGTGTCCCTTGCCGCGGCATGTGGGATCCTCCCGGACCGGGGCACGAACCCGTGTCCCCTGCATCGGCAAGCGGACTCTCAACCACTGCGCCACCAGGGAAGCCCCTGCTTTCTTTTTTAATGTCCATCTGAGCAAACTCTGCTCTGTCACAAGCCTCTGTAATGCTCATGCAGTTGTGGACGTAAGGCTCCAGGTTCCACATGAAGGAGAGAGTCCTGGGAAAGTTTTTGCCCCAAAAGGTAGCATTGACCTTCTAGAAGGAAAAATGTAGGGAAATCAGGGCTGTCCTTAGTTCTTCCTGAGGCTCTGAACAGGTTCCTCTCATTGTATACCATCAGCTCTTCAACCTGACACCAAGTCCCATCCTCCAGGGCTTTCACCTGTTCCTGCCTTCCTGGTTACCGGCTCTCCACATAACCCCTCCCCCAATTCAGGCCGGAGCTTTTAAAAGTGTTTGTCATTGAACACTTGGTCATTTGGATTAATACTCCTCATTCCACACTCATTACTGGCTCTGCTTCCCCTTCTCAAACCCAGAACACACTCCTGATGTTATTCCAAATTCTAAAAAACACGTTGAGGATTCTTGGATATCTGTACTAAATGTAAGGAAATGGGAGATAATAGTAGTTGAGATCACAGGCAGGGTAAAAAAGTAGAAACTAGATGATGAATCAAGCCATCTGGCTAAGCTCTCCTGCTACCTTGCTGTGTAGTCTTGGGCAAAGCCTTTAACACCTCTGTACTTTAGTGTCTTATTTATCAGGTGAGGATAATACAGCCTGACTCATCAACCTTTAAGGTAATTTAAAACCAAGTGGGAGAGCAGGTTTAAACTTTCCTTGGGAATTCCCTGGCGGCCTAGTGGTTAGGATTCTGGGATTTCATAGCTGTGGCCCAGGTTCAGTGCCTGGTCAGGGAACGGAGATCCCTCAAGCCGTGCGGTGCGGCCATAAATAAATAAATAAACTTTTCTTAATTTAAAAGAATATTTAAAAAAAGAATATTGCCACTAAACAGCATCACTATTAGGATTTCCCCCCAAATCGTATTATATATTATATAAGACATATATGTTAAAATGACCCTCCTTTGCCGGTGTCCTCTGAGACAGCTAACTGCTCAACCGAGTGTGAATTTCATCTCCTTTAATATCTTCTCTTCCGGGGAGAGAGAGCTGATGAGCAGTGCCGTAACGCAGGTCAGCAGACATAATGGAGCTCAGGAGGAATAGAGAACCTAAACAATCCAGAATGGTCTGAACAATCACTCATGGAGTGTGAAGGAAAACAAGGGAAATAGCAGCAGGACAAGGCTCTAGGTTCGCGCTTCTCATTCTAGCACCCATCTGGATGCCATTAGGGTTAGGATTGGGTTTGATTCATAACTAGGATCTAGGTTAGGATAATGGGTTGGGGTTTCAGTGAAGTTCAGATTTTGAGTTCGGATTCAAGTTTAGGTTAGAGTGAGTTTAGGGTTGGGAAATTAGGTTTAAGTTTAGGGTTAGTATTAGTTTAATTTAGAATTATGGTTAGGTTAAGGTTAGGGCAGGGTTTCTCAGTCATGGCACTACTGACGTTTGAGGCTGGGGAATTCTGTTGTGGCGTCTGCCCTGTGCTTGCGAGGACATTTAACAGCAACCCTGGCCTCTACCCACCCGATTCTAATGGTACCTGCTCCCGCCCCCAGGGTACGAACCGAAAATATCTCCGGACCTTGTCAAATGTTCTCTGAGGGAGGGGATAAAATCACCTCAGGTTGAGAACCACTGAATTAAGATAAGGATTGTGGTTAATGTTAGGATTACTTTAGAGTCAGGATTGTGGTCTGGGATCAGGTTATGTTTAGATCTTGAGTTGAGTTTGAGTTTAGATTAGGGTTAGTTTAGCGTTGAGGTTGGGAAGTTATTTAGATTTAGGGTTAGGGGTAAGGTTAAGGCTCATGTTCAGGTTAGGTTTGAAATTTTACTTTGGCTATATTTAGGTTAGCACCTTGCAGAGACCAGTGTTTTGTAGAAATAGTATACAGTGAATTTTGTGTCTCTCCATTGGCACTTTTGGGAAGCGGTAGTAGTCCTCAGGGGACAGGACACAGAGGAACTACCCCACACTGGGAAGCTTCCCTCAGAGCCCTGCTGAATCTGTGGCCTTCAAGTCTAAGGCAGGGGGTTATTTAGGGTTGTCCCTTATTTCTCTGTGTGACATAAAGTTTGCTGGAAACTGGCCAATGTGTACATGTGTACGGGTGTATGTACGTGTGTACGTGTGTATGTACATGTGTGTGTACAGGTGTATGTACGAGTGTATGTACATGTGTGTACGGGTGTATGTACGTGTGTACGTGTGTATGTACATGTGTGTGTGCGGGTGTATGTACGTGTGTATGAGTGTATGTACGTGTGTGTACGGGTGCGTGTACGTGTGTACGTGTGTATGTACATGTGTGTGTACAGGTGTATGTACGAGTGTATGCACATGTGTGTACGGGTGTATGTACGTGTGTACGTGTGTATGTGGGTGTATGTACGTGTGTATGAGTGTATGTACGTGTGTGTACGGGTGCGTGTACGTGTGTACGTGTGTATGTACATGTGTGTGTACATGTGTGTGTACGTGTGTACGGTTGTATGTAAGCTGTGCCAAGTGCCGGTTTACATCTTATTTCATATGCTATTTGCATACCACAGTCACAGAAATCCTTGTGCCTAAGGTTAGGAAACCAACGGATAAGCGAGGGCTCCCCTTCTGTCAAATTGTTGTGGGTACCAGGAAGCCAACCTGGAGGCAGGGGTTCCTAGGAACCATACAGCAAGGTGACTCAAAGACCCCCGCAGTGGAAAGATCTTGGAGCTAGAAGTCAGGACAGCAATCCATTCTCACCTTTACTGTCCTACTGTGTGTGGAATCACAGGCAAGTTCATCTCCCTGCCTTAGTTTTCCCATCTGTAAAATAACCAGAGTAAAACTTATCTGAAACCCTCCATTCAACCCAGTTCAACTGGGGATGAAGTACATTTCAACAAGCTCTTGAAGTGTTTGGGAAGGAAGATGCTGTGTCAACCCAAAATAGTTTTATTATTCTGTTTCCAGAAGGAAGGGGTGTACAGAGTTTCTTCTAGCTCAGCACCTGAGTGGTGGCTGGAGCCTGCCAGGGCCTCCATCTGCCCATGTCGAGAATACACTAGGAATGGTGGTGCCAGAGGCAGATGCAACAGAGAGGGAGCTATGCTTCACCAGCTTGTCAACATGTCATTAGGGTGTTCCTGTGGGAACCAAGAGCAGAGTCAGGAGGCAGGAGACGTGGGAGGGAGGGAGGAGGGAGGAAGAGAGAGAAATGGAAGAGATGAAGGGGTCCATGCCAGTATCGCATTTATCCCTGTCAGGAAGAGAGCTCTATCAAACCAAGGCCAGGCCTATAAATCAGGCCATAATTAGTTGCAAAGAGAAAGCTTTAACATCCTCATCAAATTGATTAATACATCTTGCAGCCCGGGACAGGCTGGCCCTGGCTTGGAAAAACTGCAAGCTTGCCCAGCTGGGTGGGGATGGAGTAGGGAGAAGGGACAGCTTTAGACGCTGCGGCTGCGCGGAGCCCAGTGAGTTCTGCCTCTCTGTTTACTTGCTTGAGGAAAGCTCTGACAGGTGGTAGGCAAGGCCAGTGCTTAGTCCAGGAGTCATCACGGGCCTGGAGCCTAAAGAATCAAATGAATGTGCTGGTTTTGCTAGGAATTAGCCCTGACACCACTGGCAAGTTATGTTTTTCCTTCTGGGTCTCAGTTTCACCATCTGTAAAAAGGACATGTTGGATTAGGGGAACTTTGTTTCCTTCCAGTTCTGACACCATAAACGTCTATAAGCCCTGTGGACAAGGGCATCTGGAGGTCTTGGCCAGTGAAAACCCGACTACAGGTTCAATTTCTAAGATACTCAACAGGAGGTCAGGAGTTTGGGATAAGCTTAAATAATTTGGTCTAAAATTTTTTTTTTTTTTCGTTACGCGGGCCTCTCACTGTGGTGGCCTCTCCCGTTGCGGAGCACAGGCTCCAGATGCACAGGCTCAGCGGCCATGGCTCACGGGCCCAGCCGCTCCACGGCATGTGGGATCTTCCCAGACCGGGGCACGAACCCGTGTGCCCTGCATCGGCAGGCGGACTCTCAACCACTGCGCCACCAGAGAAGGCCCTAAATTTGTTTTTTTTTAAAAACGGAATGAACAAGTCAGCTACATAGTTCAGCTACATGTTGGAGGTGTAATTATATTCTCGAAAAAGAACTTCTACTGAATTTAAATATAAACAGTTAAATGTAAGGAAAATTAATTTTTGAAAAGATTAAGAATATGTGCAACTGCCTTAAAATGATGAAAAATTCCATGACATTAACAAAACACTACAAATATTGTTATTAAGTCATATAAGGCAGTGTGTGGTGAATATAAATAAAATCTTTTCTTCTTTTTTTTAAAAAAATAAATAAATAATTTGGTCTAACTCAGGCTTGCAATTACCAAGCTTTGCTGGTGTGTCCTTTCCTGAGGCCCAAACAGCAAATGCCTTTCATCTTTCAATCCAGAACAGAGAGAAAAGACATAGATCAATTTGTGTTTACGTCCTGGCTCAACCACTTATTAGCTGTGTGTTGGGAAAAGTTACCTAACCTCTTCAGTTTCCTCCTGTGTAAGATAGAGATAATAATGTCTCCCTTCCTGGGCCATCATGAGGAGTAGATAAGATTTATGGTTGACAGGTAAGAGCCAGTACTATTATTATTCAGATGACTCTTGATATCTTAATAATGGCACCTAAATCACATGGAGACTGAAAAAGTAAAGTCCAGTAAAAAAGTATAGCCCTGATTCCCCACAAGATGTCCAACTAGTCACCCTCCTGGGATGTAATATGAATAGGCAACATTTTGTTGTGTCAAAGGCACTGGACTTGAACTTGGAAGATTTGGGTTCTGATCCCACCTTTGCAACTTATGAATTGAGTGACTTCATGCAAGAGTCTTCACCTTTCTGAACCTTGCTTTCCTGAATCAGGAATATTTTCACATCCAATTAGATAATGTGTATAAATGATCCTCATAAGATGGAAATCATTATTCAAATATAAAGCATTTTATAAGCAATGTTTTGGATATCAGTCACTCTTGCTTTCTGCTGACTGCCCCCAAGTCTCGTATCTGGAAAAGCAAATCAAATAGGTTCTTTTCAAGTCACTGGGACATGCTTCATTGCTCAAAGTGACCCTGTGTCTTTATGTCTTGTATGAATCGTACTTTTTTGGTTTCCTGCTTTAACAAAAACTCTGACCTAATTGCTTATAATAAATGAAGATTCTCTATTTGGTGGTGTTTGGGTCTCATATAGTTGATGTAGTGACACTATAAAAAAATCCATTCTTTCCTTTTTTCTAAAATAATTGAACTGTTGGGCGTGTGTGTGTGTGTGTGTGTGTGTGTGTGTGTGTGTGTGTATTTCCCAGTCTTCTTGGCAGTTAGGATGGCCATGTGACTAGGTTCTTGGTAAAAGAATAGAAGCAAATTGATGTGGACCACTTATGGGCTGGGACCTTAACAAATGGGTATGCCTCTTGTACACTTTTCATTCTTCCTGGGACTCAGAACATGTGTGTACCCTCAAACCAGTTTGGATCTGGCAGACAAAGACCACCCTAGGGCATGGTGGAAACGCAAGAATGAAGGAAACTGGGTCCTTGAATGACCCAGCATGAAGGAGAGCTTCCTGCCAACCTGGAACTCAGACTGTTCTGGGAGAGAAAAATAAACTTCTCTCTTGTTGAGTCATTGTATTTTGGGTCATCTTTATTTTTTTAAAATAAATTTATTTATTTTATTTATTTATTTTTGGCTGTGTTGAGTCTTTGTTGCTGTGCGCGGGCTTTCTCTGGTTGCGGCGAGCGGGGGCTACTCTCCGTTGTGGTGAGCAGGCTTCTCACTGTGGTGGCTTCTCTTGTTGCAGAGCACGGGTTCTAGGTGCGCAGGCTTCAGTAGTTGTGGCACCCGGGCTCAGTAGTTGTGGCTCGCAGGCTCTAGAGCGCAGGCTCAGTAGTTGTGGCACACGGGCTTAGTTGCTCCACGGCATGTGGGATCTTCCCAGACCAGGGCTTGAACCCGTGTCCCCTGCAT
>NC_041227.1:113974865-113982840 GCF_002837175.3 Physeter macrocephalus
GTGTGTGTGTGTGTGTGTGTGTGTGTGTGTGTGTGTGTATTTCCCAGTCTTCTTGGCAGTTAGGATGGCCATGTGACTAGGTTCTTGGTAAAAGAATAGAAGCAAATTGATGTGGACCACTTATGGGCTGGGACCTTAACAAATGGGTATGCCTCTTGTACACTTTTCATTCTTCCTGGGACTCAGAACATGTGTGTACCCTCAAACCAGTTTGGATCTGGCAGACAAAGACCACCCTAGGGCATGGTGGAAACGCAAGAATGAAGGAAACTGGGTCCTTGAATGACCCAGCATGAAGGAGAGCTTCCTGCCAACCTGGAACTCAGACTGTTCTGGGAGAGAAAAATAAACTTCTCTCTTGTTGAGTCATTGTATTTTGGGTCATCTTTATTTTTTTAAAATAAATTTATTTATTTTATTTATTTATTTTTGGCTGTGTTGAGTCTTTGTTGCTGTGCGCGGGCTTTCTCTGGTTGCGGCGAGCGGGGGCTACTCTCCGTTGTGGTGAGCAGGCTTCTCACTGTGGTGGCTTCTCTTGTTGCAGAGCACGGGTTCTAGGTGCGCAGGCTTCAGTAGTTGTGGCACCCGGGCTCAGTAGTTGTGGCTCGCAGGCTCTAGAGCGCAGGCTCAGTAGTTGTGGCACACGGGCTTAGTTGCTCCACGGCATGTGGGATCTTCCCAGACCAGGGCTTGAACCCGTGTCCCCTGCATTGGCAGGCAGATTCTTAACCACTGTGCCACCAGGGAAGCCCAGGACATCTTTATTATAAGAGTTTAATCTTTCATCCTGATTATTTATTTGCTTCTTCCCCAGGAATCCAGAAATTTCCTTATTCATCCCACTATGTCTTGGCCACAGCACCAAATGTGTAAGACACATTAGGAGATTCCACTGTTCCTGTTGTATCTGAAGGCTGGCTCTGCATCTAGATCAGAGTCATCTTCTGGTAATAACTTGATTAAAGAACTCTTGATCCATATATACTCAAAACCAACACCCCTTAAGAAACAATCATCTCCATTTCCTTGTACCGTGCTGCCGTAACAAAACTTACTCTATTCCTGGAAAGTAGCTGCAAGTAGAAGGCCAAGGTAGGGGGAAGATGAAGCAGAAAATAAGACAACTGTAGATGGAGGATGCCTGCAGGGACCCATAGGAATCTGAACTGTGGGTTCACCTGGGCCAGGTGAAGGGGCAGGGAGAGCTCAGGGACCACAGACTGGGAGAAATGGACCAGAGGTGCCCAAATGACTCCCCATGGGCCTCTGACAGAGGAAGTGGAATTCTCAAAGTCTGCACACTGCTCTCTTATGGTTCTAATCCCCAAGAAAACTTGACCTTCGCTGGCTGACTCACTGGCTTCCTCATCGGCTTGTCATCATCAGTCAAGATTTTTACATAGCCTATGACATTTAGAAAGCCTTCCTCCTGACACACACCCCTCCCCTTTTGGAATGTGGTCCTGGGCAGACGAAGAATTGCTCTTTAAAATGTTTAACTGAGCTCATGATTTAGAATGTGCAGATTGAATACCCTCTTTCGAAAGCCAAGAGCTATGGGAGTCTAGCCGACATGGGATCATGCGGAAGAGGAGAAAAACGAAGGAAGGACATGGCGCCAAATAGCCACAGGTGGGAGCCAGAGTGGGGAGGAGGGCTGGCCTCACTTTGTCACACCACTGGCCCGAATCACAGGGCAGGGCCGGAAGGGAAGTGCCAGTTGCAAATGTTCCCACCTCATCTCACAGCTCACCAAATATTATGGCCTAGCACATAAAAGCCAGAGTACTAAGCTGCCAGGAGTGTTAAACTCAAGGAGCTGTGACCAGAAGCAGGCGGGCTCTGGGGATGGGAGTGGGGAGGTGGCTATGGCAGGCCAGCGGCTCCCATTAAGCACTGTGGCTCTCAGGCGGCAACTGAAACCAAGCAGGAAACTCAGCCCTTGCCCCGAAGGCCACCTTTGCCTCCTGCCTCTCCATGGTGAGAGCATTTAGGGGAGTCCCGCACCTCCTTAGCAGGAGCAGCCTCCCTCTAAGTAGAAAATAAAGGCTTTCAAGCCACATAAATCAATGAAAATTAGCAGGAGTCAAGATGAAAAATCTATCCTCCATCACTTGGGTGTTTGAGCCAAGGTTCCCGGTGATTTAGAACCGTATAATTAGAGTGATCTGATCTCTCTCTCCCTCCCTATCTCTCTCTCTCTTTTTCATCCTCCCTTCCCTTTCCAAAGTCCTCTCCTATGAGTCAGGCTCTCCTCTGGCTGGAAGCAAGTGCATGCACCTGTCAGCTCGGCACCTTGATGGATCTCTGTGCTATCTTGGTTAGCCTCCGCCCCGCCTGCCCCTTAATGAACAGTCTGCCCCAGGGTAGGTATGAGCTGTGGGTGAGGAACCCACACCCTGAAGAATGCTGTAGAAGTGGAGAGGTGTGTCTGCTGACCCCAAGTGAAACGCAGCTTCATCTCAGAGGTGGAGGAGGGGGGCTGGGGTAATCAGAACCCCTAACCTCTGAACTGGGGAGAAGATTGATGATAGCATGAAAGTTTCCCAGCCCTGCACCCCCTGCCAGATTAGGAACGTAATCCAGCAGCTGAGGGAAGTGTGAGCTGCGATCCATAGAGGTTAGGGGCCTGGATTTGCCTCAGAAAACAGGGACCTAGAGGGTGGTATGGGAAGTAAAGGTGGAATTTAGAGTCAGAGAGACACAGGTTCAAACCGCATCTCTATTACTTACCACCTAGATGACCTTGAACAAGTTTATCAAGCTCTTTGAGGCTCAGTTTCCACATCTTGAAAATTAAAAGAGTGATACTATCTCACAGAGCGATAGTGAAGACTACATGAAGGAATGATGTAAAGTTGCCTGAATGTAGTAGCATTGTTCACAACATGGTGCCTTCCTGCCTCTCGACTCTGCTTCTTGTGCAAGGCCGTATGGCAAGTTAGGAAAGGAATCAGAGCTCCAACCTGGATCTCCTAACTTCTCATCCAAGACCTGGTATCTAGCTCAGGAATCTACCCCCTACAGGTCCTCAGTAGATGGCTTAACTGAATGGCAGAGAGAATAAAATTAGAAGTTTCCTTTAGGAGGCAGACTAGAGCATGCCCGGGCTGAGGAAATAAGACTCATACCCAGCATGGTGTTGTGCAGTGTACAATACCAGGTTCAAGTCCTGACTCAGCCACTTGCAAGTCAAGACCCTGGGCAATTCCCCAGGCCTCAGTTTCCCCCAATGTAAAGTGGTTAAAATTGTAATTCTTGCCACAGGGTGGCTCTGAGCTTCAAAGAAAAAGTGGGTGGGAAAACCCTCTGCAAAGAACTCTCTATATATAATGGGATAAAATGTATATGGAATACATAATTACACTGTAAATCATTTCATTGACAGAATTTCTCTTAGGAAAGAAACTCTGCTTAGAAAATGCCTTTATATGTGCTTATCACATGGCGAATGTTACCACAACTTTAGAGAAGAGAGAGTATTGCTCTGATGAGAGAGAGGAAGAAGGAGAAAAGAGAGGAAGGGGAGTGAGGCTCCAACAGGATAGAGAGAGACCAGGTGTGGTGAAGCGTGAAATTCCACATTGGTTGGAACGACCTGTGCGTGTCTTAAGAACAATGATGCCCATTGTACCATCTAAGCTGCTTGTGCTGCGTACTCTACACTCTTCCTCTTGCGCCCCTACAAAGTCATTGGGTGTACATCTATTAAAATCACCATTTTTGGAGCACCGACCACATACATCCGGTGATTAATACACATTCTTTCATTTATTCGTCCAGTAACTTGCCACAGATAAAGAAACTGAGGGTCAGAAAACTTGGACAACTCGCTCAAGGTCAGACAAGTGGCAGCTGGTAGGGGAGGGATTTTGATCAGTGTCCAGCTCTGGGTATTGGACCCTGTTGCCCCTTGGGCCTCAGTTTTCTGAGGTTAGAAAGGTCTCTTAACCGCCCTGGGCCCCAGTTGTTCTATCTTTAAGAAGAAATGTCTCTATTGCTTCTCCTTGCTCACTCAGATACTTGATAGATGAAAGAGGTAATAGATGTAAAGTACTTTGAGAGCTTTTAAACAAACAACCCCATTGTGAAAGTAAGCTATTATTAATACCACATCTCACATGCTAAAAGGCCTGCTTAATCCACCCTACCCTGTGGAGCTGAAGAGGACATTTCCCCCCTCTGTTTATCCTTTCCTGTCAAGTGCCAAGTCTGTTCCACTTTGTTCTCTCTCCACAGAAACCGAGCATATGGATCTCTCCTAAAAATGACCAAGTCCAAACACCATGACCATCTCAAGTATTCCCCTCCTCCCATTCATCTCTCCAGCCCCCTCCAAAGATAGGGACTAACTAACCCCCGTGATGTGCTAGAAAATGTTTAACAAACAGCTTTCCAGAAAAAAAAAGTCCTGTCCTGATCTGTAGCATTTGCCAATTTCCTTGGTGTAAATACTCCCACCATGTCTAATTTCGAGCTGTCATTATGACATCATTGAGGGCAGAATTGGGAAGAGATGTGTAGTAGCACACCAGTATATAGTAGTTCTACCATATAGCTACAACAGACATAAATAACCCTGAAAGGTTAAGTTACAGTAAAATTTAGCAAAATAATTAAGGGATGAGTTTTTAGTATTTATTATTTTTGTTTAAAAATATAACTTATTTAATTGTAACTTTAATTTTAGTTTTTTAAAACAACTGTTTTGCAAAATTCTTGAAAATTTAAAAATCAGTGCTCGCAAAGCAGATCCAGTCTACCTCTGTGTGCCTCGCACGTGCGCACAAAAGCAGACTGTAGCACAGAAGCCAAGGCATGTTGGAGAAAGTGCCAAGTGCTCCTGTAATACATTTTTCTATTCCAGAAACAAGAATCGCACAACCAATAGCATGCTGGATTGAAAATGGCTCCTTCAGTCTCAAAGATTCTTAAATTGGAGGTGCTCATCCAGCAAAGGATACCATAAACAAGACCAAAAGACAACCCTCAGAACGGGAGAAAATATTTGCAAATGAAGCAACTGACAAAGGATTCATATCCAAAATTTAGGGCTTCCCTGGTGTCGCAGTGGTTGCGCGTCCGCCTGCCGATGCAGGGGCTCTCCAACTCGACTATAGCGTTCTTGAACGGAAATCAGTATTACCGAGTGACTGAATATACTTTTCACGAGTAAGAAAATCAACTTAGGATTTTTTAACTTTACAGTAATGCGAAAGCAATACGCATTCAGTAGAAACTACTTCGACTTTTGAATTTTGAGCTTTCCTCGGGCCCACCGTATGGGGAAAGACACTTCCTCCTGATGCTGGGTGGCAAAGCCCCAGCTCCCCACCAGCCACGCGACCACACCAGGAGACAGCGGATAGATGCAACCACCACGGACCCAGACAAGCACTCTGCTTGTCAGTACAGTAGTCAATAAATTACACGAGATGGTCAGCACTTTATTAAAAAATAGTCCTTGCATTAGATGATTTTGCCCAACTATAGGCTAACCTAGGTGTTCTGAGTGCACTGAATGTAGGTGAAGCTAAGCAGTGATGTTTGACACGTCAGGTGTATTAAATGCATTTTCAATTTATGATATTTTCAACTTACCATGGGTTTACTGGGACGTAACCCCATGGTAAGTTGAGGAAGATCTGTACAACAGAAGCAGCAGCCAAGGAACCAGTAGGAGAAATAATGGTTTTTATTTAAAGACAGTCACGGCATGGAAGCAACCTAAGTGTCCATCAACAGATGAATGGATAAAGAAGATGTGGCACATATATACAATGGAATATTACTCAGCCATAAAAAGAAATGAAACTGAGTTATTTGTAATGAGGTGGATAGACCTGGAGTCTGTCATACAGAGTGAAGTAAGTCAGAAGGAGAAAAACAAATACCGTATGCTAACACATATATATGTAATCTAAGAAAAAAAATGTCATGAAGAGATTAGTGGTAGGATGGGAATAAAACACAGACCTACTAGAGCATGGACTTGAGGACGTGGGGAGGGGGAAGGGTAAGCTGTGATGAAGTGAGAGAGTGGCAGGGACATATATGCACTACCAAATGTAAATTAGATAGCTAGTGGGAAGCTGCCGCATAGCACAGGGAGATCACCTCTGTGCTTTGTGACCATGAGAGGGGTGGGATAGGGAGGGTGGGAGGGAGGGAGCCGCAAGAGGGAAGAGATATGGGAACATATGTATATGTATAACTGATTCACTTTGTTGTAAAGGAGAAACTAACACACCATTGTAAAACAGTTATACTCCAATAAAGATGTTAAAAAAAAAAAATTGGAGGTGCTCATCTAGTCCCCTTCCCTAACCATGAGCAAGAACTCCTGAGTCCATTCTCCAGGGCCCTGTATTGATTGGGATCCTGTTGGGAAAGGTATGGCACACTCCAGCAGGGTTTGTTTGAGAAGAGTTTAATAAAGGCATATTTATAAACATACGGGCAGGGTTGAGAGAAATGCACAGGGTGGTGAAGTTAGCCAGAGTGGGGAACCATTAGCACTCTAGGCCTGAAGGGTTAGGGAAGGAACATTCCCCAGAATCTGGAAAGAGCTGTAGGAGAGAGTGCCTCACAGGAGCTGTGGCCTTCGGTTGAGGAACACAGCCACTGCCAACCTGAGGCCCAGCTGGCAGGGACATGGGGGAATAAGGACCCCCATCTCCCACTCCCCCTACCTTCGGTCTTCTCCAGTGACTTGCTGCATGATATAAACGTGTCCTCCTTCCTCTTTAAAAACTTCAGGTAAGGGCACTGTTTCTTGAGCATTGACCATTGGCTGAACCCAACCAGAAGTCAGAAGACAAGGGAGCCTGTTGAAGCAATTCATAAAGGTCACCTCCCAGCACCAGCGCCAAGAGCAGGGGAGGTAAAAAGATGGAGAGGGGATTTGGAAAGGCAGAGAGAACACCCAGCACAGGTCCTTGGTGGCTCACTGCAAGAAGTCATTCCCATCCTAGCACCCTAGGCTAATGCTTCTGAAACTTCAATGGACATACTAACCATTTAGGGATTACAAGGCAATTTCTGACTCAGTAGGTTTTAGTTGTGGCCTAAGATCCCAGCTGAGGCTGATGTTGAGGCCTGTGAACCACCCTTGGGGTAACAGGGTCTTAAGCTATACCCATCCCAACCCCTAAGCCGCAGGGTCTGTCTACCTAAGGAAAACCAGAGCTGTAAAAACCCCCTGAGTCATTCCCTTATCACTTCTTACCTCCCCTTCCTTTCCTTCTCTCCAGATACTCTCTGTTGTAACTCAGTTACCTAGCAACAACCCCAAATTCTGTTCTCTGTCATCCCCCTCTCCCAATGCCAAGCTACAAAGAGGTGGGTTTGCAGACCCCCAGCTGAAGGCAGCCCTCTCCACTGAAGGAAACCCTTAGGGAATATTCACAATTCTCCACAACCTCCTCTGTCTACTTCTTTCCTCTCCTTGTCCTTAACCCTACAGTCAAAGCCGCTTGAGAAAGCCAGTGACCTCCCAAAAGGAAAAAATTTTCAGCCAAGCCCTGGGATGGGACAGGGGGATTATGCTCCCACTCCCCACTAGAATTTTCCCCTGGGTAGAATAACGACCCAATGGCCAGTGCACTTTTGGTGCTGCCGGGGTGTCATTACTGATGGCTCCTGGCTATAATTCAGGCCCCTGCTCCATCCCTGGCACCTAATGCAAGCCCTTTTGAAGTCACAGCTCTGGAAACTGTTCATAAACCCTAAATATTGAATTAACAAATGTGCTTGTGTTTGTGTGTGGGAAGGATGGCCACCAGGAGAAAAATCTTGGGTGGCACTCCCATTCCTGGACATGTATAAGCCAGGGATGCTCCCATTTCTGGATTAATGGGAACCCTCACTCAACTAGTGATGAGTGCTAGGGAGCAGCTTAAGCCTGCTTTCTTTTTTTTTTTTTCTTTTTTTTTTTTTTTGCTGTACACGGGCCTCTCACTGTTGTGGCCTCTCC
>NC_041227.1:113983379-114004462 GCF_002837175.3 Physeter macrocephalus
TTCTCATTGAGGTGGCTTCTCTTGTTGCGGAGCACAGGCTCTAGGCACGCGGGCTTCAGTAGTTGTGGCACGTGGGCACAGTAGTTGTGGCTCGCAGGCTCTAGAGCGTAGGCTCAGTAGTTGTGGCACACGGGCTTAGTTGCTCCGCGGCATGTGGGATCTTCCCAGACCAGGGCTCTAACCCGTGTCCCCTGCATTGGCAGGCAGATTCTTAAACACTGCGCCACCAAGGCCTTCTTTCTTTATAGGTCAAGGATGCATGGGCTTGTGAGGCTTAGGAAGGATACCCCACGGTTAGCTGCATGTTAGGAGGAAGCAGCTGGGGCTTTAGTCCCTTTAGTCCCTGGTATGAGAAAGTCTGGCCCTAGGGATATCCCCAGGTATGATGCAGGTGTGTGTGCCAGCTTATACATATGCTATAAGTGCACTGCGGTGGCCAAGGGATGTAAAGTTGGAAGATGGGTCAAGTGAATGGATTAACATCATTCCTTCTCCTTGGAACCCAGATAATCTTAAAAGAGGAGCAATGCAAAAACAAAGGTAATTGGACCTAGCGCCTTTGAGACTTTCCTCATTACCTACGTTCACCCGCCACAACTCTTGCGTAGGATAATTTCCACGCACAGGTCTAGGAAAAGGCATAGTGAAGTGAGGATTTCCCAGGTTTGGCCTGTTAGTAAGATCAGCAAGATATCCAGACTCCATGAGTAAAAGATTCCCCAAGGGACACATGTCCAGCACCTGGGGATAATCCTGCTTGCTCCTTTTCCCAAGACAAAGCAGAAGAGGATGAGTCCCCAGATTTCTGGCTCGGGAACGTACTGTCCCATACACTCACCATATCATTTATTTGGCACTGATCATAAAAAACCCTGACACCACAGTGCAATTTGTAGTTTACAAGGAACTCTTCAAATACACTACCTCATTTATATTTCACAAGAAACCAATGAGGTGAGGTGAGGCAGGTTTATCGCCATTTTATGAACAAGAAGCTGAGGTTCCAGAAGTTAAATAACTTACCTAAGGGCACAAGACTCTTAGGTAGTAAAGCCAGGATGGGAATTCAGTTTTCCTGACTCCTAATGCAGTATCCTTTCTTTATGCTGCCTTCCTTCTCACACACTTCTTTGTCTATTAGCTACTGTTTTGGTATTTTCTGATATTGTTCCCTCATACATATGTAGGTGCCCTGCCAGCCTGGACTTTATCTCTCTGCTTTACTAATATCTCCTCAAAACCTATGACAATGCCTGCTACATAGTATGTGCTTAATAAAATTATGCTGAATGAGTGAATAAACAAAATAGATTATAAGCGACCAGAAGGTGGGGCTCTAACTTTGACTTCTTGGGATCCCTCACAATCACTACACAGTGGAAGAGTAAATGTTACTGATAAGAAAAATGATATCCAGAGGGTGTGACTGACTCCCAGGAAGTCATCTGCCCTGGAAGGTAATATATTTTGAGGAAGAGGGTCCCTGCCGTGGCTTCTAGAATTCTATTCTTAGCATTTCTCATTACCTTCAACTGCCCCTCGCTCACCCTCAGGGTGAAGACATTTGCCCTGTGAACAGATGCCCAGAGGTTCAGGCCTGCATGTTTTTGATTTGCGAAAGAGGCACAATGGTTTGTGTCTCCATGTGTTCCCACTGTCACCAGATAGAATAAAATGGTTTGTTTCTCTAGGCAGCCTCCACCCCACAGTTCCCCATGTGTGTGTTGCTTTCTTCAATTTTCCCCTCTACAAAATCTGGTCATGTTTAATAACAATAAATCAGAGGAGAGATTGCAGCCCGGAAGAGAAATCTGGGGCAGCTGGGGTTTCCACATCTGGGGCCCATTCCGGTTGAAGCGATGACAATTCCTAATAAATGTTAATGGAGAACGTCCTCAGATTCATACACTCCAGCCATAATTTAGCCTGTCTCCATGCCAGATGACCTTTTGAACATGCAGAATACACCCATCATAGCACCAGCCACAGCCCTGGATTGCTTCCTGCATATGAAGTGGAAAAAAACAAGGCTTGTTGTTATCGATCATATTTCTCCATTTTCCTTTCCCTGGATTTTTCTTCAAAGGCTCACAGAGCCTTGGGGCCCCCAGCCACCCAGGTGGTTAGAGGCAAGGGAGTCAAGTTCAAGGATGTTTCCCTCTGCTCCTAAAAGAGGCTCGCAAAGTCTGACAGCCAATGCCATCCCGCAAGAGAGAGGGCTGGACATCAAAATACTGTCTACCCCCTTTCTTTGGCTTCTGAGACCCTTTGCTGATCCTGCTTACTCTGGCCCTTTCACCAGCCCCTCCTCACCCTCCTGCTTCTTGTAACTAGTGGGCCTTCAAGGCTCGCTTCAGTCTCTGGCTTTTCTCTTCCTACACGGTCACCTCCATGCGTCTACTGTCCGTGTGCGGTTTTCCAGCTCTGACCTCTCTCTCCAGATGCGGTCCTGAATTTCTAACCAGAGGCTGGGTGTTGTCGCTTGAGAACCAGCCACTGCCTAAAATTCTACGTGTCTATATTAACCGATCATCTCACCCAAACACAGCTGGCCTCTTCTCCAAATTTCCATATCTCTGTTAAGTGTACTTCTGCTCTTTCAGCTATATAGACACTCCCTGTCTGCTGCCTCCTTTTCCCATCTGGCGAGAGGGTCATTGAATTTTCCATCCCAATCTCACTCCTTTTAACTTCCACTGCCAGCCCGTACTCCAGGCCCTCATCACCTTCCTCTGAAATTTCCTCCTACCTGGTCTCTCTGCAAAGCCACCCCTGAACACAGCAATTAGATACATTATCCCAAGATGCTGTCTTGATCATGTCCTTCCCCAGCTCAGAATTCTTCTGTGGCTCCCCACTGACTTATTATTATTATTGTCATTCAAACTTTTTCATAATTAGGTGCCCGTTGAACCGTCTAAGATTACATAATGTTAGAGCCAGATTTTTAGACTATAGAGCCCATGCTTTTAAAAATTGTTTCCCCCTTACCTGGTCTAGTGACATGCCTAATTAGAATTCATTTATTTATTCAACAAATATTTTTTGAGCTACTGCTACATGCCAGAGTCTGCTGAGAACAGGATGATAAAGTGGTAAGCATGATAAATACTGTTCCTGGCCATATGGAAACACTTTCTAGTGGGGGAGACAAACAAATAAAAAGAGAAAACAGGCAAATAGATAAAATAATTGCAAACTGCGATAAGTGCTAAGAAACAGCTGGGAGAGAATAAGGGAATGCTACAATATTTTAATCAGGTCTCTAAACTCTCACCTCTCCCATCACTACCTCTCTGGTTCCTGAAAGATATGATCACTTCTTGGGAACCCACCTTCAATAGCTCCAGTAAGGACAAGCATAAGTACTATTTGTAAAACAAATAATTCCCCAAGGGCATCTCTATTTTTGTAGCCCAAATAGATAGTAAATAAATCAAGCTACATTTCTTGGACATTGAGAATCAAGAATGTAATCTAGTGACTCCTTGTTTGGACCACAAATGGAATGGATCTTTACCTTAATATATGAGGGACTCAGGTTAGACATGGTGAAAAACTTACTGGCAAAACTTCAGTGGAAAAGGTGCCTGAGGGAGTGTATCAGTCGACTTTACTAAATAGTGCTGTATAACAAATAACCTAAAATCTCAGAGGTTACAAAACTTATTTCTTGCTTACGGGTTTGCAGATTGTCTGCAGTGCCTCTGTTCCATGTTGCGGATCTTGTTCAGGTCCACTCCGTGTACCTTCTCATTCTGGGACCCAGGCCAAAGTGACAGGGGCCTGCTCTTCTCATGGCCAAGGATAGAAATGGAAAAGCCAAGCCAAGCCAAGCCAAGCCAAGCAAGTAGAGTTAAAATCTCTGCTTACATTTCATTGGCCAAAGCAAGTCACGTGGCTAAATCCATCATCCATGGAATGGGGAAGTTTTCTCCCCCCATGGAAGGGCATAGAGGAGAGTGAATATTTGCTGAACAATAATACACTCCACCACCGGGAGGTTATGGAGTTTCCTTCACAAGTGGTCTTTACAAATAGAAGAGATTGTTATCTATCTGGGTTCCTCTGGGTACCATATTACCTGAAGTATAGCAAAGGAGGATCAGAAGACATGATTTCTTAAAGATGCCTATTTTGGTACAGGGGCAATATAATTCGTGTTTGATATCTGGTTGCCACTGAAGCCCCTTTTCCTTTTCCACCAGAGCTGTGCCATGGGGGTGATTTGCAGCCCAAGTCTTAATAGCAGAGTCTCTAAGTGATTGTATACAAGTGACAGTCGCACAGCAAACAGAAATACAGAAGAGGTTCTGATACCATCGGGGAACAGTATTCCTGCCATTAGGCCAGCTTTGTCTGCCGCTGCAGTGCAGTTAACTCTGGAATGAAATTGGAGAGCTAACTGATGGTCAGAGGGGACTGGGAATATTTCTATTTGTAACTGAGAGAGGCAGGGCTCAGCAAAAGGCGAGGCAAGAATAGACTTTACCATGGCTAGACACATTCAGTTTACACACATTTATACATTGTATTAAATCACTTAATGGTTTTCATATTTGAACATACTCAGATGGAAATACAGAGGCTCAGTTGTGAACCCATACCCTCAGCAGTTTTTCACTTCAAGTTTCCATATTCTGTACCCTTTTCACCCTCGACAATAACCTTTCTCTCTCTTTTTACCCCAGGGTGCTTATTCTCCCTCTTCTCCCCTCTCAATATCTGCTATCAGGAACGTTTTCAGTGCTACTCAAGGTATAGTCTCCAGACCGTCAGCAGAGGCATCATCTGAGAACTTGTTAGAAATGCAAATTATTGAGCCCCTCCCCCAGACTTGCTGAATCAGAATCTTTGGGGATGGGGTGGGGAGGGGTTGTCCCAGGAAATTGTGTTTTAATAAGCTTTTCAGGTGACAACTTAAGCACATTCACTGAAGTTTGAGAATCAAGGTAGGTCTGACTCAGTAGGTCCAGGGTGGAACACATGACTTGCAATTCTAACAATATGCAGATGACATGGATGCTGCCATCTGTGGACCACACTTCCAGTGGCACTGCTTTAGAAGTCAATCACATACACATGAAATGACAGCCAATGGGAAAAGCCTTACTGGTCCTGAGAGTATAGGATCAAAGTCTTAGTGAAAGACATGAATCACTAATGGTGGGATTTCAGATAAGAGCCACCAGGCTAAAAAACCAAAAAGCATATTTTGGTCAGAGGGTGGACTTGGAGCCTCTGAAGCCACAATGTGTGTGATTAGCTTTCTTCCATATCTAGATCCCATCCTGGCTACGGATGATTAAAGAGGGAGTGTTGTATGGGGGGAAAGCACAGGACTGGAAGCAAAAGACCTGGATTCTAGTTCTTGCCCTGTCACTGAGAATGTAATCATGGTTGGGTCCTTATCTCTCTAATTCTCATCTATAAACTGAAGAAGATGAGAGCTACACAATCTCTACCACCCTTACTCTCCCCCCACCTTTTTTATTACGCAAGATTACAATTACCTTAGCAACAATTTTCCCTCCAGACGCATAAGGGAGTCTCAAAAATATGGGAACGCCAAAGTGCAGAACTGAAGGCCCACTGAGTTAAATCCTTGGCCCTGAGTTACACTGTGAATCATGGGGAGAGTTAGGACCGACTCTATTCCACCACACCCCCCTTAAGGTAATGCTTGTTGAGCATCTAGGCTCTGAGCCAGACTCTCAGGGTGGGGATCCCTGCCTCCCGCTTAACGGCGTGACTCTGGGCAAGTTACTCTCTCGGAGCTGTAGCTTTCTAGTCTATAGAACAGGGATGACAATAACACCTACCTCATAGGGTTGTCGTCAAGTTTAAAAGAGTTAATAACATGTCAAGCGCTTAGGACAATGTCTGGCACGAGAAAAGCATTCGATAAACGTTAGGGGCTGCGACGAGAAGGAGTGGTGGGGCCGGGTTAATCCCTGCCTTCGAACTGTTGAAGTCTCCAGACCAGGTTGCAGGTCTTCCTGTCTCCTGTAGGTGGCGCCTCCCCTCGTTGAGTAGGCTACCAGCGTCCTGGAGCGTTTGAGGAGGAAGTTGAAGTAAGTTTCTTTACATCTCTGCTCTGTCTAGTATTTCTAGAGCGGAGTCTCCTGCAATCCTCTGAAACCTGTGCTCAGGACAGCCAGGTTTGGGGATACCGACTTCCTTCCTGAAATGGCTCCGCTCCACCCCATCTCCATCAGAGGCCACTCACCATCGCCGGGAGCCGGAGCCTCCCCTGCGGATGCAACCCTGTGTAGGCCTTGTCGTGGGAGGATTTAACTCCCAGCACCTGAGCCAGGGAGTTCAGGGAGTTTCTTTCCTGCTCGGTTAAAATGACAAATTGGTACATGAGCGCTTAATGAAAGATGCTGGAAACGTCCGTGGAGATCAGAAAAATCGCCTCGCCGAGCTGACAGCCAGGCCATCTGCATTCCCACATTCCTATTAATTCCTTAACAATAAACGACAGGAGTGCCTAGAGGGTTAACAGCTTAATTTAATCTCTGAGATTCCTTCGTGGAGCACTGAGAATTAGAAAGGCATTTACAAAACGTTATCTGCACACCTGATTTTCCCCACTTGATGTGTCTTCTGGAGCGGTCACACCCATTCCTGACACACCTCGCACAGAGGCTCTGCCCCTCTGGCTGATAGAACACTCTCCACTGGGCCACTCTTGGGCTCCTTGAACCACGCCATTGGGCTCCCAGTGTCACAAGATTTAGCCTCTTAGCATTCGCCCCAAATGCCCGTTTACGTTATTTCTCCAGGGCCTTTTAGGGACAGGAAAGTCCCCAAATAGAGCTAGAAAGGTGATGTCCCTGTTTCGGGTGAATTTCCTTCCCTAATGCGGAGTAAAGGGAAGAGGTACTTTGTAGCAGCAACCAGCTTGGAGACCTATCAGTTCAGGCTTTTGAGAGTCTCTGGCAGATCATGAACTACTCATTGGAGAAGACCAATCCTAATGCCATTTTGTGGATAAGGAAACTGAGACCCGGAAATGTTTAATAGTTTGTTTAAGGCCATATATCCAGGTAATGTCAAAGCCTCAAAGTAGGATTCAAGTCTCCTTACTCCCAAATATTTGTTGGACAATAGGGTTGGCACATAGATTTCATCTTACAAGGTTAACTCCCATCACTGGTTGTTAGGGGCTGTCCAGAGCCCTGTGGACCTCTCAGAAAGCCTCAGTTACAGTTTGGAGATGTCTTCTAGGGACAGAGAGGGGGCAGAGGTTCCAGGTACTTGCAGTCCCTGCACTTTTCAGTCTCTGCACTGTTTCCTTTGGGTTAGGCATTAAAGGCTTTTATTAAAATGGAAATGTTATCTGGGAGGAGTAATGCATTAAGCCATTATCTGTCATTAACAACTTGGCTAGAATTCATTTAAGATTAGTTTGCTAGTTGCCCAGCAGATCCCTGAGGGAATGAGAGTTTTGACCAGGATAGGGGCCTAGGAAAGGACACAGGGCCTTGCCCTGCAGGGTGCAATATTTAAGGGCTCAGTGTAGACAGGACTTAGGAGACACTGCATATCCAGGGGGCCCGAGGTAAGAGGAAGAAGTGACCCTGAAGACTTGCACAATCCTCTCTTGGCTTACCTTTGCGTAGTATGGTTTCTACCAGTCATATTACCTGATTCTCGGTTTCCCCAAATGTAAAATAAAGAGCTGGACTAGGTCACAGGTTCTCAAACCTGTACATACTAGAATCACCTGGAAGACTTTTTAAAAAAAAAAATACCAATGTTTGGGTCCTACACAGGCCAATTAAATCAGAATGTCCAAGTCTGGGCGCTGGGCCTCCTTTTCCCACCTCTCTATAGAATATCCTGGTATCAGTCATTATACCATCTGGTCCTTATCCCTATACTAACATATTTTATATACTTACAATTCCAGTTTCTGTATCATTCTGTATTTTCAATGTATCAAAATGCTTTCAGAGGCAGGTAACAAGAATACTTAACAAAAAGCCTCAAAAGCAGTTTTCACTGTCTCACAAAAGAAGTGTAGAGGTCCTACTTTGGTTCATCAGCTGAAAAATACCACAACTGAGCAGACTTCTTTCATCCTTTTATTTCTTTACTCTCAGCATTGGCTCTTGGTCTTTAGACTTGCTGTTGCATGGTTGCCATAGTTGAAGAATCATGTTTTCATACAACTGTGTTCACAGCCATGAAGGAAAAAAGCGCAGGGGCCTCATGCATGCTCATCCTTTTAACTAGAAGAAAAATGTCCCCAGACATCTCCCAGTATGGTCTTCCTCTTACCTCTCATTGGCCAGAACTGGCTCATGCGGCTGTCTTTAGCTTCAAGTGAACCTGGGAAAGCAAGAGTCTGGTACTTTCAGCCTTTATCATGAGAGGCAGTTCTGCTAGAAATAAAGAAGGGTGAGTATTGAGTAAGCTATTTAGAAAATCTGCCTAATTGAAGGAAATATATTTGGTAACACATAAGACATAATTAAATATCTATAATAACAGTTAGGGACCTAAATGCAGCTGCTACTTTATATATTACTTCCTTAAGCAGCTAAAGCCTTTTATTCATATCTGCAGTGCTAGCTCCTGAGACCACATCCTCCTACCTAGGCAGGAAGTGTAAAAGAAGATCAAGGCCATTTAGATGTGTTTTGTTAACTTGTGATGTGACTATAAACGTCTTCCTGAACGCAGACTCCTGTCATCTGGGATCTGATTCCTCCACCCCATCTTGCCAACTGACTTCACAGCGTTTAGACTTTTATCATACTCTTGAACAAGGCAGACCACGCATCTGCGCCTTCATCTCCAGATCCCAGACCACTGCTGTTTGTCTGTCCTTGACCTGAGAGCTCTCTAGCAGTCCTATCTCCCTAACAGACAAACCCAATTCTGCTGCTGGGAGTGTGAAGAAGAAAAAAAAAAAAAAAAAAAGTATGTATACATGCACTGAATAAAGCAGAATACATATGGAACAAACCAAATGTGTCAGTATTGAGGGGATGCCAAACAAAGGGAACCTCAGCTGGGTTAATCAGATCAGGGCTGGTCCCTGGCAAAATATGGCATTTTGAAAATGGTCTTTGGTTAATGGGTTAATACCCTTACTGTATAAAGAGTTCTTAAAAGTCTACAGTATAGGAAAAAAAAAAAAAAGAAAAAGCCCAAATACCCACAAAGAAAAATAGGTAAGGAGTAGAACTAGTATTTACAAAAGAAGTAATACAAAAGGCCATAGATGCATTTTTAGAAGTTCTTTACGGATAATCTAATAAATATAAATTAAGATGAGATACCAGTTCTTTCAACTTGACAAAGGTTTAAGAAGGTTCTAAAAAATATAATACTTAATGTACTGGATAAGCTCAATAGCACTTGGTCCATTCCTACTGTTTCTGGTGTGTGTGGTGGGTTTGTTTGTTTGTGGTTTTTTTTGTATTGCAGAGGCTGGAAAGCTAAATATTACATTTTCCAGTTAGGATTCTAGACGTGAATTAGGTTTCAATAATTAAATGCACTTTCCTGAGATTTGGATGATGGTGTCTGCAGCTGTCTAAAGCCTTAAGCTTTGGGTCAGATCCTTTAAACTATTGAACATTGTAGAAAATAACAGGCTTGACAATAACTAATGTGTATGGTGCTTTAAATAAGTTAAAAAGCAAGTTTCCCATATGTAAGCGCAAGAAAATAAAGTATTTAGTTCCCAATCTGGTTTCATGGCTCACCTGTCTCTCTGTCAGGCCTCAGTTTCCTCCTCTGTACGGTGAAAGGGATTTATTAGATGACTCCTGCCCCCTTGACAGCCTAGCCTCATGCCATCAAACACAGTGCTGGCTCCTTTCTTCTGGAAGAGTCTGCCATGCAGGTGACCCTAACCTAGCTTGAAGGTCAGTGGGAGAACCCCAAACTCTTGAGGCAGATCAAAGTTCATCTCTTTGGTCAACTCATTTGCTCAGGGTGGAGACCACACCTACTCTCAGTGTTAGTATCCATGTGCTTTGCCATTTCAGTTCTGTGACTCTCCTACACAAGTGGGTGGGTGACATCGTTTCAGGAGTCCTGAAATAGGAGATCTTAAAACCCTCCTGTCAACTATTTCCCAATACCACCCCCCCTTCCTGAATGCTGGCATGCTGGCATAGTGCATTCACCATTAGAAATGGCTCCATTAGGTCAAGGAATTGTTTCTAGCTTAAGTGAAAATACATTATCAAAGGAAGTAATTCATTAACATATTAACCCCAGCTGACCTCATTAGCACGCATTAGGCATGAGGTTAGCTAACTAGTTATCAGTTTGGAGGGCAGGGAGCAGATCTGGAAGAGAAAGGGAGGATGGAATAAAGTCTGACCTGAAGACGGGGTTTTCAGGGAGGACAAGGCTAGGTGAGGTGCTACAGGGGACACAGTAGGAAACATGGGGGCAGCATGAGTGTACTTTGTTCGTTCATTCAAACAAATAAACATGTGTGAAGACCTCATAACATGCCGGGCACAATGTTAGGTGTTGTGGATACAGAGGTGAATAAATATTAGTCTCAGTTCCTAAGGCAGATACAGTCTGGCTGGGGTGGGGGAGGACCAAATGTAAAATGAGCAAGAAAGTATTACATACAGTATATGTCCTCAGTGTGTGCACAAAGGAAGGAGCGGGCCATTCTTCCTGGAGGCATCAGAACAAATTTCATGGAGGCAGGATTGCTTTCCTTCCTGGTGTGAAGAAGGAGCAACTAGAGGAGGAGGGAGGGGAAACAAACTGCAGCTACCTCAAAACTTCTTATCTAGGGCCAGCCTTGATAAAGGAAATGAAAGACTTTCCTTGTGATTGGATAATGAGGCAAAATAAATTTATAGAGGCATTGGAGGCAGAGTCCCATTTGATTCCTTCAGCAGCTGGAAGGCAAGCTGCTTGCCCAGTGCCTGTGGGTCACCAACAGCAACATGGAATAGAGTTTGTGGTGGCTGAGAGTGTGGGCTTGGCTGTCACACCCTGGGTTTGAACCCTGGCTCTGTGACCTTGAAGGAAGTACTTACCACCCCTGGTTCCAGTTTTCTTGTTTGTAAAATGGGGAGAAAAATCATACCCATCTCATGGAGTTGGGAGGATTAAATGAAATATGCATAGAAAGCACTCAGCAATTGTGTCAATTACCAGGTAGTTTCTGAGATGTGTTCTATGAAACAGAAATGACCTGATTCAATGGCAGAGCCCAGGAATTCTAGCTCCAGTTCAGTATCTTTGGTCTCACTGATGAAAGCAACAGTTTCTCCATGGTGTCCCAGGGATCTTGTGAATCTTTTTTATAACCCTTTTGCCTGCCTCATCCAATTCCTTTCCCATCCAATTGTTTTGTAATTATAACCATGCCTCATGTTCAGAAAATTCAGGACAGGAAAATCTGAGTGTGTTTAACAGATACACCTAGGGTTCATTATTCATATTACAAAATAATTATTTGTTTTACAAGAGAATTAACCTTTACAAAGTTAATTTCCTGTGTACATGCAAAACTGAATGCAGAATATAAAAACTTTACATACATCTTAGAATCATAAAATTGTGAAACCTTAGATAGAACTGACCTTTTAAACTAGCTAGGCCAGCGGTTTTCGTAATTTTATTGTAGCAGCCCTATTTCTTTCTTTCTTTCTTTCTTTTTTAAAACATCTTTATTGGAGTATAACTGCTTTACAATGGTGTGTTAGTTTCTGCTGTATAACAAAGTGAATCAGCTATATGCATACTTACATCCCCATATCCCCTCCCTCTTGCATCTCCCTCCCACCCTCCCTATCCCACCCCTCTAGGTGGGCACAAAGCACCGGGCTGAGCTCCCTGTGCTATGCGGCTGCTTCCCACTAGCTGGCTGTTTTACATTTAGTAGTGTATATTTGTCCATGTTGCTCTCTCACTTAGTCCCAGCTTACCCTTCCCGCTCCCCATGTCCTCAAGTCCATTCTCTACGTCTGCGTCTTTATTCCTGTCCTGCCCCTAGGTTCTTCAGAACCATTAGCAGCCCTGTTCCTTTAGAAGTCTGTCTTAGATTTCCTAGCTGCATGATGCAGAGGAAGGCAGAATTAACTTGGTTAAACCAGGGATGGGGAAGAGGGAGCTCTCACTCCCTTAGCCTCTTGCTCTATCCCAGAAGCAGCTTCGGAATCCCTCCGAGGAACCCTAGGGCTTCTAGGAACATAAATTTGAGTTCCACTGATCTACCACAGCCATCTTACTCTGTACATTCCTTTTGTAAAACTTGATACTCCTGTATTTCTATTAATTCAACTGTCTTATTTTCATTTTTAAATTATAGGTTCCTTGAAGGCAAGAACCTTTTTGTTTAAATAAAAAAAAAATTCTTCGTGTATTACTCTGCATGTAAATGGAGTATTTAAGGTCTTGTTAGTCTTCCTGTTAGTGGCAGAAATGAACAGAAACTATTAATATATATAAACACCCTTTATTAAATCTTTGAAAAGTGATTTCATAGAACCACTGAATTTTCAGCTTGAAGGGACCTTAGAGAATGTGTACTTTCTCATTTTCTAGATGTGGAAACTGGGGCCCAGATAAGTGATTCGGTTGATGTCATGCTGTAAGTTAATAGCAGAGCTGGGACAAGAGTGCTAGACACCTGATTCTTGGATGAAGGCCGTTGCAACTTCTAACAAGAGACTGCTCTTACACTAGTAGAATATTATAGATTTGTATTCCTGAAAACACACGTAAGCTACCTACAGATCCCTTTCTTTTCTCAACAGTTAATCCAGAGTACTACCTTAATAATCAAAGGCCTATGTTTTATAACGTAAATTTTTAAAAATTATAAAAGTAAAAATGGACTGACATAAGGAGATGTCCTGCATATAGCAAATGGAAATGCAAGTATTATATGTGGGATGATCCCATTTTGTTTAAAGCTTAGGTTATTTCTCTAAGGTAGCTGAACATATTTTTCTATCACACATGACTCAAGTATCTAATGAACATTCAAGTGTCTAATGAACATTCAAGTATCTAATGATGTGATAACCACACCTGTTAATTTATATAAGTTGACATTGGTGCATGACTATAAAAACTATAAGAGGTTTTTATTTACTTTATCTTATTACATTTACTATTGCACAGTGTTGCATAGTATATATGCATCATAATTTATTTACCCAATCCTCTATTGACAACATTTAGGTTATCTCCAATTTTTCAACAAGCTGCAGTGAAATTCATCACACAAACATCCTTTTGCAGAGCACAGCATTTTTGTGGGACAGATTCCTAGAAGTGGAATTGCTGGATCAAATTTTGAGATACTGTATGGTATTTATTCTCAGGTTTTTCTTTTGCTGCTGAGACTAAAATGAATAAACCCCAGCATCCATACATAACTTTGTAGTTTACTAGGGCTTTCACAAACATGATGTTACTTGAACTTTTTAACAACTCGTGTGGGTTTACAGATGAGGAATTTGAGGTTTAGATAAGTTAAGTAATCTGCTCAAGTCATTTAGTTAGGGAAGGTAGAGCCAGATTTGAAAACTAGGTCTTCTCGCTCTAGATGTAGGGCCAAAAGTCCCCAGTGAAAACACAGAAATAAAGCATTAGGATGAGAACAGGAATGTGAACATGTTCTCTTCGGGCAGCAGAGACCACTAATCTGGCCTATTGGTGGATATAACCTGGGGCATAGACATCATCTGGCCTTCACCTTAAAATCACCTTAATATCTTAAAATCATCCTGAGAGCGATTCAGGTGTATCCCCAGAAACAACCACTGCCACAGTCTCCTGTGGTGAGAAGAGGTTCAAAAGCCTATTGATGAGGGACTTCCCTGGTGGTCCAGTGGGTAAGACTCCGCGCTCCCCATGCAGGGGGCCCGGGTTCGATCCCTGGTCAGGGAACTAGATTCCGCATGCATGCTGCAGCTAAGAGTCCGTGTGCCACAACTAAGAAGTCTGCATACTGCAACTAAAAGATTCCGGATGCCGCAACTAAAGATCCCGAGTGCAGCAGCTAAGACCTGGCTCAGCCGAAACAAATACATAAATATTAACAAAAAAAAAAGAGTATTGATGAAACCATTTGTGCCCTAGATATAGAGGAGAGGAGAAGCCCTAAGATTTGCTAACTAGACTCACTGGACAGGTCTTTGTGAGAGAAGAGGGGTAAGTGTGTGTGGCAGGGGGGGGCAGCCTAAGGCACTTTTTCTTCTGGAGACAGAGGACTCTGCTCTGCTGCATTTCAACTTGCTAGTGGGTTTCTAGCATGGGCTGGGGCCCAATAGATAGCTCTGACAGTAAAGCTGTCCTTGTGCAAACATCCCTTTTTCCTTTCCATGCAAACTACTTATTGATGCTAAAGCAATTAAGTCTTATTTGGTTTAATAGACACTTGACCGGCACCTATCATGTGTAAGGCCCTGAGGATGTTGACTTAGTTCGGGCTGCTATAACATAATACCATAAACTAGGCAGCATAAACAACAGACATTTGTTTCTTACGGTTCTGGAGGCTGGAAGTCCAAGATCAGGGTGCCAGCATACTGAGGTTCCTGGTGAGAGTCCTCTTCCTGGTTTACAGATGGCTGCCGTCTCCTTGCTGTATCCTCCTCACATGGCCAAGAAAAAAAGGTTTCAGCTTCTCTTCCATTTTATAAGGGCATTATATCCCAACATTGGGGCCCCACCCCCATGACCTAATTTAACCCTGATTACCTCCCAAATGCCCACTTCCAAATATTGGGGATTAGGATTCCAACATATGAACGGGTGTGGGGCGCAAACATTCAGTCCACAGCAGATGGGAGACTAGCACTGCACAGAGGTCTCTGCCAAAAGACTAGGGGGTCTTCTGTAGCACCTCCATTCTCAGCCATCCAACTCTACCCAACCCTAGATCTCTTGGGAGCAGAAGCTGATTTGGTGGGAGCAGAGCTAGCAAAGGCCTGTCTTGTCACACCACTGCCATGGACCGGTGGCTGTGAGGGGGCCTCGGCAACCTTTCAGGCCTGGGCTATCTCTGGCTCGGTCTCCTCTTCTGAGACCCTGTCTCCAAGCTGCATATTATGCTAGTAGGACCCAGAGAGATTTATTTGGTGACCTTTCAGGATGCGGAATCCAGGCAGGGGGAGGGAGCAAGTCAGCTCCGAAGTGGTTAATTTTACTGGCTCTTAAATTGATGAGCGGTGGGACGTCAGTCTGAAATGAACTCGCCTTGTTCGAAGGGGTTCTAAGACAGCGGAACTCAATCAGCAGCGGGCCGCACGGTTCAAGGCTGCAATTCATCCCCCGTGCCTCTGAAAAATGGGAGGTGACAGTTCATTTTGCCAGTGACAGTCTGTCGGTCTCGCTCGCTGCTTCTCCTGTCGATTGCCTGGCTGAAGTGAAGTGCAGCTCCAAGACACCCTCGTTTGGTATTCCACTCAGCTGAGCAGGATGGTCCCAGGACCCAAGGTGTGCAAATCTTACTCTAGCCCCGCAGCTTGTCTTCTTCCCCTCTTCATGCATGCACGAAATGCCGATACATGATTGCGGGTCCCAGGAGCCATCTTCCCACTTCCTAGGCCTCACCTTTACTTCCAACTTCCACTTCCGGCGGACTGGGTTTCCTCCTCCCTTCGGGACCTTGTGTTTTTTTTTGTTTTTTTTTTTTTTTTGTGGTATGCGGGCCTCCCTCTGCTATGGCCTCTCCCGTTGCAGAGGACAGGCTCCGGACGCGCAGGCTCAGCGGCCATGGCTCACGGGCCCAGCGGCCATGGCTCACGGGCCCAGCCGCTCCGCGGCATGTGGGATCCTCCCATACCGGGGCGCGAACCCGGTTCCCCTGCATCGGCAGGCGGACGCGCAACCGCTGCGCCACCAGGGAAGCCCCTGGGACCTTGTATTGTAGAACAAAGCCATCCTGCTCAGAGGGCTTCCAGCTTCCTGACAGAGGACTAAGGGCAAGGTGAAGTATGGACGTGGGTGTAGAGAAGTTGCTGCTGCCAGTGGGGGCATGGAGGGAAAACAGATACATTCAACAGGGCACTGCCTTCCCCACCAGGGCCTCAGCTTTTGAGGAAACTCCTGAACAAGGGCAGAGAGAGAGAGGAAGGAGAAAGGGAGGTGACCCTGTGATGCATGCACTTAATCCTGGACTGCCCTCCTTCCCCAGTACTTTCTACTTCCCTTAAAAAAAAAAAAAAAGAATTAGAGCTCATGTATCTTTGTTAACTTTCCTCATTTTGATAACTGGTGTTATCTAAGGAAATATCCTCATTCTTAGGAAATACTACTGAAGTATTCATGGGAAAAGGAGCATGATATCTGAAATTTACTCTCAGATGGTTTGGAAAAAATATGTAAATTTACATAAAGAGAAAACAATAGAGCAAACGTGACAAAAGCTAACAATTGATGAGTCTAGGTAAATGGTATACAAGAATTCTAGTACTGGGGTACCTAAACTTTTCTGTAAGTTTGAAATTAATTCAAAATAAAAAGTATTAAAAAAAAAACCCAAGAGGCTTACCTTCAGCACTTCCTCAATAAGCATTTGTTTAGAACCTACGACACACCAGGCACAGTAAGTGCTGAGGATATAGCGGTGAACATGATAGGAAAGGTGTGCTTTACCTGTTCAACAACTCTACACACCTTTAGAAACAGCGATCTGTGTTGTCTAGGAATTTCTTCTCCCTCATTTCCACTCATGTGGTTTCTGTAGGAACTGCTATGTTCTTACATAACACTGCTCCCATGACCACAACTGACCTGGGTTGGGCCAATGAGAGCCATTCTATGGCCTAAGAAACAATGGAATCCAGGGGCCCAAAGACAAGCTGCATTTAAGGCCTGCCTTCCATGTTCAGTTACTCAAGGCTCCCTTGGAATCTTGGTGACAATTAATTTCTTTTTTTTTTTGCCTAAGGCTATTTGATTTGGGTTTCTGTCTCATCCAATCAATCATCCATGGGACCCTTAAAGAAGCCGGGTTGTTGGAAAGAAAAGGAGACTGCTGAGAGAAAGAAAATCACAAAAGTATGGATGGAGTTGGCAGATGGGCCACACTCAAACTTTGAGTGGAAGGCAGCATATGGTTATTCTTAAGCCCTCCTGACCCAGCTCTGGCAGGTACTGAAGTCTCTGTCAGGTGAAGGGTAAGCAAGGCCACACCTTATGGGCAGCATAGCAAAAGTAGGCACTTTTCAAAATGAGCCAAGGGACAAATAAGAACCAATAGGTTGGCAGAGGCAGAAGTGATGCAAATCTGTGAAATAACCCTGGAAATATCAAAAAGACACAAGAAAGGAGAAAGTCGGACTGAAATCATCACATTTGAGAGATGGGGGCTATGATCCAGTGGTCTTAGGGACAAATTATTAAAGTGATCTCACCTGGTAGTACCTGGGAACCCACACTAAAAACTTATTAGTACAAAGAGAAGCCACTGAGGAAGACCAGATCTGAGCCAGGAGTTTAGTAAAGTTGACCAAAGATGGAAGATTCCAGAGGTCAATGATCAAAGTTCCTCGGGAAAAAAATTCTGAAATAAGCATTGCTTGCCTTCAGATCCCTTTCGTTCTCCATCCTTCCTTGGTACCCAATCCCTTAAGTTGATTTTAATATTAATACTTAATTTTTAATATTCACCCAGGCCTGAATTCTCTTCTCTTGGGTAATGCTGAGTGTCCCAGATATTTCTTGCTTTCATGTCCTATCAATATTTACCTGCCTGTATCCTATATCAGCCCCTGAAGACAGCTGCTAATCTGATAAACTGATGTGTACTAATGGAATAAAGAGTGAGAATGGAGCAACATGTTAGCCCTGCCAGGTAATTCATATCTTATTTATTTACGAATTCTTACTACCTGACACTGTTCCTGGAACATACCAGGTATTCAGTTCATGTCTGCTTAAATGAAATAGATGGAGTATGCTTCTTTTCTGGAGGCAATACCTTACTCAAAGTTAAGGCTCTCCCTCATGGTAAGAATTTCAAGTACTGTAATAAACTATAAGGGAAAAGAGTCTGAAAAAGAAATCATGGAATTCTGGATGTTAGAGCTGAAAGGAACCTTATTTCCTCATGTACAGTTGAGGAAGTAGGTCCTTTAATAAAAAGAAAAGATAATCAAATTACCTGTCCTAGATGATTTAGTTACCAGAAGACATGATGCCAAACCAGATATTCTCTTGGAGTTCCTATAGACTCCATTATTCTTTGGTTTCATGATTCTGTTTTGGACACTAACCTATAAACCCTCTGAACAATCAGACTCATGCTCCTCTCAGTGACCTGAGAGAAACAGCATGGATTGGGTGGGGATAATTGTTTGGAAGCCCATGGTCCTGTCACTTAACTATTTTCTTATCCAGCATCTTCCCTCATTTGGCATCAGCTAACATAGGAAGTGGTAATGCTATTATCTGTAGATTCAGCCAAATCACCATTTCCTGATTCTAATGTTCAACAACCACTTTTGAATCCTCCCCTCACTTCCTCTCTGCTTCAGTTTGAGGTTCAAAAGCATCCAGGAAGCAAATTAGTACTCAGTTGAGCAGAATGGGGCCCCGACACCCTTGTGGTTCAGCTGTTCGTTAATTTGCTGTAACTCAGGTACATCCCTTCTCCAGTCTGGACCTCAGTTTTTCACTATAAGCTACAGGGTTTCTCAAGTCCCTTCTAGCTCTGAGATCTAAGATTCTTTGATGAGATTCTGAAAGGAGAATTTTATGAACCAGCTCCTTTTGGAAAGAAAAATGTGTCATACAGCCCTATGAATCTCTTCTTAGCCCAAAGCTTGTTTTTGTTCAGAGCACTATACTGAAACCGTGAAAGAAATCAGAAAAGCAGGAAGACTGGCAGTGTCTGCCAGTGTCTCATATGATTTGGCAAATGGACTCAGAGGATGCCAGCATCAAAGTGGCCAGAGCAGCTCTTTGCCAAGGCTGAGTGGTGGTCAAGGGAAGAGGCTGTGGGCTCCTCCTTTGATACTGCTACATTCCTCTCCAAGCTTCTGTTTTCCATCAGTTTAGTATGAACTGGTCTCCTACTCTGGGCCAGCTTGGAAGGAATTGTATCCTGGTTTTGTTTCCAAATCAGTATAGAGGTGAGGAAGTCCTGTTGAGGCTCTCCAATGGTTATCCTCACACTCTCTGTTTTTAACCATAGAATTAGGGTTAGAAGCCCTAGTAACTAGCACTGGTGAGATGGAAAACTCACTTCCTGGGGCAGGGTTCCACTGGGGATTGTAGAGTGAGAACTATTAAGCCTACCCTGTTAAGCATAATTGGGTACCATCTTCCCCTGGGGATTCTGGAAGCCCTCAGCCTTCTCTTCCTCAGCATTTTCTCCCGGGGGTAAGATGTTGAAAGTTGGAGGTTAAATGACTTGTCCAAAATCACACTGTTGGTGGCAGAGCAGAGATGAAAACCTCAGCCAATCTTCCAAGTCCTTAATCTGGCTCTTATGGGACCATGCCACAGCTGCTCCTCGTAAAAGGGACAGTCGCACCTCCTGAGGACACTGGGCAGGGATGCCAGGTATTGATGTGACTGCCGTTCCAGTCCCCAGTGACCTTTTACATCCTGCAGCCTGCTCAGACTGTGGAGGAAGCAGCTCTGGAGCAGTGGGGGTTGCCATATGCAGAGCTGCCCTGGCGAAGATAACAGGTTGTCTGTCATGTACAAAGCCTATGTATGGCCCGGACCACAGAGCTTCCATCGGAGGAGAAATTAAACCTGTCTCACATACCAATCCCAGTGCTCTGATTACATTTACAGAGGTCATGGCCTGCATTCTGTCACCATGGAAACCCCTCATGCTGCCAGTGTTGTCTGTGTGTGTGGTTGATATTTAAAGGCAAAGTCACAGGCCCCATTGCCCAACTATCAGCTGCCAGGGGCAATCGCTCTCCTTCACCAGCCTGAGTCCTGGTGCTTCATCCAAGAGATAAGAGGAAGAGGAAAAGATGGGGAAAAGGGTCCACCTGTCTCTAACAGGCAGGCCTCCAGTAGAGCCAGGTTTGCAGGGAGGGGGCTCTGGGATGGCAGTGCTGGTATAGCAGTTGTGGGGGAACCAAAAAGCATCCCGACTTTGTCAGAATACAAGCATCTTCTCACAGGCACATGAGCCCACTGTTAAGTAGAGCCCTTCTTTCTCTAATAACTTCCAAGTCGTGAGCACATTTCAGAGCAGCCAGATGGAGCTGGGGAAGGCCCCTCTGCCTGAGTGCCCTTGGTGGTTTCGATTTTGCACATCTGGTAGCTGTGTGAATTGTGCTGATAACAATACCATTTATGAAGGATCCCTGCTTCTTCCAAAGACCCCACAGCACTGTCCTGGAAAAAGCTACCAGGGGAGTGACTTATCAGGAGTCCCAGGTGTTGGAAGAGGTAAATAACACCTGATTCAACAGAGTAAGAAAAGAACACAAGTGCTGACTCGGCTTGTGACCATCAATTTTTTCTTTAGTCTCAAGACAATTATTTCCACACCATTGAATGGAGTGTAGATAACACCAGCGCCTTAATAGGCTGGGAGCAGAGGCTGTTTAGAGGAGATTTTAAGCACTGTGAGCATAAAATGAACATGAATATTCTGCAATATGCATCTTACAACTTGTCATTAAGTGGATGGCCTCAATGGTGTGATGCAACAGGCTTTGATTGGAATATTGAGCTCTGAGAAAGGAAATTCTGAATCAATAGTCTCACGATGTGGAATATCACATATTACTCAATAAGACATGTCATTGTATTGATAGTGCATATGCTAAAAAGTACAGCAGTGGATAATAACAGCTTGGCTCTGCACAAGGCACTTTTCTTTAGGAATTTACAGCCACTCCCTGAAGCTTCTCAATGTTCTTGTGGGTGGAACATGGTATATCCTGAAATTACAAGTAGGGAAATGGAGTGAATCTATTTGATTTAATTTCCTCTTTATTTTCTCTTACATTTTCTTTCTATTTCTCAATTTCTTTACTTTTTCATCCAGTTTCTCATTCACTTTCTTCGTTTCCATTTTTCTTGCTTGCTTGTTTTATTCCTAGTCCATCACCCCTCCCTGTCAAACACCCCTTGCCCCCTCCCCCCCCCCA
>NC_041227.1:114004561-114022397 GCF_002837175.3 Physeter macrocephalus
TGCCCCCTCCCCCCCCACCCCGCCCCGCACTGCTTTCTGTAGAGCTCAGCCCTGCTGGCAGCCCTACAGACTAAAGAGGCTACCGACTCCTGGGATATAATCTGCCTTCTGATTGTTTCTTTCTGGGGTCTGTATTTATAGTGGAAACTTGATTTCTGCCACAGTGAGTGAAAAGAGGAGTTAATATCTCATGCGTTCCAGACGAAGGTTTTCCCCATGTGGTTCGGAAGCACTGCAAGTATTCCAGAATAGATAGGGCAGGGAGGAAATCTTTGGAGGTGGGCAGGGAGAATCTGCAGGCTGATTATCCCAATTCGTTACAGCCTGGTGCCAAGGAAGCCAAGGCCACTCTTTCCATCTTTTTAAAGGCAAGTTTGCTTCATAAAGAGGAAAAGCTCTCATCCTTGGAGACCAATGACACACATATCTCAGCCAGTCACTCCTCAAATATATCTTTAGTGAGCAAGGAGGTTCAAATGAGAGATTACAGATGATTCAGTATATATATAGGCATTAAGCACTTCCCAGGGCTAGCTGTTGCGGGGAATGAATGCAGAGATCATAATAATTGCTAACATATGTGAATCATCTACCATGTTGCAGGCAGTTATAAACACAATATATATTAGCTCTTTGAATCCTCACAACAACCTTGAAAATACTAATAGTGTTGCCATTTTACAGATAGGGAAATTGAGGTATGGAGAGGATAAGTAGCTTGACCAAGGTCACAGTAGGCAAGTGGCAGATTTGAGCAGAGAACTGCCTGACTTCGGGGCCACTATACTCTATCACCTCTTTGGTGGGGTCAGGATTGTGCTTTGGGATGTGTATTCTGAATATGGATGAAGAGTGGCATGTGATAATGGGGAGATTGGATGCTGAGGGTTGGATTAAAAGCCATTTCAGTATCACATCTCAGCAAAGATAATGAGAACCCAACCCAGAGTGGTGACACTCAGGATTCAAAGGAGGGATTCAAAGGCCATTGTGGGGAGGTAAGATTGGCAGGGTTGGTGGATATTTGGAATGGGAATGAGGAAGGGTCCAAGATGAGTCCTACATTTTGAGTTTGGATTACTGGACAATAGCAATTTCTTTATAACAGTTACAATTTGTTGAGCATATACCATATATGCTTACAAATGCCATCTTACTTAAGCTTCGTAATTACCCTGTAAGGTAGGAATTATGATATCCAATTTACAGATGAGGAAACTGAGGCTTGTAGAGCTCTGTCCAGAGGCTTAGAGCTGCCAGGTGGCTGAGCCAGAATTGGGACTCACATCTTTTAGACTCATAAGCTCATGCCACTTTCACTGAACTTTGTTGCCATTACAAGGATTAAGGGGAGAGGAAATAATAAATTGGTGGAACTGTTCAGATATCCAAGTGGAAATAAACAACAGAGGTATAAATTAGAAGAGTCATCTGCATGAAGGGGAAAGTTGTGGTGGTGGGAGAATGAGACCACTGGGGACTCAGAGAACAAGGAGAGAAAGGAGAGGAAGAGGAGAAAGGCAAGTGTGAAACTCTGGTGATTACCTGTGACTAGAAGGTGAAATGAAGAGAGCCAAAGAAGGAAGCAGAGAAATAATAGTTAGGAAAGATAGGAAGAAGACTGGGATAGGGCAGTGCCAAGGAAGCTGGGTGCCCAAAGCAAGAGCAAGTGGCCGACGCCACCCAGTGCTGCAGAGAGAGGTTGGTAAAGACTAAGCAGAGGTGAGAAGGAAGGAGGGCATCGATGCCTTCAGGAGAGTCACTTCACTGGTGCAAAGACAGGCAAAGGACATGAGATCTGATGGGGGAAAGGAAGGAGAAGAAAGGATGAGATTGGAGAAGGTAGCGGGGTTGAAGGAATGTTTTTGTTTGTTTTGTTTTGTTTTTAGGATAGAGGAGACCAAGGATGTTAGCAGACAGAGGGAAAGACTGAAGATGAAAAAGACACGGAGATTGAAGATCTAAAAGGTGGTAGGAGATGGGGGGGGGGATCATGAATTCTGTGAAAAGATAAAAGGAGGGACAATTCACTGAATCAAATTACTTTTCAATTCAAAGTAGAGTCTAAAAATCAATGCAACAAGGACCGAGAGTGCTGTCTTGTATATGAAAGAGCATGGTTTACATTGGTAGAAAATGCTGCTGGAAAGGAAGTCCAAGGATGTTTAGGACGTTTAGGACAAGGATGTTTAGGATTAGACAACTAGAAAGGGAAAAATCAAAATGGACACTGACACAATTCTGCAGGAAAGGAAAGAATGTATTTCGGGGACCTAAAGGTCATTACACACAGGATGTCCACTAGGGGAAGGGTGTTTTCACCCACTTTCTTGCATTGAAATAATCAGCCATTGCTGGTGTTATTTCTGACTCCAGGTAGTGTTTCTGTTGGTATTTGTAAATATTGGTGAGTCTGGCCAGATTACATCAGTTCCTCTTAGTGTGCATATTCCTCCAAGCATGTGTGCACCTGTGCGGTGCAGACCAGAGCTTTCTATCAGATTCTAAATAATTGCCTCTTCTCTCACCTTGAATCCCCCTGCCCCAACCCTGAATTCTAACACCTGTAGTAAAGTGAGGGAGAAGAAAGGGAAGAAATAAAGGAAGGGGCTTACGAGCTTAAACTTTTGCCTTTTGAAATAATAAATGAAAGGAAATCAAAGAAAGCCAGTTCTGCCTTTGTAAGGTTGCTTCCCTTCTATTATTTACTTTTAATCTCCCTAATCACCCCTAAAAGAAAGGGTTACTCCTTCCATAGTTTTCCAAATTTATCGTGTCTGCAAATACCTAGCCTATAAAATTAGCCTTGACCCCCACCTGCCTCTCATGCAGATTAACCCCACAGACTGCCTGCACGTCTCATTCAGAGAGTGCACAGCCTCATCTGGCTGCAGCTGACACTTTCCGCATGCCCTGCACAGCCCCCCGCACTTCAGACTCCCAAGAGAACCAATCAAAGACAGAGAATGTCAGAATCATCAACCTCTTTGGTCTGTAGGGCCTCTGTTCGACTCAGCAGTGCCCCTGGGGGATGTCTAATGCGGTCTAAGGGATAGGCAAAGAAGATACAAAAAAATAAGTGGGAAATATTAGGGAAAAATAATAAGGGGAGTGATGGAAATATGAGATAAAGAACAAAGAAAGAAATGTTACTATTTAGATGGAGGGAGCCCAACTCTGATTGTTTCACAGAGCTGCTCAGTGGTCCCTGGGCTGTAATTATCCATCTCAGATGTTCAGTTCTATAAGAGCTTTGGACCAGCACTAGAGAACCAGGATTCTAATGCCAGCACAGCCCCTGCTGAGGTGGGTGGCCCTGTGAAGAGCACTAAGTCAGTTCCTTATCTTAAATTTGAATCACCTTGAAGACTCTTGAGTTTTAATAGTCCCTCATTCTATTCTGAGCCTGTGCCTCACTGGGAACCTGCTTTGGGAATGTTCCCTGATATGATACGAGAACCTGCTTATTTTGTTGTATGTATTAGTGCAAAGAATCTGGAAGTGTGAGCTGGAAGGGGAGGCCATCGAAGTGCATTTGTGTGAGTGTGTGTATAATAGGACACCTAAATGGAAAGATTCGCTAATTAGTAAGAGCAAGGCTTCTGGCAAGCTGTGGAAACTCTGCATATTAAGGCCACTGAGCGATGTGCCCAAGCGAGCATCTTGTGTCCAGCTCCTCTGCCTCAAGGGTGCAATGAGGCTTGGTTTCCGGGGTCTTGCCAAGCATGCAGTGAGCCTGGTTCTTGGCACCGGCTCGATGCGTCATCTCTCCTTCCACAGTCTTTAATGAAGTGTGCAGCTCTTGTCCCCATTAGGCCCCAGCATCGTCAATAAAAGAGTCAATAAGCCCAGTTGATGGGGTTGGGACCCAGGGGCTGAGATGCAGCGGCTGCACATCCACAGGGCAGACGTCAGCTCCGCCGTGTGTTGTGACCCAGCATCCAGGGATCAATAACCAGCTCAGAATAAAGTCCAAGAGCTGCCCTCTGCAGTCTCCTCTCCAGACCCATTTCACCCAGGGCGGAGCAGTGCCAGCCAGCTCCTGCTTTGCTTGCAGTTGTTCCTACCCATGCCATTCTGGGTGCCAGATGCTTTTGTTTCTTCCTGATTGAGCCCTCTGGACACCCCATGGATGCATATTCAGTGAGTGCCCACCTGGCATGAGAACATGTAGACGGCATCTCCAAGCAGCCCAGAGGCTGGCATGGGCCCTGTTTTCTGTGTCTTCTGTCTCCTGACAGTGTGTGAGGGGCCCCTGTGGACCAGGCGGTATCCTTTCTGCATATCGTGCTGTGGACTCCATTCCTGGCTGCTCTGCATCTCTTTAGATACCTTTATCTTATCTAATTACAAGGAATTTCAGATTAATTTCATGGCCTCTGCTCCAAAGGACCTCTTATCTGTGAGGGCCTTGTATTTCAACCTTGTCATTTTTTGTTGTTTGCCTTTAAAGGGGAGACAGCTAAGAAGGGGATGCTAGGATCTTGCTGGAATTGGGGCTGGGGGGAGGGGAAAAAGAGGGAGGCAGACAGACCTGGGACTTGTGTATTCTGCTCCATCCCCCTGCCTGCGTGTGGAGACAGCTGGCTGCTTACTCCCATGACAGCCACATGGTACCCAGCCACACAGAACAGGACCCAGGCAGGGACTCGTCTGCTGCCAACCTCTCCTTTGATATTTCCGACAGAGCAGTAAAAGACTCTTGACTATCATGTTTTGCCTTGCCTCTCTCTACCTCCTCCAAGACTCCTCAGTGTGGTTTCCATGGCTACCCCCAATCAGATTTGGCTTCCTGCAAAATTGGATTTCAAAGAAGGACAAGGCTTCAGAGGAATTTGTCCATTTAACAGAATGTCATTAGGAGTAAGGCTGACTGCTGAACCAGGGTCCTTAGATGATTAAGGAGGGGCTGCGCTCATGTGTGGAGGCAGGTTTCTGTCTGCAAGAAGAAACGTGATGCAACATGACAATGGCATATTGGAATCTGCCAGTCACTGCACTCTACCCAGCTCTGCACCTCCCTCTACCCCATCCCTCTAAACCCCACAATGGATGCAGAATATCTTTGCCTTGAGTTTCTGCTGCTTCCCTTGGTATAAGTAAGCTATGACAGGCAGTGAGGCCTGATAGGACATGCAATTACCAGGGTTTATTGCTTTTTATCAAACAGCCCTTTAACTTGTAGCCTAGATCAGCCTTTGACAAATATCCTTAAAGAAGAGGGGGAGGTTGTCAAATTTCCTTCCACTGCTGAGAGGAAAGCAAGGCAAAGTGCTGGGGTTATGTATAGGAGGGACCGTGTTTCCCTCGTTGTTTTTTAGAACGGTTTTAGATTTAAGAAAAATTGCAACGGTAGTACAGAGAGTTCCCATATAGTCTCCCTTGCCTTTTAACACATGTCAAAAGTACTCAAAAATGATTCCAGAGCAGCTACAATTTTGTAGAAGGAGCACTGAGTGTGGTAAAAATAAAAAGGCCCCAGCAGGGAACTGGTATTGCTCTGGAGCCTAGAGGAGGCAGCCTGCCCACTGTTAATTTCCCGGGGCAAGAAGGCCTTGCAACGGGAGCCAGATTCCCTGAGACTCTTGCCAGCCCCTGTCCCCCACATTTCTACCTCAATTTACTGCAACTTGTGGTTGCGTCATGTAACCCTGAAACCAAGGCACCATTCCTCTTCAGATGGCAGGACTCAGATGTATAGATGGCTCAAAGCCTCTGGACCACTTAAAGGATCAAGCCCCCAACCCTGAAACTATATCTCTGGAGGGAAACTATGCCAGGAGTCAGGCACTGCTACCAGGAGTCCTTCTGGAGAGTTTCTCCTTGCTGCTCCCATCCCCATATCCACAGTTCTGTCATTATTTCCCCTGATGCTGCTGTAAAAGCCACTTCACCCGTCTTCTCCGTTTTCTTTCTCTTACCACTCCCAATGCTTCCCACATATTCTGTAGGTAGAATCTGAGAATAGAAACTCCATTTTTTACAAAGAGGAAATTGGTAGAGGTGAAGTGAGATATGTATAAGATCACATACTATACAGGGGCTCAGGTTAGCTCACTCCCCAGCTCAAAATTTGTCAAAGCCTCCCCAATGTCCACTCAATTGAGCTCAGAATCCTCTCTCTGACTTTCAAGTCCCTTTACAATAGAACCTCAATTTTTCTAGACAACCATAATTTCCCTACACCATCCAGTAAAAGAGGGTCATTAGCTGTTCCTCAAGCAGGAGGCTTTTTTCCATCTTTGTTTACTCTGGTCCTTCCACCTGGAAAGCCCTCCTTCCCCTTCAAAGTCTGGTGTGTTCAGAATCATCTCAAATGCCACACACACCACTAAACACACATACACTGGCACTTCCCTCCTTTTCTTATATTCATCTCCCTCCTTTAAGCGGGTGCTTTATACTTTTTTTCATGGTACCTGGCCTATTGTACTTAAAAAAAAACACACTTTAAGATAATTGTAGATTCACAGAAGTTATGATAAATAATATAGAGCTATCCTCTTTACCCAGGTAACATCGTGCAATATCACAGGACCATATCACAGCCAGGACATTGACACCCAACACCTACTACTTTGAATGAGAGGGAAGCACACTTCTGTGATCTTGTCCTTCACTTTCCTCCCTTTGTCAGCTCTTAGAGGGAAAGGGCTGGGTCCCCCTCTCCCTCAGCTTTTTCCCTGGGTTACCCCTTCTTTTCCTTGCATCCTTTCAGACTTAGGGAGGAAGGGGCATTTTGGCTCCCTGTGTCCATTGCAGCCGGACTGCTCTGATTCTCCCCAAAGTTGGTGGCTCGAGATTATTTATTGGGACTTATAGTCATTCCCTTGAAACGTCCTGGTTTGCCTGACAAGCGGTTCTGCCTTGGTTTTCTGGGCGTGGACGAGCGAGCTGGGCTGGAAATGGCTGTGGTCCGACTTGGCGGGGACTGACCCCGTCCTCAGATTCTGCCTCCGCGAGCCTCATTTCGGCGCCACGGTGGCTTTTCAACCTGCCCCCCAGGCCCGCTGTCCGGGACTTAAGATGGGGAGCCTCCTGGGGACGGGGTGCCTGGGGGTGGCGTCGCGTCCTTGTTTTGACCGGGGGCGGGGGTGGTGGTGCGCGGGGCGGCCGCCTCCTCTCTCAGGCACCGCCGTGAGGGCCGCGGGCCCCGCGCACAGGTGTCGCTGCTGCCCCGGCGTCCCGCCCGCGGCGCGCCGCTTCCTGAGCGCGCCCCGCCCTGCGGCTCAGCCCCGCGACGCCGGCGACGGAGGGCCAGGTGCCGCTGCAGCCCGCCCGCCCGGCCGCCTGCCCGGCCCTCTCCCGCCGCCCGCCACATGCAGGCCGCCGCCGCCCTCCCGGAGGAGATCCTTTGGCTCCTGGAAGGTAACGCCCCGCCGGGAGTCTCACGTGCCGAGCCCGGCAGCAGCCGAGACGACAGCGGCTCCCGAGGCCGGCCTTCCCCGTCAGCTCCCTCACCCACCGCCTTCTAGAACCTCGAGGCTGCCGGAGTACTGACTGCAGAGCCAGCTGTTCATCCCCCGCTCAGGGTCCCTTTCACTCGCCTGAGTAACACATTTTCTTTTTCCTCAAGGCTTCTCCACCTTCCACTTAGCCTCCAGGCTTCTAAGCAAGTTCAGGCCGCGTTCATGGTCTCCGGGCCGCCGTGCTGGCCTTCAAGCTGTCCCTTTCTCCTCGGGACGCCCTGCCTCTATAGGTTTCGCTCTCGTCCCTCTCCCGCCCTGACTCCGTCTGTCCCGCTCACACGGTACCTTGACCTTCCAGCTTAGAGCGCCCCAGGCTCCCAAGGGGCTGTGAGGGCTCACGGGCTCCTGTCAGCCAAGGCCTGGGCATCCAGACCCTAGGTCCCCTTCACCCGCCTGCAGCTCCGGGGGTCCCTCATGCACCTGGGGCAGGCGGATCCTAGTATTACATCTCTTCCCTTTCTAGAAGTGCCCCATTGTGGTGTGTTCAGTCACTAACACTCAACACATCCCGCTGTAACACTCCAGAGTTACAAGATCATCTGCTTGCCTCACACTTTTTCTGGTGCAAGTAACTTGCTGTTCCTGTAACTGACCTTCCTGGAAGGATGGGGACCTGGAATCTGTACTTGCATAAGGGTCCCAGGAGGAAACTCTTCCGAATTAAGCCTTTTGGCATCTATGTGATAAATGGCCTGCTTTGGGCAGGTCATACTTTTGGCAAGCAGTTTTTTTTTTTTTTTTTTTTTCAGTTTCTCTCAATTTAATTGGTTTTATATCTCCATTATCTTGTTATCTTGGTATAAATGCCTCTTAATCAAATATTTGGCAAGTCTTTTCGGTCTGTTTGTAGCACGGTTTCCAGTCTGGGTTGCTTCTCTGTAAAAGCTGTCAACTAGGTATTTCTTCTGAGGTGAAGTTTCCAAATTTATTTTACGTATGACCCGAGTGAATCTAAACTTTCAGAATAGAAAAGTATTTGCAGGGTAAAAGCATCATCTGGGTGTCTAAGAAGAAGCAACCCAGCCTTTCCCTCTACTGTTGGTTCAATAATTTCAAGTGTAAGGAGAGGCTCTGCATGTCTGGTTTCCAGGAGAGAAGGAACTGTGGCAAAAAGTTTCATTCTGCCCTTGCAGTTAAAGGTATAATCTGATTCTTTTTACTGGTATCTGTCATTTGTTGAGAGGGAACCTATTTTACAACCTAGTTAAACTAGACTTCCATTTTGTGTGCAGCCTTGGTAGAAGATTCCTTTTAATTTTCAGAAGCTTGCAATGCTATCCACTCCTTCAACATTTTTGATGTGCAGTTCTTTATTGTTCAAAACTGACACTTTGGTAAACAGCTCATTTCTGCACCTGCCACCTTCCTTTAGTTTAGATTATTTTCTTGTTGGCTGACTGTTTTTAATTGAAGTCTTCAGATCTCCTCCTAAAGCAGAACCTTTGTTTGCTGACAAGTAGAGCAGGGTATGAATGGAGATTAATTGCGTGTCACATACTTCTGTATCAAACTTGCTGTGTCTTAACAATCTCTGTTAGTGCTCGGGTCTTTAGAATATACGGAGGAGTCTGAGATTAAATTTTAAGGAGCTTTGTTGGTTAATATATTTCTTTAAGGCTTTTTTTTTTTAAAGTTTGCAATTAGAGTCTGAATCTGAAGTAGAGAGAAAAATGTGAAAGTGGGATTCAACCAATAATTCTATTGCAAAGTGTTTGAAGAATATGCTTTTGAAAGGTTCATGTAATCATAGCAACATATTGGTCGTAGGTTTTGTTTTTTATGGAACACACTCTCTGGTGTAGACCAGCAGAATTATTCATTGTACTACAAATAATTTGTAGATATTATAAACCCATAATGGCTATCCATTTATCGTCTGTTGCTGTTTGTCTCCCCCCTCACCCCCACACACTTTGTAAGGTTAACTGTTGACAATTAGAAAATATGTAGGTCCTGATCTCTATGTCGTCACTCAGTGGAGGGAGTCACAGGGTGAGAGTGCTGCCACTTTAGTGCTGCCACAGGCCGTGCGGGTGGAGTTTCCACAATGAATTACTACTTTCATAAACCAAGGCATAAGCATTTACACAGTGATTTTAACACTGGCCATCACAGCCCTAACTTAAGCATTTATTTATTTATAACTACATGAGCATAAATGACAGGGGCATTTTTTGACATAATGTGTGTGGTTTGAAAAATAAAATATGCAAAGCATTGTGAAAGGTTTATGCCAAATTTTGCATAATGAAGAAGGGAACAGAAATTCTGAAGGTCTAAAATTAATTTTGTTAAATTTTAAACATTTGAAAATGTTTCATTTGACCAAGAAGCTCCACTTCTAGGAATCTGTGTTACTGAAATTAAAGGACATGAAGTATGTGTACCAGGATCCATAGTAAATGTCCATGAGTTAGGAAAGGTCAGGTGATGGTATGAATGATTATTCATTTTATGGAATATTTTGCAGCCATTAAAAATGTTGTGGTGGATCTGTATATATTGGCTTGGAAAGTGTCCATAACATATTTTTAAGACTAAAAAGCAAGGTACACCGTAGTATATATAATATACCATTTATGTTTGAAAACAGCAACAAAACCCCATATATTATGTATGTTTGTGTAAGCCTAGGAGGGAGTAAGAAAGAACATACACCAAGCTCCTAACATTGGTTTCCTAGGGAGGGGAGTGAGAGAGTGGGGGAGAGATTATTAATTTTATTTCATACATCTTCATGTTGTTTGAACCATGACAATGACCATGTATTACTTTTGTCATAGGAAGAAACAGCCAGGAAGGTTATTTAAAAGGAAAAGGAACAAAAAACGAAAAGAAGCTTAGAGAGGTCAGAGTTCGAAAGGGCCATTAACCAGGGTTGTGATTATGCTTTTCTCTTGGTAGCTCTAAGGGTGTGTGGAAGGTGGGGATTTTTTTTTTTTTTAATGCTTTCTTGGATTTTGGGCAAATATTAAAGCAGTGAGAGGTTTCTAGGGTAACTCAGGAAACATCTTCCTCAGATAGACTTTGTCAAGCTCTCATATACAAATAGTAACTAGTCCATATCAGCAAATAAGTACCTTATAGATAAGTAAAGTGAAGGGCATTTACTGCCTTATTGGAAGGAGGAAATATTCAGGTCTGTTTTCAAATAATCAGGCTTCAGATGTAGAAGTTATCTTTTCCTTTTTGTTTGGTGATAACCACGCTGAAAACAAAAACAATGGAGTGCTGGCAGTTTGCATAATCTTTGTTTCACAGATACAGACATAATCAGTTTCTTCCTTGTCTTTCTAGCCCCACTTTTGAAGTCAGAAGCACAAGAGGCAAGTATGAAGGAAGGAGAATAAATATTTCTTTAGTTCACAATTTGTCTTGTGTGATGGAATGGGGCTTACTGACTTTAATAGCTAATAGGTCGCAACTATCTACAAGGTACCTAAATCCTGCTCAAATATGGATTAGAGACAAAATAACATCCACAACTCCGCTGCATTTAGTAGCAATTGCTGCGTTAACGCTGATTCCAATACGCCTATGGTTACTTATTTTTAAACTTCCTTGGAAAGAAGAAGTCATTCATCATTTCCTTCCAGATTGTTCTCCAGATTTGTATTGGTCGATGTAGCCAACCATAAAATCCTTTTCAACATAGTAAAACTCCAACTCTGTGGAACTTGCAGGAGTGAGTTGTGCTGGATAGCTGAAGATATTATCTTTAAGCACTCTAACTTTTTATTATAAACATTTGTGATCAATTTTTTTCTCAGATGCAATAGGAACTTTTCACACTTCCTCAACCAACCAGTCTGTGTTCAAAGGCACCTCCTCTGAACACTATAACTCAGAGTTTTTATAGCAAATATCATTTATCATACTTCATGGGAATATTGAGTTGTTTAGGGGTTTTTCTGCCATAATTGCCCCTGGACTGCTTTGTGAATGTCTGTTTTACGTTTTAATTTTTGTCATTTTTTTTTTTTTTCCTACTGTTAGACCAGGCCTATCACTTTGCACTGCTCTCAGTGTATCTGTATCCCCAATGCTATTGGGACATCAGATAATTAAGTTCATTGGAATTAAGATATGTGTGAAAGAAAGTATGAAGGGCTCTCTTGATGAACACAGTACCCAAACCGTTAGGCCTGCACTTTGTAACATGTACTGTGGCTGTTCAGAGTCATTTTTACTTAATTTTTGATACTGGGTTGTCTTCTAGATAGGTGATGTTACTGTTCGGTTGAATTCTGAAAGGTATATGACCATACTTCTATTTCTTTTTTGTTAAATTTCTTGGTTATAAGAGCAATAATGCTAATTGTAGAAAATTTAGAAAACACAAGGATATACAGCCACCCATAGTCAAGGATTGTTAAATTTCCATTTATTTTTCAGTTATTATTATTTGTACATACTTTAAAAGTTGTGACATATTGTGTGTATAGTTTTGTATACTGATTTTTCCACTGATAGTTTTTCATTTGCTATGGTCTCCTGAGCATTTTCTTAGATCACTAAGTTCTTTTTTTTCTTTTGAGTGATTTTGAAGTTATACATCCTGGTTTTATTCCACTGATAGTTTTACCTTTATGGGAAAAAAAACCACAAAAACATTTCCCTCTGATTAGCAACGTTAAGAATGAAACAATATCTTCTAGCTCTTTCCTCCTGTATGAAATGTGAAATTGCTGATATGATCTTGAATTTTAGACTCAGAATTATTAATGTTTTATTGTGTATATTAGATTACAATAATTATCTTTTGACATTTGCATAATATCTAAAACCATAGCTATAATAATATTTTTTCCTCCTGTTTAACTTGTTCATTGCTTACTTTTTGTATCATGGCTTTTTCATTCTTGAACTCTTTATCTCTTAGATATTTAGACTTTGCTAGAACAGTAGCCACTGGCCGCATGTGGCTATTTAAATTTAAATTAACTAAAATTAAATAAAACCAAAAGAATCAGTTATGCCATTGCACTAGCTACATTTCAGCTGCTCAGTAGCCACAGTGCCTGCTGTATTGGACAGTGCATAAAACCCTACTAGATGACAATTGAGAATATAATGCTGAGTGAATTTCTCAGGAAGGGTACTTTGATAGTACCCTTACTGAGCCCCTCCAAGTTTGAGTATGTGTCTATCTAGTTTCATACAAACTTAGCTGTGGGCATGAGATTCTAGGGTCACACTCTTTCCCTTTCTTCCCCTTTCTCTCAACTTAACCTCTCGACGTTTTACCCTTATCTTCTGGTCTTCGATTTGGTGGAGGAGAAGTCTGATGCCAGCCTGATATATTTCTTTTATAACCCATTCCTCCCACCTCCTGCCTGGATGTTTAGAGGATATTTTTCTTTGCTCTCAAAAATGTCACTAGATAATTTCAAAGTTTTAGACTTTTTAATAATTTTGACTGGTATGTAGTGAACCCTTTTGATCTAAAGACTCAGGTCTTTAACTTGAGAAAGTTTTTTCTATTGTCATTGCTTCTACTCCATCTCTTTTATTCTGTCAAACTAGGATTTATATTATAAATATATTAGGCCCCTGATCTATTCTCTGTGTTTCATCTCTTTTATTGTCTCATCCGTCAGTGACTTCATTAGAGTTTTAAATTCAGCATTTATTTATTTTTAAAAAATTTCCATGTGTTCTTTCCTCATCACTCATTGTTTCATTTTCATTACATCTGTAAATCTGGCTTATAGGCATAATGACTTTTTGAATGTTGTTGAAAATATGATTAGAAATTTTCTAAACATTTCTGTTCTTTAATAATAAATCTACTTCAGAGGGAGACATTTTCTCTAGTTCTTCAAGATATAGTTTTCTTTTTGAACTTTGTTTTCTCATAGGTCCTGTATATTTTTTTTGTGATAAGTTTGCCTAGGTTCAAATCCTGACTCTGCCACTTTCTTACTAGTATTTAACTTTGGGTCTTAGCTGTAAAATGGGGATAATAATAGTACCTATCTCATAAAATTTATATGAGGAATAAAGGACTAATATTTGAAAAGAACTTAGAATAATATCTAGAATGTATTACACACCATATGTTTGGTAAATAAAATTAAATTTTTTTTTTTCTTTGAGGAAGTCCTATTGATCTCTCCTCTTGCAGCTGCCTCTCCACAGGAAAACTCCTAGGCATGGCCTTTTTTTAAAAAAAAATAAATTTATTTATTTTATTTATTTATTTTTGGCTGCACTTGGGCTCAGTAGTTGGGCTCTAGAGTGCAGGCTTCAGTAGTTGTGGTGCACAGGCTTAGTTGCTCAGTGGCATGTGGGATCTTCCTGGACCAGGGATCGAACCCATGTCCCCTGTATTGGCAGGCGGATTCTTAACCACTGCACCACCAGGGAAGTCCCTAGGCATGGCCTTTTGCTTGGGTTGGTGGTTCAACCTTGCTACTCCAAATTAGGGGAGGTTTGTAGGGGTTCTTTCAGGATCTTCTTCATTTCCTTCCTTCCTTAGATCAGAGTCCAGTGATATTTCTATGAGAAACTTTTTGGAGAAAAGAGAGAGGAAGTTAGCTTCCCTGCTAACTTAAGAAAGACATGTGTTCCTTACCTTGTTATAGAATGCTTTGTATGTGTGTGTATTTGTGTAAAAATAGTATTTTTGTACTACTTGTCAGTTGAAAAAAAATGAAAGGTTTAATCTTGCCCTTCTCCCTTTCTGTTTTTATAAACAGAACTATTTTTTTAATTGGTAGAAATATTTTAGTTTCATTGTGGGTATAGCCTAGATGTTAACTGGGCTGCCCAGGCCTTTTGAACTCTAGGCAAGATCTACTCCCCATTGTGGAAGCCCATACATCTCCTCAAGATCTGGGTAATTCTCAAAGGGCATGCATTCTCAAGGTTACTTTTGCTTCCAGGGTCCCCTCCTTCCATGTGTGCTTTCTGTAGGCCTAAACTAGCGGTTCCCAAGTGGGGTGATTTTGTCCCATGGGGGCATTTGGCAACACGTGGAGACATTTTTTGTTGTCACAGCTGGGGAGGGTACTATTGGCACCTAATGGGTAGAGGCCAGGGATGCTGCTCAGCTTCCTACAATGCATAGGATAGGCTCCACAACAAAGAATTATCCAGCCCCAAATGTCATTAGTGCCAAGGCTGAGAAACCATGGCCTTGACTTATATCCTTGCCATCAATTTCCACAAAGACCTACCCACATGAAGTCCCTGTGAGTGCAGAAGACATCACTGGAGAGTCAGAGGGTGCAGGGAGAGGGAGGAAGGGTTTCCACTGCAGTAATGCAAACGATTTCAAATTGAATATTAGGCATTCCTATTCCTAAACCCCCTTTTCCCACTCCAGTCATCAGACAGTGCCCTCTGGCCTTTCACCTGATGCAGTTCTCAGCCTTATGCTTTCTCACTGGCACTTTCTCCCTTTATCCTATCTGGAGCAAAACAAAAAAAAAATTTTTTTTCCCTTGCTGCATGGAAAGGCAGTTTAGCTATCTGTTTAGTGGTTTAGGTTCCCACCAACACCCACACATGGAGAAGCAAATTACTTTGCCAAACCATGGCGATTCTCTTCCTAAGAGGAATTCTAGTGCAAGCTATTAAGATAATAACATTTTTATCTCATTATATAAGTGTAATACTTAAACAATTTTTAATCATTTTAAATACAGGAAAAATAAGATAAGTTTCAAGTTTTACCATCATCTGAGAATCTTAACATATTGACATAACTATTATAGATCTAATTTTTTCACATTATAAACCATTATACTGTACAGAAATCCTATAATTTCTGCTACATTTATTCATATTTATTTCCCCTGTGTTTCCAAGTTCATTGCTTGCTTTTCCAGTTTGTCAGTGCTGCATTATAGGTTAGGTGATTATAACAGATGGCTTTTCAGGTTTGGAGTCTTTGAGTTCCACTGTTTAATTTTACTATCCAGCTTTTACATGGAACATAGGACAGATGTGGGCTTAGAAACAGAGTGGTCTTAGCATCCAGAGAGCATGATTTCCTGAAAGCTTTTGGCTTTGATAAAATCATTTATGACTTACTTAAATTCTCATCTATGGTCTCCTCCTAACATTGTTGATATTCTAATATTAGTATGTTATAGGGAAATAAAATTTTTATTCACATAATAGGAGCTTTACTAAAATGTATCCAGTGGCACATATTTATACATACTTAAACCAATATAGTAGTTGAGTTGGAATTAATTAAGGTACTGTATATTATAAATCAAGTATGAGAAGTATCCTGGATACTTAAAAAGCTACAGAAAATCTCTCTTAACTGCATTGTAATAAACATCCTTAAAATCACTCTCTCTTTAAAGTAAATTTTCCTTTTTGATAACTCTTTGTGTGAGCCTCTTCATGCATCGATTCCTCCCTCTCTTTCTTTCTTCCTTCCTTCCCAGTACTTTATTAAGGTATGATTTACGTACATAAAATGCACTAATGTTAAGTGTTACAACTGGATGACTTTCATGTATGTATGACTGTGTGACTGTGTGACTACAACCCACATCAAGATATAAACATTTCCATCTCCCTAGAAAGTTTCCTTTCCAGTTCTGGAACTTCATAGATCAGTATGATCTCTTTTGTGTCTGTCCTCAGCATAATGTTTTTGAGAGTTATCCATGTTGTTCTGTGTATCAGATTTATCTTATCCTTTTGCTAAGTAGTATTCCATTGTGTGAATATTCCACAGTCTGTTTATCCATTCTTCTTCTGATGAACATTGAGTTGTTCAGTTTTGGGTTATTATGAATATAGCTGCTATGAGCATTCTTGTATAACTTGTTTTGTTACATAAACACTCATTTCTCCTGGATAAATATCTAGGAGTGGAATTACTTGGTTGTAGGGTATGAATACATTTAATTTTATTGGAAACTCCAGTTTCCCAAAGTGATTGTACCTATTTTACAATCCCACCAACAGTGTATGAAAATTCCAAGTGCTCCATTTCCTCACCAACACTTGATGTTGTGGTCTTTTTATTTTTAGATATTCTGGTAGATGTTATGGTCCATGTATTTTTTTAATTACAAAAATAACTTATGGATACATTTTTATTGTAGAATATTTTCACAGCATACAAGTATATAGACTACTTGACCTAGCCACAGCAAATCAGACAAGAAAAAGAAATAAAAGGTATCCAAGCTGGAAGGGAAGAGGTAAAATTGTCATTATATGCAGATGACATGATACTCTATAGAGAAGACCCTAAAGACTCCACACAAAAACTATTAGAACTGATAAATGAATTCAGCAAGGTAGCAGGTTACAAGATTAATATACAGAAATCTGTTGAATTTTTTTTACACTAACAATGAAATATAAGAAAGAGAAAGTGAAAAAACAATCCCATTTAAAATTGTGTCCAAAAAATACTTAGGAATAAACCTAACCAAGGAGGTGAAAGACCTATATGCAGAGAACTATAAAACAGTGATAAAAGAAATTGAAAATGATTCAAAGAAATGGAAAGATAGCCCATGCTCTTTGATTGGAAGAATTAATATTGTTAAAATGGCCATACTACCCAAAGCAACATACAGATTTAATGTGATCCCTATCAAACTACCCATGACATTTTTCACACAACTAGAACAAATAATCTTAAACTTTTTATGGAACCACAAAAGACCCAGAATTTCCAAAGCAATCCTGAGGAAAAAGAACAAAGCTGGAGGCATAACCCTCCCAGGCTTCAGACAATATTCAAAGCTACAGTAATCAAAACAGCATGGTAGGGCTTCCCTGGTGGCGCAGTGGTTAAGAATCTGCCTGCCCTCCCTCGGCCTTACTCCAGGGGCTTTTGCTGTAAAGCACCTGGCATTGCCAGAGGGTACATGAACGAGCACGCATCCCTCCCCAGGGAGACTGCTGTCCTGTGGTGCCCACTCGTGGAGCTGACAGTACAGGTCAGGTGGGGTCGGACACTTTCCTGTCTGTACCTGCTGACTGACGACGCTTAAACAGGGTAGAGGCATTGGCAACCAGTAAGCGAGAGATGCCACACATGCCCAGAAGAGCCAGAATAAAATGCTAAAGTCCGGTGCAACTGGAACATGGAGCTCATGTCAAAAGAAACACAAACCGAACAGTTTTGTTACGAAATAATTTCTAACTGATAAGTACCAGAACACGTCAGAGGTTTCCTGTTGTTTGGCAGGAATGCTAACTCGGGGTTTTATTTCGCCTCAGAAGAAAAAAAAAAGAATCTGCCTGCCAATGCAGCGGACACGGGTTTGAGCCCTGGTCCCAGAAGATCCCACATGCTGTGGAGCAACTAAGCCTGTGCGCCACAACTACTGAGCCTGTGCTGTAGAGCCCACAAGCCACAACTACTCAGCCCGCGTGCC
>NC_041227.1:114022447-114043453 GCF_002837175.3 Physeter macrocephalus
CGCCACAACTACTTAGCCTGTGCTCTAGAGCCCACAAGCCACAACTACTCAGCCCGCGTGCCACAACTACTGAAGCCTGTGCGTCTAGAACCTGTGCTCTGCAATAAGAGAAGCCACCGCAACGAGAAGCCCACGCACCACAAAGAAGAGTAGCCCCCACTCGCCGCAACTAGAGAAAGCCTGCATGCAGCAGCAAAGACCCAACACAGCCAAAAATAAATAAATGAATAAAATAAATTTATTTTTAAAAAACCCAGCATGGTATTGGCACAAAAAGCGACATACAGATCAATGGAACAGAATAGAGAGCTGAGAAATAAACACATGCTTCAGGTCAATTAATCTTTGACAAAGGAAGCAAGCATATACAATGGAGAAAAGACAGCCTCTTCAGCAACTGGTGTTGGGAGAGCTGGACAGCCTCATGTAAATCAGTAACGTACATTAGAACACTCCCTCACATCATACACAAAAATAAACTCAAAATGGCTTAAAGACTTAAATATAAGACATGACATCATAGGACGCCTAGAAGAGAATACAGGCAAAACATTCTCTGACATAAATCGTAGCAGTGTTTTCTTAGATCAGTCTCCCAAGGCAATAGAAATAAAAGCAAAAGTAAACAAATGGGTCCTAATCAAACTTATAAGCATTTGCACAGCAAAGGAAACCATAAATGAAACAAAACAAAACAAAAAGCCTAACAGAATGGGAAAAAATATTTGCAAACTGTGGGACCAAAAAGGGCTTAATTTCCAAAATATACAAACAGCTTATACAACTCAATATGAAAAAAACAACTCAATCGAAAAATGGACAGAAGAACTAAATAGACATTTCTACAAAGAAGGCAACCAGATGGGCAACAGGCGCATGAAAAGATGCTCAACATCGCTAATTATTAGAGAAATGCAAATCAAAACTACAACGAGGTATCACCTCACACCAGTCAGAATGGCCATCATCAAAAAGTCTACAAATCATAAATACTGGAGAGGGTGTGGAGAAAAGGGAATCCTCCTATACTGTTGGTGGGAATGTAAATTGGTGCAGCCACTATGGAAAACAGTATGGAGGTTCCTTAAAAAACTAAAAATAAAACTACCATATGATCCAGCAATCGCACTCTTGGGCATATATCTGGAAAAGACGAAAACTCTAATTTGAAAAGATATATGCACCCCAGTGTTCATAGCAACACTATTTACAATAGCCAAGAGATGGAAGCAACCTAAGTGTCCATCAACAGACGAATGGATAAAGATGTGACACACACAGACACACACAATGGAATATTACTCATCCATAAAAGGAATGAAATATTGCAATTTGCAGCAACATGGATGGGCCTAGAGATTACTGTATTAAGTGAAGTAAGTCAGAGAAAGACAAATATATCCCTTATATGTGGAATCTAAAAAAATAATACAAATGGACTTATTTACAAAACAGGAACAGACTCACAGACATAGGAAACAAACTTATGGTTACCAAAGGAGAAGGTGGGGTGGTGTAAATTAGGAGTATGGTGTTAACAGATATGCACCACTATATATAAAATAGATAAGCAAGGATTTACTCTATAGCACAGGGAGCTGTATTCAATATCTTGTAATAACCTATAATGGAAAATAATCTGAAAAGAGTATATATATATATATCTGAATCACTTTGCTGTATACCTGAAGCTAACACAATATTGTAAATCAACTATAGTTCAATGAAAAAAAAAAAATAAGTATATAGACTACTTGGTTTTTTTAACATAGCACCATTGGATACCTTTCCATATGAATCTATGTATATATTCATATATATATATATTTTTAAGCTGCTGCACAGTATTTTAAAATTTTGTAACTCTTCACCTATTGAAGGATGTTTAGATCGTTTCCAGACGTTTTTGTATTTCCACAGTGCTGTAGAGAACATATCTGCATCTTCGTGTACATGTGCAAATACTTCTGTAGGATAGATTCTTAGACTCTCAAATGGAAGATTGCAGAAGTGTTAATCCTAGATTTGCGGACTGGCCAGTAGTTAAAACTTAATCCAAAGTACTATCTGTGTTTTCGTTCCTGGTTTTTGTTTTCTCTGTGCTGTGAGTATATAGGTATTGTCATTTTTTTCCCCTTCAGGAGGTAAGAGAATGAAAAATATAAACACCACACATTTCTTGGGTCATGGGGCAGAAACAATCAGCAGGTTGAAGCAAACCACAACCAGAACATGCTGACAGTTTCTCTATTGTATGCTGACAACTTCCTGCAAGCCAAAACAAAGCTGGTGGGTATGATTTTAGCCTTGCCAATAAGTTTTACCTCTTAACAAAAAGCAAAATATATATGCCTTAAGGATTAAAACTAATTGCCAGATCGAAAATTTAATGCAAGGTTTAAAACAAGTTCTAAGCAAACTAAAAGTCATTTTTCCCCCCCATGATACTTTTATTTAATTGGTGTGAAAATAGGCAAGACAAGGTTTCTATGAAGTCTTCCATCGTTAGAATAGAAAAATTAACACTAAAGTTTCAGAGGTTTGATTTTAGTGAGATATTTAAGTCACTGCAGAAATACTAATGGTCGGATACCTTCAGCATATTTGTAACAAGGAATCAGAAATTATTATTTTTCGTTTGTTTCTACCAGAAGCTGTCAATGAGACTTTGTGGAAGTTGGATCAGCAACCAGGCTGTTTTTTTTCTGTAAAATAGCAATATGTTACATAAAGGGATAGTTATGACATTTAATTAAATACCCAGACAAATAGAATACTCAGGCATCTAGAATGAAATGTGGCCTTATGTTACTTCCAAGGTAGAGATTGTTTTGGTTTGGTGGGCATGATTTGCTAGGCATGGCAAAGTGGGTGGGCATAGTCTGTTACTGGAAAGGATGTCTTACTTTTAGCAGCTCACTCAAGGAAGTCCCGAGGATGATGCAGATCTTTACTCCCTGCCTACCGCATCAATCCAAGCAAAGGACTCCTGGGATGGGTCCCTGAGAGGAGTCCCTCCTCCCTTTGATATCCCCTTCTCTTCTCCACAGTCTCAACAAACATTTTCTCCACCCCTCCTTTCTCAATACAGGCTCCCATCTCCATCCTAGAGGGGTGATGTCTCATCTTTAAGGCTTTTACTCCTTCAAAGTGTTCAGAGTGAAGCATCTATAAGATAAATTAAACATTTTGATTAGAAAAAAAACACTAGGTATCATTGAAAATTTAAGAGATGAGGCTGAAGTAGTATCCTGCTCCTATAATTTTTTTAAAAATAGTGAATAGATTATTTTCTAACGTTTACTTAGGTATTTTCTTTTAGACCCCTTTTTTTATGGGAAAAAGAACCATGTTCTTTAGGTTGATTTCCAGGCCAGCCCATTTAAAAAAACTATTTTGTGTCCCTCTTTGTTAGTGGGAACACACCCTTTATCCCCTGTTCCCTAACTCCAAGCTCTGATGTTGGTGTTTTGACTGGGGAGTGACTCCAATGGGCAGGTCTGGGAAAGGTATGAGGAGCTGGGTGGGAGCTAGGTTGGGGTTCCCAGGATTAGGGAGGAGACTATTTAATGAGCCAGAATGAGAGCAGGAATGGGCCTCACCTAGTGGGGAGGTGAGAGCCAGTGCAGGGACCCAGAGCAAAAGGAGAACAGAATTTCCTCTCCTCATCTCCCTCTCTTCCTCTCCTGTCTCCTTACTTCCGACCCCATCTCCCATTGAGAGCGTGGCTGCCAACAGGCTTGGACATGCTATGATAAGAGGAGGGGACTATGAGATGGGGTGAGGAGTGATGATGGAAGTCAGCAGAAGGTTGTTGAAGTATAATGACTATCAAAGCAGCAGCAGTGAGAGAATGGATATTTCTGTGATTGTGCCCAGCCAGGACAACCATTCACATTTAAAAAGTATTTGCAAGTACTTGGGGACTTTAAAAAAAAAATCTAAATAGAGGGTCTGAAATACTGCCCAGCATTAAACTTAATAGAATTAATTTGGTGAGTCATTTTAGCCTATGCCAACACATTTTTTTTTTTTTTTTTGCGGTACGCGGGCCTCTCACTGTTGTGGCCTCTCCCGTTGTGGAACACAGGCTCCGGACGCACAGGCTCAGCGGCCGTGGCTCACGGGCCCAGCCGCTCCGCTGCATGTGGGATCCTCCCAGACCGGGGCATGAACCCGTGTCCCCTGCATCGGCAGGTGGACTCTCAACCACTGCGCCACCAGGGAAGCCGTATGCCAGCACTTTTTGCATGTAGACAAAAATCTCAAATATTTTCTTGGGTATAATGCCAATATAGGCAGAAATTTATGGCACCTCTTTTCAGAAATGTGAGCTCTGCTTTAGTAGTTCAAATACTTTTGCAAAATATCCCCTCTAGGAACACTTGGGTTTTTGGTTGGTGGAATTGTTTTCAGCAACATTTGGCCATTCATCCTGCCTTTAAATAGAAGATTGATTGAAGCAAACTTTTGAGTTTTAGAAACAATATATCAACAAAAAAATTTGTAACTGTTAAAGAACACCAACTTAAATATTTTGTTCTTTCTGTGTATTAGGAGCATTACTTAGAAAACAGATGGAGGCAACCTTTATTTTTCACTAGTTTGAAAAATGTGACACATAGGATGTCATTCTTCTCCAAATAGAAGAGTAGCCTCATAAATGGACAAGGTCAGAGGTTTGGGAGAATGTCAGAGACTTTCACCAGTCTACAGAACCTAGAGATCTTGGGTGCATCCTGTCAAGTCAGAATCTTTTCATCTGGCCTTAGGCTGTGCAGTGGTTTCTCCCAGGGATGTGATGATTATATCATGTCTGCAGCGTTCCACATACCCTCTGTCCCCTTGTCCTTCTTTGTTTTCTTTTTCTATCTTCTTTTCCTACTCTGGTTTGCTGGAATAGATATCCATAAGTTGCATGGAAGCTGAGGGAATCTATGTTTTAGGGAAGCTGTGAATTATAATAGGAAGATGCATCTTTGCCAGAGCTGTTTACCTTTTAAACATGAGACTTAAAATCGTTGTATATTACTTTTAGTACAAAATACTGTATATTGCTACAAGCTTGCCTTCCAGAATAATCTTTCATCACTGTCCTCTCACCCCTAACCTTTATGTTCTGCACTCTAAGTTAGAACTCTTTCAGTCTCTCCAAATGAAGTAAGATCTATCACCTCAGGACCTTTGAACATAATATTTCCATGCTTATGCCATTCTTTTCCTCATTCTACCACCTCCTCCCCATCCCCAACATACATACTTGACCTACTAATCTGTGGGTTTCAGATGAAAGGTCAGGTGTCTGAGAGATCTCCCCTGACTTACTTCCCTCTAGACTAGTTGCATCTACTCTAGGCCTGTGCCCCCCTCACTTTTCTTGTTATAACTCAGATCACAATTTATTCTAATTGTCTATTTAAGTCTTTATTCTTTGGTAGACTGTAAACTTTTAGCTTAGATCTATCTTGTTCACTTTTTCAGTATTTAGCATGTAATAAGTGCTCAATAAATATTTGTTAAAGAATAAAGGCATTCAGAAAAAAGTGGCATTGTTTATGGTATGTTTCTGATTTTGTCTTTTCTCTTTGGTGTGAATCATAATCACAAGTAAACATAATCAAGTATTATGTGTAGTGAGTGCTGTGATGTCAGAGGCACCTCAGGAGTGTTCTTACTCAGTTAGTGGTGTTTTTCACTCTGGGTTTTGCAGTTGCAGTAGCCTAAGGCATCCTGATGTGATAGGACATGATGTTTATATTAAAGGAGTTCTTGTTTGTACAAGGCTGATTGCTTAATGGAAAACCCACCCAGAGAGAGTGGTAAGCTTGGTTAAATACAGGAGGTGAAAATCTCTTCCTTGTTCAGTGGTGAGTAATGTGTTTCTGAGCAGGGTTGCTCAGGCACCTTCAGGTCATAATCACTATAAGTAGCATCATCTTGCAAATTGAAAGGCAAATGTATTATATGTTGGTCTGTAATTTTCTTTCCTTAATATCTGTATCAAGTGTTGATATCAGGGTTATGCTGGCTTCATAAAATGAGTTGGGAAGTGTATAAAATACTAGATGTATAATCCCTCCTATAGCTCTTGCTTTTGACTTATTTATGTTTTCATGATTATAAATTTGTTCAACTAGTGAGTTGTGGGAATATTTTTAGATCAGGTTTTAAAAAAAATGATGAGACAGATGGAAGAGATTGTCTTTGTGTCATTTTATTCCCCTGAGTAGATGACACTTGCAGGTGAAGGAACAAGTACTTAAATTAACAAGTGGCCCTCTAAAGTGTTTTGAAATGAAGCCTTCAAAAAAGTAATTTAAAGTGAAACTTAAAAAGTAAAGTCATAGGGGCTTCCCTGGTGGCGCAGTGGTTGAGAGTCCACCTGCCGATGCAGGGCTTCGTGCCCCGGTCCGGGAAGATCCCATATGCCGCGGAGTGGCTAGGCCCGTGAGCCATGGCCGCTGAGCCTGCGCGTCCGGAGCCTGTGCTCCGCAACGGGAGAGGCCACAACAGTGAGAGGCCCACGTACCGCAAAAAAAGAAAAAAAAAAAAAAGTAAAGTCATAATAAAATATCAAATTATCAAATATCCCCCCAATGAGTTGGGGGATAATTATATCCTGTTGATTCCGTTTTAGCAGTTTTAGTATATACAAATATAATTACATGGGATATTTTACTTATAAGCATTTAGTAAGGAGAGTAGAAGTTCAAAATAATATATATATATCTACATTTATCATCTATAGGCATGAAGTATTCATTTTAACCATCCATCCCTCACAGGGTCTCTATTCCCCACTTTCTGTCGGCTTGGGTGGCCTCCTTTCCTATTCCCAGCTATGAACTAGCACAACCCACTACCACTGAGTGAAATGAAAAGGAGGGAGAAAAATTAAAATCTGTCTATCCAAGCTAAGAGTAGTATTACATTATGCTTGCATAGTGATTTTAATTTTGCTTATTTTTTAATATTCTAAAACACATATTTTAGAACATTTAGAAAATATAGAAAAGTATGAAGATAAAAATGGCTTGTAATTCCACTACCTAGAGATGACCATTGTTAATATTTTGGTGTTTATCACAGTACCTGACTGACCTATAGAAGGGACTCAATAAAGATTGGGTTAATGAATGAATTTAACCCAGTCCCTCCCCCCTTCTTCTGGTAAAATGTGAAGATTATATCATATACCACTTAAAAAAATTAATAGACTAGTTTTTAGAATAGCTTTAGATTTACAGAAAAATTGAGCGGGTAGTACAGAGTTCTCCTATTCACCTTCCCCCCAGTTTCCTCCATTATTAACATTTCACATTACTATGATACATTTATTACAATTAATGAACCAATATTGATATGTTATTGACTAAGTCTGTAGTTTATCCCCATTTTCCTTAGATTTTACCTAATGTCCTTTCTCTTTTCCAGAATCCTATCCAGGATACCTCATTTAATTTATTTCTTTAGACTCCTCTTCTCTGCAACTCTTTCTCAAACTTTCCTTGTTTTTGATGACCTTGAGAGTTTTGAGGAGTACTGGTCAAGTATACTGTAGAACGCCCTATATTAGAATTTGTCTGATGTTTTTCTCATCATTAGACTAGGGCTACAGGTTTTTGGAAAGGAGATCACAGAAGTAAAGTGCCATTCTCATCAAATGTCGAGGGTACATACTATCAACATGATTTATGACTGTTGATGTTGACTTTGATCACCTGGCTGATATAGTTATTGTCAGGTTTCTCCACTGTCAAGTTACTCTTTATTTCCCCTTTCAATACTGTACTCTTCGGAAGGAAGTCTCCATGTGCAATCTACACTTAAGTGTTGGGAGTTATGCTCCTTCTTCAAGGTGGAGTATCTATATAACTTATTTGGAATTCTTCTGCACTGGAGATTTGTGTTTTCTCCCCCCATGTATTAATGTATTCAGTTACTTATTTATATCATTGTGGACTCATGAATACTTATACTTTGAGTTATAATCCAATGTTACATAACTTTGTTGCTCAAATTGTTCTAGCTTTGGCCATTGGGCACTCTTTTACTTGGCTCCTGGGCTCCTTTTGACATGCCCCGTGAAGTGTGTGTGTGTGTGTGTGTGTGTGTGTGTGTGTGTGTGTGTGTGTGTGTTTGGGGCACTTCCTTACTTTCTGGCACTATAAGATGCTCCAGGGTCATCTTGTATGTGTCCTGCCCCAGTCCTAAAATCAGCCATCTCTCAAAAAAGCGTTGGTTCCTTTTATTGAAGATTGGTATTAGAAATCAATATCTGGGTAGTAGGTGTGCTCATTGTCACTGGGATGTTGTTTCTTTTAGGCCTTCTCAGCTGACAAAGCAAAGAAATATATGTGTGCAAGGTAACCCCACATATAAATATATCTATAAGCAATTTCTATACATAACCATCTGTATCTATACAAAGTTAAACATGAGTTCTTATTGATGTTTTCAACTCTTAATTCATTTTAGACTCCTTACTATTCTTTTTTTAAATTGAGCTCACATTGTTTTATAACATTATATAAGTTTCATTTGTACAACATTATATTTCTACTTCTGTATACATTATAATATGCTCACCACCAAAAATTTAGTTTCTATCTGTCATGTACAGTTGACCCCCTTTTACCCATTTCACTGCCCCCCAATAACCAATACTCTGTTCTCTGTATCTACGTGTTTGTTCTTTTTGGTCTGTTTTGTTCATTTATTTTATTTGTTTGTTTTTTATATTTCACATATGAGTGAAATCATACAGTATTTGTCTTTCTCCCTCTGACTTATTTCGCTTAGCATAATACCCTCAAGGCCCATCCATGTTGTGACAAATGGCAAGATTTCATCATTTTATAGCTGAATGGTAATATATTGTATTTATATATACCACATCTTCCTTATCCATTCATGTGCTGATGGCTGTTTCCATATCTTAGCTATTGTAAAAAATGCTGTGCTGAATATAGAGGTACATATATCTTTTTGAATTAGTGTGTTTGTCTTCTTTGGATAAATACCCAGAAGTGGAACAGCTGGATCATATAGTAGTTTAATTCTTAATTTTTTGAGGAATCTCCATACTGTTTTCCATAGTGGCTGCACCAATTTACACTCCTACCAACAGTGCATGAGGTTCCTTTTTCTCCACATCTCCTCCAGCACTTATTACTTCTTACCTTTTTGATAATAGTTATTCTAAGGGGTGTGAGGTGATATCTCATTGTGGTGTTGATTTGCATTTCCCTAATAATGATGTTGAACATCTTTTCTTGTGTCCATTGGCCATCTGTATGTCTTCTTTGGAAAAATGTCTATTCAGCTCTTCTTCTTAATATTCTTGCTGCTTGCTCCTATCTTTTCCACTCCAACACTAAGAAACTTGGCTCCCACCATTCATCATCCATTTATTGTCTGATTAGAGTATACATGTATAGCAGTATAAGAATTGATAACCCCTACACCCATTGGAAACAACTTTATTGACTAGGGTCCAGTATTCACGTGCAGTTCCTTTTGCCTTTGGTCTTATAGACTACCCATTTCCAGTGTTACTTAGGTCAGTGCCTTTCCCCCATTTCTTCAGCGAGTTTAATTCATATATTTGTAATCAGTTAGATTATGTTGTTACAGTCTGCATTTTTTCCTGAGATTCCCCAACCTGCTAAATGATTTTTTGAAATTTGCAGACATTAAGGCTCATTCTTTGTGTTGTAAAGTCCTATAGGTTTTGATAATTACATAAAGCCATGTGTCAACCATTATTAAAGTATCATACAGTATAGTTTCACTGCCCTAAAAGCCTCCTGTGCTTTACCTATTCATCCCTCCCTGACTCCTCTTGAACCCCTGATCGTTTTATAGTGTTGCCTTTTCCAGAATGCTATGTAGGTAGAATCATACATATGTAGCCTCTTCAGATTGGCTTCTTTCACATAGTGATATGCATTTAAACTTCCCCCATGTTTTTTCATGGCTTGAGAGCTCATTTCTTGTTAGCACTGAATAGTATTCCACTGTTTGTATGTACCACAATTTATTTATCCACTCACCTACTGAAGGACACTTTGGTTGCTTCCAAAATTTTAGCAAGTATAAATAAAGCTGCTATAAACATTTATGTGCAGATTTTTGTGTGGACATGTTTTCAGCTCAACTGGGTGAATACTCAGGAGTGTGATTGCTGGATCTTATGATAAGACTATGTTTAGCTTTGGAAGAAACGAAACCATCTTCCAAAGTGGCTATACCATTTTACATTCCCATCAGCAATTAATGAGAGTTCTGGTTGCTCTACATCCTTGCCAGCCATCGGTATTGTCAATTTTAAAAAATTTATCCATTCTAATAGTTACATAGTGATATCGCATTGTTGTTTTAATTTTCAATTCCCTAATGACATATGATGCTGAGTGTCTTTTCATAAGCTTATTTGTCATCTGTGTATCTTCTTTGGTGAGAAGGTACACAGATGACAAATGCACATCTTATGTCCATTTTAAAATTGGGTTGTTTGTTTTCTTATTGTTGAGTTTTAAATGTTCTTTGAATGTTTTGGATATAAGTCCTTTATTAGATATGTGTTTTGTAAAGATTTTCTACCAGTCTGTGGCTTGTCTTTTCATTCTCTTAACACTGTCTTTTGCAGAACAGAAGTTTTCCATTTTAATGAAGCCTAAATTATTTCTTTCATTCATCATGCTTTTGGTCTTGTAACTAAAAACTCATTGCCAAACCCAAGGTCACCTACATTTTCTCCTGTGTTATCTTCTAAGGTTTTATAGTTTTGCGTTTTACATTTAGGTCTATGATCCACTCTGAGGTAATTTTTGTGAAAAGTTAGAGCTGTGCCTTTTTTTTTTTTTTTTTCATTTGGATATTTAGTTGGCACAGAACAATTTGTTAAAAAGACTATCCTCGGGCTTCCCTGGTGGCGCAGTGGTTGAGAGTCCGCTTGCCGATGCAGGGGACACGGGTTTGTGCCCCAGTCCGGGAAGATCCCACATGCCGCGCAGCGGCTGGGCCCGTGAGCCATGGCCGCTGAGCCTGCGCGTCCGGAGCCTGTGCTCCGCAACGGGAGAGGCCACAACAGTGAGAGGCCCGCGTACCGCAAAAAAAAAAAGAAAAAAAAAAAAAGGCTATCCTCTCTCCACTGAATTGCCTTTATATCTTTGTCAAAGATCAGTTGACTGTGTTTGTGTGAGGCTATTTCTGTGTTCTCTGTTCTGTTCCATTGATCTGTGTCTGTTCTTCCAACAATACTACTCTATCTTGATCACTGTAGCATAGTAAGTCTTTAAGTTGAGTAATGTCAATCCTTCAGCATTCCTCCTTCTTTCTCGTCCTGTCATCCTCCCTCTACTCTTCCTCCTCCTCCTCCCCCCCTTCCTCTTCCTTTTCTTCTTCTTCTTCCTCTTCTCCTTCTCCTTTTCGTTCAGTATTGTGTTAAAAATATGCTGTGAGAATTTTTGAATTCCTTAAATTTTCTTCATGAATATTATTTTTAATTGGTTATATAATATTTCATTATATGATCTATGATATAACCAATAACCAGGGTTTAGTGGAAAAACTTCAGAACATTTGATATCTCATTTTTGTAAATGAAAATAAAAAGGTTTTGTTAGCACAGAATAAAAACTGAAAGAGTTAAGAGTTCCCTGGTGGTCCAGTGATTAGGACTCCATGCTTCCACTGCAGGGGGCACGGGTGCGATCCCTGGTCAGGGAATTAAGATCCCGCATGCTGCCTGGCGTGGCCAAAAAACAAAAAACAAAAACCTGAAAGAGGATGGGATTGCAAATTTTGTTCCTTATATCAACTTCTTTATTTGCCAATGTTTCTACGGTGAGTAACAGTGCCTTTTTTATTAGAGGGAAAGGTAAATATGTTTTTGTTTGTTTTCTAAAGTGTGAGAAATATCTTTTTTTCCTTTTCCCCTCTCAATCTGATATTGGTAATATGGGTTTTCTCTTTTTTCCTTTTATGAATCTTGATAAAACCTTTAGGGACTTATCAAATTTATTGGTCTTTTAAAAGAACCAACCAATGATTTTTCTGCTCTCTATTTAATTGATTTCCATTCTTATCTTTATTATTTTCTTTTTCCTGCTTGGAGTTTAATTTGTTCTTCTTTTTCTAGATTCTTAAGATGAAAACTTAGATCATTGATTTTAATCCTTTCTTCTTTTCTACCATAAGCATTTAAAGCTGTATGTTTCCCTTAAGTGTGGATTTAACTGCATCCTACAAATTTGAATGTGTTGTATTTTATCATCATTCAGTTTATTCAAAGAAGAGTATTTCCTCTTTGATTTATGTTACTTCGAATTGAGGCTTTTTAGTTATCTCATTGTTATTGATTTCTAACTTATTTTATGGTCAGAGAATATACTCTAAGATTTTAGACTTTTGGTGTTTATAAGACTTATTTTATGGACTAGAATAAGATATATCTTGGTGAACATTTCATATGCACTTTAAAAAAAGTGTATTCTGTAGTTGTTAGATGTAGCATTCTATGAATGTCAATTAGATCAAAGTTGTTGATAGTATTGTTCAGGTCCTCTATCTCTTTGCTGATTATTTGTCTAGTTGTTCTATTAGTTTCTGAAACAGGGTAGTAAAATCCCCAACTGTGATTGTAGATATGTCTTTTTCTTACTTTAGTTGCATTGGAATTTGCTTCAAGTATTTTGTAGCTATTTTATTATGGGCATACACTTTATAATTGTTCTGTCTTCCTGATGACTTGGCCCTTTTATCATTATGAAATATCCCTCTTTATCTCTTGTAATACTCCATGTACTGAAGTCTACTTTGTCTTACATTAGTATACCCATTCCATCTTCCTTATGCTTTTTACTCTTTGCATACTGTATAATTTCCATTCTTTTTTTTCAGCCTATCTGTGTCTTTATATTTAAAGTGTGTCTCCTGTAGATTACTTTGAACAATTATATGCCAACAAAATGGGCAACCTAGAAGAAACGGACAAATTCCTAGAAATGTACAATCTCTCAAGACTGAATCAGGAAGAAATACAAAACATGAATTGAATCAGTAATTGAATCAGTATTTTCAAAACTCCCAAGAAACAAAATTCCAGGACTAGATGGCTTTACAGGTGAATTCTGCCAAACATTTAGAGAAGGGTTAACACCTATCCTTCCCAACTATTCCAAAAAAATTGCAGAGGAAGGAATGCTTCTGAACTCATTCTGTGAAGCCAGCATCACCCTGATACCAAAACCAGACAAAGATATAACAAAAAAAGAAAATTACAGGCCAATATCACTGATGAACATAGATGCAAAAATCCTCAACAAAATAATAGCAAACCAAATCAACAATACATTAAAAGGATCATACACCATGATCAAGTGGGATTAATCCCACGGATGTAAGGATGGTTCAATATCCACAAATCAATCAGTGTGATACACCACATTAACAAATTGAAGAATAAAAGTCATATGATCATCATATGTTGCAGAAAAAGATTTTGACAAAATTCAACATCCATTTATTATAAAAACTCTCAGTAAAATGGGTATAGAGGGAATATACCTCAACATAATAAAGGCCATGCGTGACAAGCCTACAGCTAACATCATACTGAATGACGAAAAGCTGCAAGTATTTCCTCTAAGGTCAGGAACAAGATAAGTATGCCCTTGAGGGTATTATGCTAAGTGAAATAAGTCAGAGAAAGACAAATACTGTATGATTTCACTTATATGTGGAATCTTATAAACAAAACAAATATGAACAAATATAAGTAAATGGAAACAGAGTCATAGATACAGAGAACAAACAGGTGGTAGCCAGAGGTGAGGGTAGTGGGGAGGTGGGAGGAGAGAAATAGGTGAGGGAGAGTAAGAGGTACAAACTTCCAGTTACAAAATAAATGAGTCACAGGTATGAAATGTACAGTTTGGAGAATATAGCCAATAATTATGTGATATCTTTGTATGCTGACAGATAACTAGACTTATCAGGGTGATCATTTTGAGATGTATAGAAATTTTGAATCATTATGTTGTGTGCCAGGAACTAACATAGTGTTGTAAGTCAATTATACTTCAAAAACAAATAAACTCATAGAAAAAGAGATCAGATTTGCAATTGCCAAAGGTGGTAGAGGGAGGGGGAACTGGATGAAGGCAGTCAAAAGATACAGATCTCCAGTCATAAGATAAATAAGTACTAGGGATGTAATGTACAACATGATAAATATAATTAACACTGCTGTACAGTTTATATGAAAGTTGTTAAGAGAGTAAATCCTTAGAGGTCTTATCACAAGGAAAAAATTTTTTATTTCTTTAATTTTGTGTCTATATGAGATGATAGGTATTCACTAATCTTACTGTGGTAATCATTTCATGGCATATGTAAGTCAAATCATTATGCTGTACATCTTAAACTTACATAGTGCTGTATGTCAATTATATCTCAATAAAACTGGAAGGAAAAAAGTGTCTCCTGTAGACAGCATATGATTGGGTCTTGCATTTTTATTCAGTTAGAAAAATCTCTGCTTTTTAGTTGAAGTGCTCAGTTCATTTACATCTAATATAACTATTGTTATGGATGGATTTAGGGTCTACCGTTTAACTATCTGTTTTGCAATTTTCACATTTTTTTTATTACACTTGCTTTTAAAAAAATTAATCAAATGCTTTTAGTATTCCATTTTAATTTCTCTATTTAAAAAAATTGTTCCTCCTTATTTTGTTTGTTAGGGTTGTTCCAGTGATTACGATATGTTCCTTAACTTATCACAGGCTACTCAGAGTTAATTTTATACCACTAAAGGGGGTTCATTTTCTCCCTTCCCCCATCCTCTGTTTTATTGCTGTCACATATTTTGCATGTACATATGTTATAAACTGTGTAATGCAGTGTTATAATCTGCTTTAGCTTGCCAGTTATCTTTTGAAGAAATTAAGAGAAAGAGGAAAAAAGTGATAATATTTTATATTTACCCACATATTTAGCATTTTGGTACCCCTGTAGACCTGAGTTTCCCTTTGGTGTCAGTTCCCTTCAGCTTGATGAATTTCATTTAGATTTTTCTTTTTAGAGCAGGTTTGTTAGCAAAAAGTTTTCTCAGTTTTTGTTTATCTGAAAAACGTCTTTATTTTGCCTGTACATTTCGACAGCTATTGTCATTGGATATAGAATTTTGGGTTGACAGGTTTTTTTCCCTTTTTCTTTTCAGCACATTTAAATGTGTCATTCTAGTGTCTTCTGGCCTCCATTATTTTTGATGAAAAGTCAACTCTCATTCCTATCATTATTTTCTTATGGGTAATGGGTCATTTTCTCTAGCTTCTTTGAAATTCTTCTCTTTATCTTAGGTTTTCAGCAGTTTGACTATAATTTGCCAGTGTTTAGTTTTCTTAATGTTTATCCTACTTGAGGTCCACTGAGCTTCTTGAATCTGTAAATTAATATTTTTCATCAAATTTGGGAAATTTTTGACGTTTATTTCTTCTGGTACAGTTTCTGTCCTATTCTGGTTTTAACCTTCTTCTGAGATTCCAAGTATATGTAAGTTGTGGCATTTGGTGTTTTCTCACAGCCCACTAAGCTTTTTGCCTAAAGGTGCTCCCTAGCCACTCCATCCCACATGGACTGGGAGTACCTTTAGGTGATAAGCTATATAAACACAAGTCTCACCCTGCAGTTCCTTTCTTTCAAGGATCAAATCCCCAGCAATTTCTGCCTGCTTTTGGCTACTGTTTGGTGCCCTAAAATAGTTGCTTTTTAATTTTTTGTCTAGTGTTGATAATTCTTATCTATTGGAAAGTCATTCCAACATAGGCTATTCTACTATTACCCAGAAAGCTACCGATTTTTAAAGCATTTATTTTCTGGCTACCCTAGTGAATTCTTACAATTTCTAAAAGTTTTCCAACTTCATAGTTTTAAGCTTATATGTCATTGGTTATAATATCTGTGCATAATGACTTTTTTTTCCTTCTGAGGCTTCTTTTTGTCTAGAACCTCCAGAACAATGTTATTTGACAGTGGGAGTAGCTGGAAAAACAATCTTTAATAATAATGACTTTAGTTTTTCAACCATAAATATGATGCTAGTTTGCGACATATATATTCCTTAAGTTAAGAAGGTATTCTTTTACTTCTATTTAATATAGTTTTGTCACAAATAGATAATAAATATCATCAGAGGTGATTTTGTCATTTGCCAAGAGGTTTGTATAGACTTCTCTTTTAACCTATTAAATAAATATATAATACATCAATAATATTGAAACATCTTTATATTCCCAGGATAAACTATATTATTCTTTTAATATACTGCTAGGTGTGATCTACTGGTATTTTATTTAGGATTTTTGTATCTATATTAACTTTATTTTTAAATTTTATTTTTAAAATTTTAAAAAACTTTTTATTTTATATTGGAGTATAGCTGATTAACAATGCTGTGTTATTCCTGTCCTGCATAGCATAGGGAGATCAGCTTGGTGCTTTGTGACCACCTAGAGGGGTGGGATAGGGAGGGTGGGAGGGAGACGCAAGAGGGAGGGGGATATGGGGATATATGTATACATAAAGCTGATTCACTTTGTTATACAGCAACAACTAACACAACATTGTACAACAATTATACTCCAATAAAGATGTTAAAAAAAAACAAACCCCCCAATGCTGTGTTAGTTTCAGGTGCACAGCAAAGTGACTCAGCCATACACACACATGCATCCATTCCCCTTCAAATTCTCTTCCCATCTAGGTCATCTTATAATACCAAGCAGAGCTCCCTGTGCTACACAGTAGGTCCCCCGTTGGCCATCCTTTTTTTTTTTTTTTTTTTTTTTTTTTTTTTTGTGCGGTACGTGGGCCTCTCACTGTTGTGGCCTCTCCCGTTGCGGGGCACAGGCTCCGGACGCGCAGGCTCAGCGGCCATGGCTCATGGGCCCAGCCACTCCGCGGCATGTGGGATCTTCCCAGACTGGGGCACGAACCCATGTCCCCTGCATTGGCAGGCGGACTCTCAACCACTGAGCCACCAGGGAAGCCCGGCCATCCATTTTAAAACATAGCAGTATGTACATGCCAATCCCAAACTCCCTGACTATCCCCACCCGCCACCCTTCCCTCTATATTAACTTTAAACTGATTCCTTTTTGTGCTCTTTTAGAACTGTGGTTATGCTAGGTTATACCAAATGATTTGAGAAGTTTTGCATAATTTGAGAATTATGCTCTGGAATAATTTATATAGAACAAGAATTGTTCATTGCTTAAAGGTTTGAAAAACATCTAAAAAACTATATTAATATGAACTTAAAAAAACATTTAGCAACCTTTTCTTCTTTTCCCCTGGTTATTAGCCTGTTCAGGATTCAGGTTTTTCATTTCTCAATTCAGTTTTAGAAATTTATATTTTTCTCAGAAACTTTCATGGAGATTTTCATATTTATTTGCATGGCATTTTATTTTGTTTACGTAGCACTTTGTTTTTTAAATAATCTTTTAAAGGGATAAAAATGATGCCCACTATCATAAAATTTAAATATGCATAAAAGCACAAAAAAGAAAATTAAAATAACTTGAAATCTCACCAACTTTATCAAATATTTCATTATCTTTAAAAAATTTTTGTGTTTGTTATTGCTTTTTATTCTGCCTCATTTCTGTGTATTTGTGCGTTCTCTCCTTTTTCCTTGATTACATTTGCTGATGATATATCAATTTATTGGATTTCCCCCTCACTTCTGAAAAGTCCCAGCTCTTATACTTATTTAGCATTAATATATATATTTTTCTCACTATTTTCAAGTTCAGTGGTTTTGTAACCACTAAGTTGTGCAATGGAACCCTTATCAAAATTGAAATCTTATGTGAAATCCCAGTGTATAAATAGATAAAAGCCAAGGACTTGTGATTAAAGCAAAGGGGATCGTGAGCAGAAGGAAGGGAGTTTCCCAGAGTTTCACTCACTTGACCCCACCCCAACCCCAACTCCTTGTCTTTCTTATCAGACGCTTAGCTTATAACTCCAGAGAGCACTGTTAGACAACCACTGTTCTGAATTATTAATTCTGCTTTTATCTTTATTGTTTCTTTTCTCCTGCTTTCCATAGGGGGGTTTATTGCTCTTTTCTGATTCTTTGAATTTGGTGCTTATTGTATTTCTTTTCATTCTTTTTTATTTAATATTGGAAATATTGAAGTCTATAAATCTGTCACTCTGTACAATGCTGGTCACATTTTATAATATTTTACACAGACTGTTTTCTCAGTATGTGGTAATTATAGTTTTGTGTTTCCTTTTTGACCCACGATATATGTAGGAGTGTGTTTTCAGTGTCTAAGTGTGGAGAGATTTGTTTACTCTTTTTAATATTAAGTTCTGGTTTTATTTTGTTGTGGTCATAAAATAACATCTCTAATTTTGAGTTTTTAAGAAATTATTGGTTTTTTTGTAATCCAGTGTTTAATCAGTTTTCATAAATTTGAGCATTTGAGTGTGACTAGTCTGAACTGATGTCTGTTGTTAAGTATAAAATGCACACAGGGTTTTGAAGATATAATACAAAAACAGGTAAAGTAGCTCAATAATTATTTTTGTGTTCATTACATATTGAATCATAATATTTTTAATCTATTGAGTTAAGTAAGATAAATATCACTAAAATTATTTTCATCTCTTTTTGGGGTACCTTTTGAAATCAGGCTACAGGAAAATTTTAAATTACATGTGTAGTTATTTTATTTCTATTGGACGTAACTGCCCAATATAATTATATATTTTTGTCCACTTGGTCTATCAGACTAGTGACATTACAATTGCTTTTTCAGTAATTTCTACTTACATTTCTCACAGTTTTCACTGTATATATTTTAATACTATGCTATTTAGCACATAACAGGTAATTTCTATTGCGGATTGTACTTTATATAAAATAAAATGACTCAGTTGGCCTGTTTGAGCTCCACTTTGTTATGAATTACTGCTGTTCTTGCTTTTTTTTTTTTTTTTTTTTGCGGGCCTCTCACTGTTGACTCAGTTGGCCTGTTTGAGCTCCACTTTGTTATGAATTACTGCTGTTCTTGCTTTTTTTTTTTTTTTTTTTTGCGGTACGCAGACCTCTCACTGTTGTGGCCTCTCCCGTTGCGGAGCGCAGGCCCGGCCGCTCCGCGGCATGTGGGATCTTCCCGGACCGGGGCACGAACCCGTGTCCCCTGAATCGGCAGGCGGACTCTCAACCACTGCACCACCAGGCAAGCCCCTGCTGTTCTTGCTGTTTAAGAAAATTTGTTTAGGACATTTTGCACACGTCTCTTCTTTTAACTTCAGTTTCACTTTGTTTCAGGTGAATATCTTTTAAATAGTAGTTAAATTAATTGTATCTTTTGACATAGTCTGAAATACTTTGCTTTTATTTTTTTTCACTTGTTTCTGTTAACGTTTTAATTTTTTAATTGAGGTATAGTTGATTTACAATATTATATTAGTTTCAGGTATACAACATAGTGATTCAAAATTTTTATACATTTTTCACAATTTATACTTATTATAAAATATTGGCTGTATTCCCTGTGCAGTACAATATATCCTTATAGCTTGTTTTTAATAAGGGAGTCTAACTTTTCACAATTATTGTCATCAGTGATATATAATCTTATTTTATGAGTTTTATCTTTTCTGCTACCTTTTTCTCTTTTTTCTATATTTTATTATATTGACTATTTTTTAAATCTTTTGTTCTACTTTTATTACGTTAGTGTTTGAAAAATCATAGTTAAACCCATTTGCTTTAATTATCATTATCCAGGATGGAATAGTACCCATTAGCCCTGTGTAAATAAGTAATTTAGCATGTTTTTCTTCTTCTCTATTCCTTTTCTAACTGCATTCAGATGCTTATTACATTTTTTTTACAAACGTCTTAATTAAGAATTACTTTTTAAAATAAGTTTTAAACTATACTTAACCACAAGTATCTAGATTTAACTTATTTTGCTGTTTTGAATTTCATCACCACCTCTTTCTGTTGATCAGTGTGTCCTTGAAAAGATTTTCTTCAGGAAAGAATGTAGGTGGTAGAAATTCAGAGCCACAACTGTTTGAAAATGTTTTGCTGGTCTCCTTCATGTTATATAACCAACATCTTGACTATGCTTAGAATTCTTGAGCACGGTATTTTTCCTTTAAAACACTGTAAAACTTTCATCTTCTAGTGCTTATTTTGTGGAGAGGCCATTTTGACTCTGTTATTTTGTAGACTACTTATTTTTTTCCATGTCGGTGCTTGAGTAATGTTTTCATTTTCTTTCAGTTTTGAAATTTCAGAAGAATATGTGTAGATGTTGTAATTTGTTCATTTATACATTCATTTATATATTTTAACAGCTTCACTGAGATATAGTTCATATGCCATACACCCTAACCATTTGAAGTGTACAATCCAATGGCTTTTAGTATAGTATTCACAGAGTTGTGCAATCATCACCAAGATAAATTTTAGAACATTTTCATCATCCCCAAAGAAAACTTGAACCCCCTTAGTTTTCATTCTCCAGTCTGCCTCCATCTCTCCCACAGCCCTAGGTATCTGCTAACCTACTTTCTGTTTCTATAGATTTTTGCCTATCCTGTATATTTCATGTAAATGGAATTATACAATATGTAGCCCTTGTGACTGGTTTCTTTGGTGAAATAATGATTTCAGAGATTTATTTGTATTATAGCATTTCATTTTTTATTGCTGAATAATATTCCATTGTATAGATATGCCACATTTTATTTATCTATTCATCAGTCGATGGACATTTGGGTTTTGTCCACATATTGGCTATTAAGAATAATGCTGCTCAGAAGACCTAAATAGACATTTCTCCAAAGAAGATATACAGATTGCCAACAAACACATGAAAGGATGCTCAACATCACTAATCATTAGAGAAATGCAAATCAAAACTACAATGAGGTATCACCTCACACGGGTCAGAATGGCCATCA